>NC_084597.1:12687419-13043669 GCF_033807715.1 Cololabis saira | reverse complement strand
GTTCAAACTTAAACATAACAAAGAAGTTTCCAGTATACAAATAACATCTAGACCGAAAAAGGGGTAGGCTGAAGCAAAGCTTATTATTTGCCTACCCTCAAAAAGATTAATTAAATTAATAAAATAAAAGCAAAAAGTAAGAGAAAGATTGCCCGTAAAACAAATTGCCTCTGTAGGGATAACAAACATTCCTCAAAAAATAAAAAAGATTTTTAAAATAAAGGTGCAGTCTACATGTTACCATCATCCTTAAAAAATCAAAGCAAATCACCAATTAAATAAATACCCAAATCAACATCAAGCCACTCATTAATTTAATATAAGGAAATCATCCTTCTTTTCAATGTTTTTTTAAATAAAGTTAAAGTTCTACATAATTTCAAATCTATATCTAATTTAATGTGGTTTAATGAATTCAACACCCATAAAACAATCGGTGTTATGTATCACAAGTTTTATGGGTGTTGAATTCATTAAACCTCATTAAATCAGCCCATTATATGATTTTATAATAATTACTCTCTTGTGATATATAGTCTAGATGACCATGAACACATCACAAGTGGTTTGACCAAAATCAGTGGTATGTATCAAGTTTTATGGGTGTTAATGTCGAATATCCAATATCAAACCAATTCAACCGTGGTGTGACTGGACATATGTCAATATATATTTGGCAATTTGGCAATTTTGCTCCAAAGGCAAGTTTGTCGATCAGAAGCTGCAGCTGTTATTTGAATGGGTGATTATGTGCAGGGCAGACTGGTCCACTGTCTGCATACCAGCCATTGGGGGAAGTGAATAAGTAGCTTGGCAGGAGTTCAAGTTGGTCTGCTTCTTCACAGTTAATGCGAGCTTGATTTCCACAGGTTAATTCAATACATGTAGTCTGTGTTTGTGTCTGTACATTTGCTCTGGAGTTAAGAGGGCTGTGTTGTAGTGATCATTCACTGTATTCATACCAGACTTGTAGCCAAGACCGCCTAAACCGAGACCAAGACACTACCAAGACCAGAATATCAAGACCAAGACCAAGACCAAGACAGACCAAGTCAAGACCAAGACTAGTTCAGATCAAAACTGAGGCCGACACAAGTAAGTAAGTAAGTATATTTTATTTATATAACACTTTTCACAGACAACGGAACACCACAAGGTGCTTCACAAAAAATGAAAAGGCATCAATAATAACACAAATAAAACACTACAATAAAAGTAGAAATACGATTTAAAAACAACACAATACCGATAAAAGCTCCTAGAATAAAAGTACCGTATTTTCTGGACTATAAGCCGCTACTTTTTTCATAGGTTTTGAACCATGCGGCTTATACAAAGTAAGGTACGGCTATTCTGTATTCTAATCTTCAGATTTTTCTTCCACCGCTCGGGGCGCTCTAACCGGAATTAGAATCAAAACTAAGACAAAATAAATGCAAAGAAGAATACGCTACTTCTTCTTTAGCAGATAGAAGTAGGTAGAAGCAGATTTCAAACAGATAAATAGATAAATAACTACTGGTTATTTTCTCTTGGTTCTGTCCCGTTAAATAGAGCGGATGCGGCTTGTATATCTTTTTTTATTATTTTTTTAGAAATAGAGCGGATGCAGCTTATATGCAGGTGCGACTTATAGTCCAGAAAATACGGTACATAAAATCAACATGGTGGTCATAAAACAACCCTCTCACTACTAATGATTAAAATCTTGGAGAAACAGGTGGGTTTTAAGTTTGTTCTTAAAAGCATTGATGGAGTCCAGAGAATAGAGACAGTCCAGAGCCTCTACGGCCTGGAAGCAGCGATCTCCTCGCCTCTTAAAGCGGGGACGAGGGACCATGAGTAGGCTCTGGTCACATGATCTCAGGATGTAGGAGGGGGCCTGACCATGCAGAGCTCTAAAAGTCAGCGCCAGGATTTTAAAGTTAAAACGAAAAGAGACAGGGAGCCAGTGAAGAGTTTTTAAAATTGGGGTGGTGTGAGTCCTTCTTTCAGAGCAGGTCAGCAGCCTTGCTGCAGAGTTTTGGACTTGCTGAAGACGAGACAGTTCTTTCTTGTTGAAGCAAAGGATGACACAAAAGCATGAATAATTAGCTCAAGATAATTTTTGGAAACGACTGTTCTTAGTTTAGGGATATTCCTTGAATGGTAAAAACAGTTCCTCATCGGCTGTTTGGAGTAGTGTTCTAATGACATGTCTTTGTCAAAGACAACACAAAGATTTCTTAGTCTGGACTTAAAAGAGACATTTCATCATCTTGCGTGAGTTGTAGAACATCAGCACCATCCTGGTTCAGCTGAACTGGAAGAACTAGTGATTCTGGATTCTGGCATCTTTGTGTGCAATGGCATCTCAATTATCCCGGTCCGAGACATGGTGAGACCAAGAGACCCGAGACCGAGACAAGACCAAGATCACAAGATAGTGTAGAGACCAAGACCGGTCTCGAGAACTACAAGTCTTATTCATACCATATCTTTATTATTCAGGGTCATAATGAGACAAAGAAAGAAAAGAAAAAAAATCCACGTTTTAAAAAAAAAAAAAAAAAAAAAAAAAAAAAGAAAGCTCAACAAATAATCTCTGGGGTTATTATAATACCATTGTTACAAATTCCTCACATAAGGTGGAAATACCATCTAGAAGAAAAAACAGCCTTTGTCCTATTTGGTCACATTTGAGCCTGCTGTTGTAAGATGGCTTAAAGCTATTGAAAACTGCCAAACAGCAAACACTTGCCCACATCAAGAACCAAATGACAGTCAGAACAGGACAGGAATCAAGATCATGTATGGTAAGTTAAAGTTATGGTAAAGTCATGTGTTTATAGTGTTTGGTTAAAAAATAGATGAGCAACAACACATTACTTTTTTTTCACTATGCAATTATACTTAAAATTTAAGCCAAAAAAGGAAAATAATTAATAATGTAGGCAATACTGAGTACAACCTTACAGTTTTCATGGGATTAACAATGGTAAATTGCAGCCAGGTACTGCCAATTATCAGCTCTCAATGAATTGATTAGGTGTCCGGACCACGGCCGATATTGTCTGTTTTTGTTTTGTTTTGTTTTGTTTTTTGATTATTTTTATGACTCGACGTCAGTCGGTGTGGTTACATGCACATCTATATCAAGCTATTGGCAACAATATCGCTAAGGATTAAACTGGAGGTTCAGAGAAATCCAAGTAAACATGCACGAGAAGACAATCGATTATTGAGTGAGGTGCGTTCGACTCTGTGATGCTAGGTGGCGTCACACGCGCTTTTGCGTTGGCGTTCTTCTGGTTAGTTCTTTGTTGTTCGTCTTCTTCTTACTGTGTTGATATTCAGGCTTTCGCGGCTCGTCACTTCCAGAAGGGGGAGTCCCGGGGGTCCGTGTACTTCGCGGCCATCCGTTTTTTGTTTTGAAATGACAAAATAAAAATAGAGAAAAAATCCAAAATAATCAGTTTCCTGTTTTTTGTTTTGATAATAAAAAAGAAAAATGGAAAACGGATCGTTATCCGTTATCCGATTTCATTGATGTGTTTGAAAATCAAAATTGGGAATTAAAACAGCGAGTGGAAAACTCTTCTCTATTTCCTATTCATTTCCAAGGATACTGAAAACAAGGATTGGACAAATGGCATTACACATGCACAGTAATAAATGAAGAAAGTTGTTTCTGGTTCTTTTGTTGATCAGCATGAAAATTAACAGTTTTAGATTTTTTAAATTTTGAAACAGAAAATAAATTAAATATGAAACCTGGGAGTGAAACGTGAGTTTAATCTGTAATCTGTCTTCACTCCGTCATGAAACTGCAGTGATGTTGTGACAGTCCGTTCAGCTGCAGCGTCAAAAAAAAAGCAGCGTCCAATCAATAACATGTACTGAACTCTAACATACTGCCCCTGCACTGTTCGTGCATGTAAACGTACTGAGTGAAGGCTTCTAGGTGCGTAAAATCAAACAAGTACAGTAGCCAGCATTGGCTAACTTAAGGTGTATTTATTTGAAGAAACTAAAAGCATTGAATACTCTTGTTTGATTTTGACAGCTATTGAGTGGATTATTTTATTTGTATCGGTTCGACTACAGCCCGGCTCAGGTGTACACATGAAAATATTAAAAAATTTGAAATCGGTTGGATTAAGGCAACAATTCGACTTTCTTTTAATATGCAGTGAACTTGACTTTGTTTTTTTTGTTTGTCTGCACAGTGTTTACACAAGTATCATCAGTGACTAAAGTGGGAGAACCACATCCTGCCCCTCAGGTTTCATCCTAATCACAAATGAAGAGTTTGTGTCTTTTAGAACAGAGAACAATTCATGAATAAACTAATACGACCTCCATTTTCCTCAACCCTGATGCGGCCAGGAAATGGTAGCTCTTTATCACAGCTCCCACAAGCAAATGACCACTAGCACACAGACTGTGGAAGATATAGGAGATGATTGATGGGTAAAACATCACAAGCATCACACAGTCTGCTGCAAAATTACAAGATAGCTGGCAGTCTCATGTGTGTTTCACTTGTTGGGTGTTATGTGTTCTTTTTCTTTAGCAAACTACATGAAGTGATACTGCCCCCTGTACATCACAGAGAGCATGACAATAACAAAGGAACATCCCCCCCATTAAGTTTTTTTTTGTATGCTTCAACAGTGAAAATTCCACATTGGTTATTTTTCCATCATCAATTTCGTCGATTATGTTGACTTATCATTGTAGCTCTAGTGGAGACCTCTATAAAAGCAGATCTTTTTGCAGCTCAGTAGACTGGCACAACCAGATAACGTACCAGTTAATGTAATGCCAACAGAGATGAGCAGTGATCTGAAAGAAGCGGTTGATGCTGCTTATTTACGTGGAAAGGGTTATAAAACATTTTCCAAACAACTTATAACAATCTTCCAAGGAAAGGACCTCCCTGCAAATGTACTCCAATGTTGAATCATGCAATATTCAGAGGAAAAAAAACAACTAAAGCAAGAGCTAAATCTGAGTTGTAATAGGCTTCACTCAGCATGTTAAACATTAAAGTCCTTGACTGCACACTTTTATGGAAGTGATGCCAGGAGAAATTATTCTGTCATGGAGGCATGAGTTGAGTTTGCTACACATTTTCTGAACAAACCACCAGATTTCCTCCAGACAGATGAGACCAAAGTGAAGTTGCTTGGCCACGATGCTCCACACCATGCTCAGCATTTCAGCAGTGACACCTCTTGCCAAACGTCAAGCACGGCAGTGGAGGGTTTGATGTTTATCTGTCGTTCTATTTCCCTGATAACAAAACCCCCTGCAATGAGTTTAGTTTTTTCACACAATAAAAAACAGCATTGAAGTCCAGTGGCTACCCTGTACCCCCCTTTAAGCCACGGATGTACCATTGCACTGTGTAATGTAAGGCCACGTTTACACGTAGCCGGGTATTTACAAAAACGGATATTTTCCCCTCTACGTTTTCAAAAATATCCTCGTTTACACGGACCCGCATGAAAACGCTGTTAACGTCATGCCAGCCAATCAGAATCCTGGAAAAACATCAACAAATGACACGTGTAACTTCCAGTTAAGGCTGATTTATGGTTCCGCGTTACACCAACGCAGAGCCTACGGCGTAGGGTACGCGGCGACGCACATCGTACGGCGCGCATCGCTGCGTACCCTACGCCGTAGGCTCTGCGTCGATTTAACGCGGGACCATAATTCAGGCTTTACTTCCAAGACGGAACGAGAGTCTTTTATATAGAATGTAAAACAGGTAAAATACAAGAAAATATTGACGGTGGCCAAACTAATTGTAAACACAGGTCGCACACATGACGCTGGTGAGTTTCTGGTGCATAATGTGACGTTTTGAAGCTTAAATCTCCGTTTTCCTCTGTTTTCCTCTGTTTTCCTCCGTTTTCCTCTGTTTAGACGCAAACGTGAAAACAGAGTTTTTGAAAATCTCCACTCTGTTTTCAGAAATGATCGTTTTTGGGGGCTTTGAGCTGCGTTTTCGTGTAAACGAACGGCCAAAATGCATGAAAACGTCTCCGTTTTTGCTCCGTGTAAACCGGGCCTAACTGTCGTTATAAGTAGTGCTATGTTGAAATAATTTGTAATACTTGTCTTTTATTTTCTTGTAGGATGAGAAATACAAGGTCAGGAGTGGGTGACTGCTGAGGGATCAACAGCAACTGATCTGAGACCAGAGGGGAACTCTCATTTGAGGTTAACCGAGGGAGTTTTTGGAGAACTGTTCTCAGGAGGCTTTTCCCTTATTGAGATGTCACTGAAACAAGCAGAAGGGATGTCCATCACCCAGGCTTTGGCCATGACTGTAGCAGAGATACCAGTCTTTCTGTATTCCACGTTTGGGCAGGTAAAAACCCATCATTTACAAGCATATGCACAGTTAGGTTAATCAATACTACAGTTTTTGTGTTTGATTAATGATTGCATCTTTACTGTCTTTTTTTTTTTTTTTTTAGTCCCTATTTTCGCAGCTAAAGCTTTCCCCGAACCTGAAGAAGGTGCTGTTCGCCACAGCGCTCGGCAGCGTGGCCTTAGCTCTCACCGCTCATCAGCTAAAGAGGCGTGGGAGGAAAAGGAAAAAGGTACAACAAGGGAAGGAGGACCAGAAGACTGTTGGAATACCTGAATCGCTGTTGAAGACAGGAAGACCTTCATCCCTGAAAAGAGGTCTGTAGAACTGAATGCTGAACCTGCTGAAATTACCAGTCTGTGTTTTGATTCGATGTATGGTTTGGCATCTTATTTTTATTTTTTTTTTCTTTTCACAGGCCCGTTAACTGGCCGACTAGTGATGAGCCCCAGCTCCCGGAGCAATGACACCATGAGTGGAATCTCCTCCTTAGCTCACAGTAAACACTCGAGCTCATCACACAGCGTGGGATCTGTTAGTTTCAGCCTTGTAGCTTTTAATTTTTATTTCAGAATTGCATTTGTTTTATTCCCTTTTACTCCTGTCCTATTTTACCTTTTGATGTTTGTGTGTTTCTGGAATAGACTCGAGTCCCAAGCTCTCCAAATCAGTCTGCTAATCTGTCCACACCCTGGGAGACACAAGCTGTAATGGAAGAGTCGGCAGCGGCGGAGGATGCTAATACAGAAAACCTGTATTTATTGGGTAAAAGATTTTACCGTTATTTATGTGTTTATGAAAATGTGTAATTCCATGACATGTAAGATGATTTAAGCCCTTAAACTTTTCATGCAGAATATGGAGAAAAATAATAGTTTTGCTGTGACTTCGGACCTGTGACTATTGCATCTGGTTTTGTAAAAGTTATCCATTTATTTCACCATTTAAAGCAGCACAACGTAACTTTGAGCTTTTCTGAGTTTGGCGGCATCTTTTGGACAAAAGCGGTAGTGTTTTACCAGAAAGAACACTACGTTTCCCATGAGCACCAGCGCGTACTGCCGGAAAACTCCTGTCCCCTCGCTGCATTTGTTTTGATGAGAGGAGACTGGAGGCTTTTCTGTTTCACCAAGTGAACAGACGGAACGCAAAAAAAAAGTTGTTAAACTGCTGGAAAGGAACTGGAATTTACCGGGATACCTTAAACAAGGAAGCCAGGGAGCGGTATATGGAGAAAATAATGATTATTAACGGTCTGGATCCATATGAAATCTCTACTGAAGAGCCATATGTTTCAATAAATTTGTATAATACAACATACAGTACATGTTTTGTATCCCTCTTACTTATCTTTTCTTTTTTTTTTGACCGCTGTATTATGCTGAAGAGGTTATTTTTTTCCTCTGCAGCTACAAATAAGAGTTAATATTTTTTCCTCAACAAACTAGTTTTATCTGAAGATTGGGGTTAATTGCACCGCAGAGAGCTGGCCAGCAACTGCGTTTAGCTGGCGAAGTGGGGAATAAAACCCGTGTTTTGATCCGACGCCCGTCTGTGAGTGTTTGTGGTTTAAGGCTGTTTATGGTTCTGCGTTAAATCGACGCAGAGCCTACGGCGTAGGGTACGCGGCGACACGCACCGTACGTTGCGCGTCGCCACGTACCCTACGCCGTAGTTGTGCGTCGATTTAACGCAGAACCATAATTCAGGCTTTACTGTGTGTTTGGTCGTTACAGCCGCGATCCAAAGCGAGCCGACGACTCTTTCACTCTTTTACTCCGTTATATCAGATACTTGGCCTGCGTGGTTCTGCCTCCGAGCAGGAAACCGTTGAAAAGTTAAACCATTAGGATCTTTTCCCTGGTCTGTTATATGTGGAGCTGCTGCTGCTGCTGCTGCAGCAACAGGTTACCAGCTTCTGCGGAGCTCTGCGCTCCAAGCCCCGCCCATTTTCGTCTCGACAACGAATCGGGAAGGAGGGGGAAGTGACGTATGTGCCGTAAAGCAGTCAAAGCCGTAAAATTTGTAGTTTTTTAGTGTGGCAGGGTTCCTACCATGCTCCTCAAAGTTACATAGTGCCAGTGAAGGCGATACAGACCCCTCAGATCATGAAAGAGGTGTCATTAAACCTGTTGGAAGTTGATGTACCATCACAATGACTCTGGAAATATGATATTAAGGTGGAAAAGTTACGTAGTGTCGCTTTAAGCTCTAACATTAATGTTGACGCTATGTATAACTTTAAAAAAATGTTTTCAATCATCTCACACCTCATTGGAGGTTGGTTTTGACTTTAATGACGTAGCAACTGGTAGTAGTTTAGGGCCTTTGTAATTCTGAAACTTTAGTGCATGATGGATGGATGGATGGATAGTAGGGATGGGTGATATTTTACCGTTCACGATAAACCGTCAATAAAATTCCCCAAAAAAAAAAAAAAAATTTGCCATCTCACGGCAAAAACGATAAATTGAGGAAATGAGAAAGAAAGAAAGAAAGAAAGAAAGAAAGAAAGAAAGAAAGAAAGAAAGAAACGACTATCGTTATTGGGATAAATGCCAGAAAGAAAGAAAGAAAGAAAGAAAGAAAGAAAGAAAGAAAGAAAGAAAGAAAGAAAGAAAGAAAGAAACGACTATCGTTATTGGGATAAATGCCAAAAAGAAAGAAAGAAAGAAAGAAAGAAAGAAAGAAAGAAACGACTATCGTTATTGGGATAAATGAAAGAAAGAAAGAAAGAAAGAAAGAAAGAAAGAAAGAAAGAAAGAAACGACTATCGTTATTGGGATAAATGCCAAAAAGAAAGAAAGAAAGAAAGAAAGAAAGAAAGAAAGAAAGAAACGACTATCGTTATTGGGATAAATGAAAGAAAGAAAGAAAGAAAGAAAGAAACGACTATCGTTATTGGGATAAATGAAAGAAAGAAAGAAAGAAAGAAAGAAACGACTATCGTTATTGGGATAAATGCCAAAAAGAAAGAAAGAAAGAAAGAAAGAAAGAAAGAAAGAAAGAAAGAAAGAAAGAAAGAAAGAAAGAAAGAAAGAAAGAAAGAAAGAAAGAAAGAAAGAAAGAAAGAAAGAAACGACTATCGTTATTGGGATGAATGCCAAAAAGAAAGAAAGAAAGAAAAAAAGAAACGACTATCGTTATTTGGATAAATGCCAGAAAGAAAGAAAGAAAGAAAGAAAGAAAGAAAGATTCCCGTTGATGACACTTTTTGTATTGGTATTTTTTTTTATCGTTATTGGGATAAATGCCAGAAATTATCGTGATAAATTTTTTTGTCCATACCGCCCATCCTTAATGGATAGATGCATAGATAGATAGATAGATTGATTGATACTTTATTGATCTCAAAGGAAGTTTAGGGCATCCATTAGCTGAAAAAAAACAACACATAACAGTACACAACTACACAAATTACTTACATTTAGGGAGACATCATAGTCAGCAGGCCGGAGCTTCAGGAGCTGCATGCTGACCTGCAGTCCCCCCTCTGATCATCCCACTGCTGCTTCCACCTGTCTGTGTAGATGTATGCTATATGCTTGCTGACATCCTGGCCTGCATGCCCCCCCCCCCATCCTGACCACCTCAGTGTCTGCTGTTTGCATCTGCTTATATACTTATCTCTGCAGTGCACTAGCTAGCCATTGTGTCTGTCTCTCCTTTCTGTTTTTCATTCTCTCCATCTATTCTCTCTTTTCCTCTCTGTTCTCTCTTTTCCCTCCAGCCGGCCTCCGGCAGGAGGGCCCCCCCTTATGATCCATGTCCTGCTCAAGGTTTCTTCCCTCCTAAAGGGGAGTTTTTCCTTGTTATAGTTATGTAATAATTGCTTGGGGGTCGTGTTCTGGGTCTCTGGGAAGATCCTAGAGACAACTTCTGTTGTAATAGATGCTATATAAATAAAATTGAATTGAATTGAAGACATGTCCAGGGGGAGTAGAGACAGTGTAGCATGGGTGAATAGTGAAAAGTACAAGAGATAAATAAATAAATTACAAAAATGAGTCTGTGGGTGGGTGTTGGGGCAGGCTGAGGTAAACTTATGTGGAGACGTTCAGCTCCCTCGTTCAGCTCACCCTCAGTGAGGCGTTGTAGAGCTGAATTACCCAATTTTACCTGCACCATGACAAAAGACATTAAGTATCACAAATTTCTTGCTACAGTAATCTTATCCGCTTCAAAGTTTATGCTTCTTAACCGTCCTTTCACACGTCCTGCTACCTAATGTCAGTTGGCAGACGTAAAGTAAGGAGCTAATTTTTCTACCTTTTTAAAAAGCTCATGTTTTGCTTATATACCGGCTCATAATTTTAGAAAAGTTTGTCTGCTTTTAATGTTCCAAAAATATTGATCTGAAAGAAAAAATGTATCTTTTTTCAAATGATATGATACTGAAGTATCTCTGCTCACTTTGTATCTGAGTCATCTAGTTTTAGCTCCCGTCTCTTTGAGGAATACCTTTAAAATGTCCGCTCTGATTGTTTAAGGAGTACAAGAGAGCCGGTCAGTTTTTGTCTGAATCATCACAACCTGCATACATGTACACAAATATACTTCATGCCATTAAGTACAGAAATAAAAACAGAACTGCAAACAAGTGTTTCCTGAAGATCAGGAAACTCTTCTGCAGGAGAAAAGGACTCATGTTGGCATTTTTTACTTTTCTATCTTTTTACAAGAATGATAACATTTTAAAACTTCTTCCTTTTTGCTATACATCAAATCAAATCAAATCAAACTTTATTTATATAGCACTTTTCATACAAATAATGAAACACAAAGTGCTTAACAAAAAAAAAACAAAAACAAATAAACATAAAACTTATTAATGCGCGCGCCCCCCCCCTTCCCCGCAGACAAAAGCACACTACAATTCAACTAAATTACACACACAGACACACACGCAGACACATGGTGTAGACATGGCTAGGCACAGAGGATCCAGGTGAGGAAACGTTAACAGGGAGCCGTCCACGCCAGGAGGTCCCATAGCCCGCAGCTACAAGGGGGGGGGCCCACAGAGACCATCCCGGCCCGGACGGATAGAGGAGTCCACACCACAGCGGTGAAGCCGTGGTGCAGAGCTCCACAACCATCCAGGCCAGAACCACCCCCAGGACGACACCCTGCAGGCCAGAGTCACTCCCAGCATGGAGGCTCCCCATGAGGAAACACTGGAGCTAAAAGCTACAAGAAAGCAGGATAAAATACACTAAAGGAGTTTATAAAAAACATAAAACATACAAACATAAAATCCTAAAAGTATGTCTAGAAAGTAAGACATTAAAAACTAAAATAATAAGACAGTGAAATGTATAAAATAGACCATAAATAACAACTAAAATATTTAGATAAAACATTGAGATTAAACAAAAATAAAATACGATAAGAAAGGATAAACTAAATATAAAATATATATATATAAATATAAAACAGAGCAATAAAATCAATAAAAATAAGGGTGAGCATAAGAAATTTAAAAGAGTTAAATGAGTCAGTTAAAAGCCTGATACATCCTTGACCTCTCCTCCACAGCTCGTCTGCAGTGTTTTGTTGTTATGGATACACATCATAATAAATGATTAAAAAAGACAGAATTACCAGAGTTTAAATACAAAAAAGGCCTGGTTAAGAATGTGGAGACGATAAAAAGAAAGACCGGATGGAGGAACTGCAACAGGTGCCACTTTAGCGCACCCATTCAAATAATCTGCATACACTTTCCAGTATAATATACATGTAAATACAGTCACTTACTCCTTTCTTCTGGTCTTTTTCTCTGTTTTAACCAGGAATGGAGCTGTTTGAGGAAGCGCTTCAGAAGTGGGAGCAAGCTCTGAATATTCGTCAACATTCCCGCTCCACATCCAGCAACAGCTGCCTTGTTCTGCAGGGTGCAGCATGTGGCGACTTTTCCATGGTAGCCATCCAACCATCATTTCTGATGGTGTTGTGTTGGGTTATTCACAAATCAAACGTTGCAAAGTTTGTTTTTTTTAAGCACCACTTCATTGCATCTAAAAATAACTACACCGACTCTGAGATTTACAGACTTGTTAGAAAATGTCAGATAAATGTTTTGTTTACACTACTCTCCTTTTGCTTATAGTCTGAAGACCATAATAAAGCGTTTGCTGAGAAGTTAGAGACGCTGCTTCACAGGGCGTACCACCTACAGGAGGACTTTGGCAGCAGTATCCCGTCAGACAGTGTGTTGGCAGAGTTTGGTAAGAAGCTACTTGTTTGCCATCTTAAAGGATTGAAAAAAAAAATACAGTATGATATTAATCAAGGAAAAGAAAGTGGATTCTAAGTAGTGATGCACCGAAATTAAATTTGTGGCTGAAACCGAACATAATAATAAACACTTGGCCGAATACCGAATAATAACGAACAATGGTTCTTCGCAGCTTTTCATTTATTTTGCCAATTGAATTTTTTTTTTTAGAATTATCTTTCACAATCTCTAATAGGCTATGTTCTGCTCTTACATCTGGTAATGCTTGTAAGTCCCGTTGTTGGGCATGTGTAGGCTATGACTGGTATTTCTGCAGCTATATAATGAGGTACGCGTCAGCGACGATGTGGGTATGTGCGCAGGCACGGCGTCGATTTGACGCAGAACCATAATTCAGCCGTAACTCCCAAAAATTATAACTACGCGTCCAGGCGACGCAGACCAAAGACCGAGAGGGCTGTGATTGGTTTGCTTGGTAGCAACGCATTTCCGGTTTCTGGTTTGAAGCAGTCGTGAACTTTCAGCGCTCGTCTTTTTCTTCGTGTATGTGTGATTTTTTTTTTTTTTTTTTTTTTTTTTTTTTTTTGTTTTTTGCACAATAGTTGTCCTTATCGCTTTGATTCACTGTGACCGGAAAAGTCGGATAAACCGTTCAGGAAAAGATTGCGACCCCTAGCGGTCGTGGGGGGTATTGCACCGCGGCAAAATGGAGTGACGGAGAAGTCCGAAGGGTTCACGACGGCGTTTGCTCTGCGTTGGTTTGACGCAGAACCATAATTCAGGCTTTATCGCTCCTGGGGATGGGGACTTTTGACAGACTACCATCTAACTGTTGAGCAGTTGCGCTTGTCGTCTGCATCTGGGTTTTTTTTTGGAGGATCTCGTCATATCAGACAGTGAGGCATACCGCATCGGCCCTTTTCTCTGCGCTCTCTCCCCCATCTCCTGCGCTGTGCGTCCCGTGACCGTCTCCATCACCAAGCGGCTTTCCCAAATCCAACTCAGCCTGGATCATTTCTCGTGTCCTCTGCTTTTTCCCCACATCCAAGTAATGATCTGACATGCTAACATGTTTGCTGCATTTAACACCGCACGCCCCTCACTCCACGCTGATCGCTGTTTGATTGCGCAAAAGTGTTTTTTTTGCTATTTTCGGCCGAACAATTTCGGTTACCGAATTCGGTGCATCACTAATTTTAAGCTCATCTTTTAACAAGTAACAAAAGTAACCTAAAGAGGTTGCTGTGGTGTATGAAGTAAAGGGATGTAAACTCCATCAGCACCTAGTTTGTGTTTTTGTTTTTCCACTAGCAGAGAGCGAAGGAACCTTTATCTTACCTCAAGTGGAGAGTTTCCACCGACTGCAAGATGATGACGGGACTACGGTTAGCTCTGATGACTCCTTTTTCTCCGCTGCAGAGGTGATTTCCTTTCATCTGCTCCCTAAACACACACTTTCTATTAATTATATGGGCTATCATGGTTCTTGAAGACCTGGAAGTGGATTCACAGACATTTGTTTATATAAATACAATTGTGTGTTTCTGTGCGTGTGGTTTCTGTGTGCAGATTTTTGATAGCATGACATTAGAGGAGACTTATCAGCCAACGAAGCCAGCAGCTCTTTATGAAGAAGCCTTGTCTCTGGTCCAGGAGGACAAAGTAACCTATAGATCCTTGAGGTAACATTGAACTTTATTGGGCTTGATTACTTAATGGTTGCAATGTGAACTTGGGGGTGTCTTTAGTTTCCTTATTACCAAAAACATGATGTCCTGCTGCCCCCTAGTGGTAAATAAGTGTATTAAAACCTTTCAATGCCTGTAGCCAGAGTAAAGGTGTCTGTTTTGGGGTTTTAGAAATTCATACACATTTCTTTTTTTACCAGAACTGAAATACTTGAATGTTACGGTGACCAAGATTTCCTTGCGAAGCTTCACTGTGTGAGACAAGCATTCCAGGTCTGTTCAAGTTCATTTGGTAGTGTTTTTCTGATAACCCCCCCCTTTTTTCGTTTTTTTTTTTTTTTTTTTACATTTAAAATCTTGATTGTTTTCAATGACCTTTGAGTGATACTGTTAGAGGCATTTTGCATAATGCAAAACGGCATATAAATGTTATCACAATTTATAACTGGCAAGAAATGCATACCTCTGTGCTTTTAATGAGCAAGGGAATGTTTTTATCGAAACATCCGTTTACATAGATAAAACCTCCACGGGCTGGCTTGTAATGACGAGCTAGCCTATAGGGAGGTCTTTGTTTACAAAGACCTCCCTATAGTAAGACATTTTAGTAAGTTTTAGTTTTATTAAACCTGCCACTGTTGAATAGAGCTGTCTAGGTGCTCAGTTTGCAGCTCAACATGATGCCAACTGTTTTGGTTGGTGACGACAGGAAAAAGAGATACTATGCTGTGTGTTTTTATACAAACATATGTTTTTGCCTTTTTCTTTACCACTATCGTTTAGTAATTTTTTCACGTATAATTCTCAAATACATTCATATAATACTAGACAGGTTAATCATTTTCATTTTCCTTTTTATAAAACTAAACACGGCCAGTTTTCCCTCAGATATCGCGGTGTACAGATATGGAACTCCAAATCTCACATTATCAAAAGCTCTGCTTCTCTAGAGATTTTTAAAATAAATTTATCATCTCATTTAATTCACATTTAAAAAATGTCAAGTTTTCTTTGTTTTTTTTTTTGTTTTATTTTTTTTTGTTTGTTTGGTTTTTGTTTTTTTTTGTGTGTTGATGAACTGTAACTATGTAGTCAAACCTTCTTTGTTTTTGTTTATAGTCTTCATCTTGTTGTTTTTGTTTTTTGATTTTTTGTAATTACTGTTTTACTTCCTAAATTGAGGGGAGGTCCGTTGCATAAGCCTGTTGGCTTTTTGACCTCTCCTGTCACATTTGTTTTACTATTTTGATTGCAAGTGTTAATTTTATTGTGTGCAAACTAATAAAATAAAAAAAATAAAATAAAAAAAAATGCTAAGCAAGGTGAAAATCACCACTTATTGTAGCGGAATCTTTCTTTGGTCAATAAATGAAGGGGCGGTAAAAAATGAAATGGCTTGATGAAGAGCTATAATTGCAGCTCAGCTCACTGACTTCATGTTACCTGTGGATTTCACTGTGGTTTTGAAGTAAACTGATAGTAACCTTTAGAAACAAGTCAGTGCTGTGAAATATTAGACGTAGAAAAGAAGCAGATCGTTCTGAAAATAAATAACAGTAATGTACTCTTTTTCCCTCCAGCTCCTGTTGTTAGACGAAACTCACCGCACATTTTTCATGGAAACTGGGAAACAGATGGTTGCAGGGCTAATGGTAAAGGCAAACAAGGTAAAACACTCAAAAATCTATCCTCACGTATTCCATTGTCCAATTTAATAAACATAGAAACATCTCCTGAAACATTTAAACATCACTTTGTATTTGTTTCTGTCTTTAATTAGAGTCCCAAAGCTTTTCTAGAGAGCTATGAAGACATGCTGCTTTATACTCAGAGAGAGGAAATGTGGCCCATCATTAAGATGGAGCTGGAAGGTCGAGGGGTGAGTAGTCCCGTCTAAATAATTTACTAATACAAGTGAAATGGATGACTGATTCTTCCTAAAACCAGTCACCATCTCTTTAGTTTTGGACTCATAATGACCTACGTCAATCAATACATTCAGAAACTACAGGCCGGCAATCCTGATCGTCACCTTTCAACAATGACACTATTAGTGCATCAGCTGCTCTCACGCCGACTCTGACACAAATAGTGAATGAATAAAAGAGATGAGAGGATGCAGCTCCGTAGTGACAAAGGATATTAAAATAAATAAGAGACTAACATCGGTGTTATGAGCATGGCACAGTCCGTCTCCCAGGCTTGAAACTGTGGAAAACTGATGAAAAATCAATGAAGATGAACCGTATTTGCACCTTGCAAGTCTAAATTTAGCAAGGTGCAAATGTTGTCATTGGCGCCCCTTCCTGATCAATAGGCAAACAGAAATGATAGTCCTCATCCATCCCAGGTTTGACCCTGGCCCATGACCCCACCAATTTGCTCTGACACCCCCTCTGCATCATCATTAAATCATGAGCATTAAAGTGATTATAAATGCTATTCAGTTCATCAAAAGAAAAAACTAAAGTCAGACCTGCCATTAAAAGCAATTGGACATTTCTTGAACTGCATTCCCAACCTTTATTTCACATCCCCCCCGTGTAGGTCAGGAGCTCCCAGCATTAAAGAGGTTCTGCACTTCTTTCATAATTTTGTATATTGCATATTTGACTTTTTTCAGAAGATCTTCACCCAGGTACACGCACCCCTTTCACACAAGATTTATTCTGCAGAACAATTATGTTTGTTGACAGCTGTAGAATCCCAAGGTTTATTATTTGGACAGGTGGAAAGTTAAACATGGAGTTTAGCTTGACCCTATCCACACAAACCATGGTGTTTTTTGGCCACTGAAGAAAGATCTTTTGAAAAACAAACAGGTTTTAAGTATTTAAAGATTCTGGTTTGGGTGTTGTCGTGTGATTATCTACTTTGCTTGTTTCAGTGTGTCTTACCATTTACAACTGGTAATCAGTTGTACGATGTGAAAGTTTGGTACACATGATCTTGTTAGGATGCAGAAAAGATAGGACTCCCGGTCTTCATTCCTTGTTCTGTAAAATGTTAATAACTCCACAAGATACGTTTAAATAAAGCTGCAGTTGTGCTATGGCATCAGTTGAGTGTATACAATTGTATTTGAGGAAATGTAAACGTGACGCGCGGGGTCCTGTGATCTCTGCAGGTGACGTGTATGAACTTCTTTGACATAGTGTTGGATTTCATCTTGATGGATGCATTTGAAGACCTCGAGAGCCCTCCTTCCTCCGTGGTAGCCGTGTTGAGGAACCGCTGGCTCTCAAACAGCTTTAAAGAGACGGTTCGTTTACACACACACACACACACGCTATCAATGTGAGATTTCTGTAATAACAAAGTTCTGGTTTTCTGCAAGGCTCTGGCAACTGCCTGCTGGTCTGTCCTGAAAGCCAAAAGGCGTCTGCTCAAGGTGAGTTCAACACAGCCAGGAAAGTCAGCCATATTTATTGCTTTATTTCTGTCAAATGTGAATGCGTAAATCAAATGGTTGATCTAACTGTTCCCCTTAGGTTCCTGATGGGTTCATCTCCCACTTCTATTCCATATCAGAACATGTAAGCCCAGTTTTAGCTTTTGGGTTTTTGGGACCTCGGCAGCACCTCACCGAAGTTTGTACCATTTTCAAGGTGAGTGTATACATGTTATTTATTGATTCGTTCAGTTCTTATGTTAGTTGTTGAGATTCTGCATTAAATTAACAGGGTGGCTGCTGATCCTTAAAAAGTTTTAAATTCAATTTTCCTAAAATAAGGCCTTTAAATGTCTTAATTTATCTTAAATCTCAATCCAAGGGTCTTAATTTTTTCATCTTAATTTTAGAGAGAATTTATCCAGTCATCATTAAAAGGTTTTCTTACACTTTGAAAAGGAAAAGTTTCTCTAATCGGTTTGAGGAGAATCTCTAAATCTGTTTACCAGTTGTTAGACACGCATTTGCTTGACAACGCCTCAGTCAGTGTTGCCAGATTGAGCAGGTTTCCGCCCAATTGGGCTTCATTTGACTGAAAAATATAGGACTAGGCGGGTTGATAAAATTTTGGCTTTTTTTCCTGGTTTTTACTAAATATTTAGGAGAAATTTTTAACAAAAAAGTTGCCATTATAGCAGGGAAAAGTAGAAATGTACACAATAAACTAGATATTTTATTTGCTACTCACTGTAGTCTTTGGAGCCTGAACTTTTGGCTTAGTGGTGTTGTGAAGATTCATTTGGTTATGCTTACGCATTTAATAATTGACAGTTTTAGAATGGAGACTGTATGATTTGGGCTGGTTTTTCATTATTTTGATGGGTTTTACATAGCGTCTGGGCTGGAACCTGTCAGGCAGATTTAGCAACCTTTAGCTTAGCGCTGGATTTCTTACTCGGTCTATTTTCGAGAAAAGGCAAGCAAATATGGGTAAAGATAAATTTAGCGACAAAAGGCTAGAAAATCCCAGTTTCTTGTGGTGGCTGAAAGCTGTGCCCAAAGATGATAGCAAGGTTACCATGTGGTGTGCTGTAAACGTTTTAAGTTGGGCACACTGGGGATCAAAGTGGTGGAGTCTCATATGCAGAGTGGAAAACACGTAGCTTTTACTACAGCCCGCCAATGCCGACCCCTTTTGCACCGCAACCGCTAACGGAGAAGAAGAGTATAGTGTTGTGAGTCAGATAGTATTGTGTGAGTGAGAGTTTTGTGTCAAGTACTTCAAGTAACATAGGTGAGCTTACGTTTCCAGTGCATTAACATTGTTACACTGTTACATTGGGTTCAAATGTGTGACTGTCTTTTTGGTCGCCCTGTTGGGATTAATTAAATTTCAGATCTGGGTACAGATTCTGTATTTTGATTCTCAGAGTTTGGTTTTTGATTCGCAATACATTTGGTGTTGAATTGATGAGAAGGGACAGTACGTTTTCTCGTTTCTAAGGCCAGGGTAGAACAACTCACTTTGTGCAGCTACTGTATACTGCTCTCATTTTAACTCGCATGTGGAATATGAATTTAACTTTTAGCTTCATGTTACACATTGCTATTTTAGAGTGATGTAAGTCAGAGTTATCAAAAGTATCATAAATAAAAGTTAAGGTTTTATAGGTGTATCATATCAGAGAAAAAAAACAAAGATGTTGCAGCCTCGGCTCCTGTTATTTGGCATTTCTTTCAAAGTTTCGGTTTGTAGGGGTTTGTTTGCAAACATTCATAACCGTGTCTTTATTAGTGTAGACTTAGCTGTCCCTTAGAATGAGCAGATTCTGTCTGCAGTCAGAGGTCGTGGTTTTAAGACTTAAGTTGATTAAATCAGACTGGACAAACCAAACCAACGGCGGCACTAAGGCAGGATGGTCTGCACATTATGATGGGGAGCATGAGATGTGGGTTAATCATCCAAGTGCAGTCCTCAACTTCACCATCTGATGTCTACGACGGAGTATTAGGGCCAAACAAGAAAACAAAAAAAGGAAATTACGAGAATAAAGTCATAATGTAATGAGAATAAAGTCGTAAAATTATGAGAATAAAGTCGTAAAATTATGAGAATAAAGTCGTAATATTACGAGAATAAAGTCGTAATATTACGAGAATAAAGTTGTAATATATTATAAATATATAAATATAACTTCACAAGATGCTCAATATTCTTCATTTTAACACAGGGAGAAGATGCTCTTCCTGTTAGAGTTCTCATAAATTACCACTTTATTTTCATAATATTATGACTTTATTCTCATAAATTACCACTTTATTCATTACAACTTTATTCTCGTAATATTACGACTTTATTCTCGTAATATTACGACTTTATTCTATTACGACTTTATTCTCGCAACATTACGACTTTATTCTCGTAATGTTACGACTTTATTCTCGTAATGTTACGACTTTATTCTCGTAATGTTACGACTTTATTCTCGTAATGTTACGACTTTATTTTCGTAATGTTACGACTTTATTCTCGTAATGTTACGACTTTATTCTCGTAATGTTACGACTTTATTCTCGTAATATTATGACTTTATTCTATTACGACTTTATTCTCACAATATTACGACTTTATTCTCGTAATTTTACGAGTTTATTCTCATTATATTATGACTTTATTCTCGTAATTTCCAATTTTTTTTGTCCTAGTTTGGCCCTAATACTCCTTCGTAGATGTCACTAAAGATAACATTTCTAAAACTTTTGTTTCTGGTTTACAAAACGGCTCTGAGCCATTTTTGCAAGAGGACTCATTACAAAAACAATAGTCGGAGTCAAATCCTGGTACCTGCCACTCCTGTCTCACACCGTTGCTACCAGGCTCCCTGCCTCCACGTTGTAATGATGCTGCTTCTCTGGTATTACATTTAAAGTTTCTGAACTTCTTTAATGTGTTTTAGACTCAACGAGCATTTCTTTCAAAGGGCTGAAGTCATCATACACGTGTTTTCATAGTCAAATTAATACCAGCTATTATGAGCAGTCTTATGTATAAAACATGTATCACAGCATTTTTATGTTACAGTGTGTTACATAACAGTCTCCTCTCGTTGATTTCTCTCATTTTATCTGCAGCAACAAATAGTGCAGTACCTGAAGGATATGTTTGATCACGACAAAGTCCGCTTCACCTCCACTCAGTGCTTGGCTGAGGACATCCTGAAACTTTCCCACCGCAGGAGTGAGATCTTATTGGGATATTTGGGAATTGATGGCCTTCTAGAGCTCAATGGTGCTCTCCCCAGAGACCCAGAGAGCCCCTCTGGGACCAATTAAGGTGCTTATGGCTTGTTTGGCTGACAAGCGGGAACGACAAGAAACTGCAACTTAGTTCGTATTATCTTCTTATGTTAAGACTGGACCGACTCCGGCTTCGGTGACACACTGAGAACCAGAATGTCAGTCATCTGAACTGATTAAACAGAACTAGCGTAATATGGTTCTATTTCACTACATTTGTAGTGTCGGAGGTCCTTCTGCTAATAAAGAATACCATGTGGATCCAGTGACTCCACTTCTCACCCCATGTTGCTGCTTTCATGCATTGCCAGATGCGACTGTAATCATATGATCACAGACGTGAGGACTTGTCTCTGCCTTGTTGGGCGACATTGATAATCGTAACAGTCTTTCGACACGTGAGGAAGGATATCTTGAAGCTGCATTTGAATTGTTTTAGTGTTGTTTTTAAAAAAAAAAAATCAAAATGATCAGTTTTTATCTAGGTGGACAGATAGAGCCAGTGTCCCGTCACAACAAAAGTACATGCCTGTCCAGCCCATCACAGAAAAAAACAAAACAGCAGTGAAATGAGGTGCATATTAACAGAATACCAAATGTTAAAACAAAGAGCTTTAATCCTACATGCTGCAGTACCACTTCTGGCCACATGGGGGCATAAAGGTTTGCAGTGTGGACAAAAGAGGTGCTGACATACCTGATGACAGGAGACAGCTGGGCACATCTTGTAATACCACTTTGTCCCACTAGAGGTGCAGTTTGATGGGTCTTTTTTTTTTTGTCATGGCAGGGATCCAGTGGTGTGTGCGTTCAATAACAAATGGGAAATCAGAACTTTAACCCAAATCCTTAATTCTCTCTTGAGTGAACAAAAAAAGTCTGAAGTACAACAAATGCAGTATGATTAAAGGTTAAAGATGAAGCGACTAGATAACGCTACTCGGACCTTGGCTGATGATGTAACGGTACCCATCTAATCTAAACCACAAACTCCCTGTTATTTATTTATTTTTTGACCATGTGGTCCTAAACAAAGTCAAGGGTGGTGTTTTTTTGTTGTCAATCTCTTAAGACACTCAAATAAATGCTCTCCAGCAAGACAACTCTCAACTCTCAGAAATCATTTTTTTTTGGGTTAATTTTCTTGTTTAAACCCGAAATAGTTTATCACACAGATACACAGCTTGTTCATTGTCGTTTATGCATTTTTTCTCCAAGTGTATTGTGGCATTGATCCAAATAAAGCTGATGTTGCAGAAGACCTGTTAGATTCAATCTCACTGAATTGTTCACTGAATTTTAATGGTTTTGGAAAGAGGCAGTAATGCATTTGGATCTCTGATTTGTATTTTTTTTTTAGGCATTTAGTTTTTAAGCATTTTGCACTTTAACAGACTGAAGAAAATGCAGGAATGTCCAACAAGTCGGGGTTTTTTTTACATTTAAAGAGCTCAGATTTATCAACTCGTAATTATTGCATCACATGATTGATGGACCGATGATATATAAATACTGTACAGTGGATAAATTATCTTTCCAAGAAATATATATTAAGGAACTAGCTTGTTTTTACTATCATAAGGTTTTGTTGAAATGTCAAACTTGAAATTTTTTTCACATCTGTTGTCTGATCCTCGATGAGCTGCTTCAAAATACGTTGCCACTTGTTTGAGTCGTATTCTAAAATATAGATGTGTATGTAAATGAAAGAGGTTATGGGAAAAAAAATGTTGACCTTTATCACTGACTGATTAGTTGAACTGCCTCTGCATGTTAACGGTTACTGTAGACCCTCTGATGTCCTTCAGAGTACCATGAAAACGGTAGATGTCTCAGTCCATGTATCTTTTAAACATCCCGAATAGAAGAAAGCAAAAAGTTTTGCTTTCTTCTCTATGTTCTCTATGTAACCATACATTCAGCAATGTTATTGTTTGTCAAGGATTTTAGATGGCCAAAGTGTGAAGTTTTGTTTTTTTGTGTGTCTTTTGTAATTATTGAACATTATAAGTGTCCTACTCATGCCTTTTTCTAAATTCTGATACTACAATGATGGCACAACCTGTAAACCAATTAAAATTCTCCATATTAAATGTTATTTTTTTGAGTGAATAAGTATCTTTTTGTGCGTGCGTGCGTGCGTGCGTGCGTGCGTGCGTGTGTGTGTTTCTCTAAACTAATGATAGTTTGTTGAATTTCATGTTCCTCTCTAGGAATCAAACATCTAAATGCATAAAATGATGTGGTGTCTGCAGTGAATTATGATAGCTTAATCTGCAAAATGAGTGAAAGTGAAAAAATGTATCTGAATGGGCTTTGTCATGTAAGATGTTTTTCAGTAAAGTGAAAACATTACTGGGTATTGTAAGTCTTGCTAGAGAAAGTAAAGGTATAAATCATCACTCTGGATTCCAAAACTCTCAAAGTGCAGCTTTTTTTCTACAGTCAAGCTACCGGTAAGTCTTTTCTTAAAGTGAGAAACCTTTGATGGATATTTCCAAATGTTATGTAAGTTTCTATATTATTTTTCTATCACCATCATCCTTTCAGAATTTTGTTACTATAGTACACCTTCATTATGGGAAAAAAATTCCCCACCACAACCATTTGTTGGAATTTTGTTTGGACTTCTGAAGCTGCCACAGTTTTCCTTGAGTAAGTTGTGGATCTGAAGCCTTGACAGCCTTTAAAACTTTAATAATACATTCATAATATCCATCCATCCGGCTTATTTGGAGCCAGGACGTGGGAGCAGTAGTGTAAGCAGGGAAGCCCAGTCTTCCCTCTCCCTTGCTACTTGTGCCAGCTCATCTTGGTATCCCAAGGCGTTCCCAGCGGAGAGACATATAGTCATCCCTGCGAGACCTCACCAGGGAGGCATCCAGGAAGCATCCCAACCAGATGCCAGAGCCACATCGAGAGGAGCCTTACATCATAATGTAATTTAATAAGAATAAAAAAAAACTGGTGCATGCCACGTGATTGTTTTAAATGGCTTTTGGGTAACAAATATGACTGGATCAAAACAAAAAAAGGTGTTCAACATTCTGTAAAACACTGAGTAAATAGTTAATCAACTTAACAGCAATACAAAAATGAACATATACGAAATAATTATGTGTCTATGAGCTTATTAGTTTGAATTTAACTTTAATTATCATGCATACACTCATTATTTATTCTGACCGCAGAACAGTTGTCCACTTTATCTCAGTCTAGAGAAGAGGCATTTCTGGATCATGCTGGCACATGGCTTCTTATTTTGTATGAAAAAGCTTTAACCTGCATTTGTGGACAACACGGAGAACTGTTTTTATGAGCATGCTGGGATTGCGTTAGATTTTTTTTCTTTACACTGATGGCTCAGAGTCCAAAGATCATTGACATCTAATATTGATTGTTAGCCTTGTATTGTGTCCACAGAGATGTTCCACATTTTCTGAACCTTTTTGATATGTGTTGCAGGTGACAATATATTCAGTATGTGTCATAATCCCTATTCTGAACATTGAAACTGTACCAAAAGTTTAATTTTTAGCCTTTTTACTTCATGCCCTTGAACTGAGTCCCAGTTTAATTACTCTTTTCTCAAAAAATGTTCACATTAAACTTCAAACGGAAACTGGCTGGTGTATCACTTTGTGCTGACGCTGCGTCTGTTGCATCAGATAATCTTAACAGTTTAGTTCAATGTATGATGTGTTTGAAACATTCAGAACACTGCACAGATAGTTCTCCAAATGTAACACACGTATCTAGGTTTTGCTCTCACTGCGATGTGGATTTAGTTATTTTGCACACATATGACTATAGCTGGAGTAACTTTTAAAACAGAGAAATAGAATTGTGTATCAGTAAAATGAGTTTGCAAGCTGCATGTGCAGGTTATCTTTATTTTTAGTCCCTCATTACTAAACTTCTATTCATGTTACGTTTCATATGAACTGCTACAAGTTTGCGTAATGTAATTATTTATTGTGTCTTTCTCAGTGCAACCTTCAAATTAAACATTAGTATCCACTGATTTATAAGTGACTCTACTCTGCCACATTGTTCTGCAGCCCGAAATGAAACAGATTAACATTTAACAAGCTCTATAAAACATGAACTTGGTGTCACTGGAAAACAGTCTTTATTATTTTCCCAACATCACAAGACACTGCCTATAATGCAAGCGTACTATTTACGATACAGGTAAGATGCCCTGAGACAGCATAGCAGCACATTGTCCTGCAGGATTCTGTAAAGGTTATAATATTCAGATTTGATCTAGACTTGTTTCAGGTCATTTTTGCATTATTTTGGGCTACTGCAGCTACTGTATCATACAGTGATGCCCTCATAATTTTGGCTTATTACTACTACTACTACTACTCAGTGGCGTCAATTCAGTTGAAGCTAAGGTATGGCAAGGTTACGAGTCACAGAACTTAACTAGAGTATCAATCAACACATCCAGCAAATACTCATCACAGAAGTCTATGTAGCTTATCTGTGTGGTCAAGAAAATTGGAACTTTTTCAAATGCAGTCTCGCTCACTGCAAAAACTAAAAAAAAAAAAGGAATATTTGTCTTATTTCTAGTTAAAACGTCTAATTTTTAGTACACTTAAAACAAGATTCATCACCAGAAAAATAACTTGTTATTTTACCATGTTCACCTGTTTCAAGTAAATTTTCACTTGAAATAAGTAGAAAAATCTGCTAGTGGGACAAGATTTATCTTCTCTTTACAAGCAAAAAAATATTGTTCCACTGGCAGATTTTTCCACTTTTATTGTAAGTGAAAATCTACTTGAAACAGGTGAAAATGGTTGTTTTTGAGTCTTGTCTTAAATGTAATGAGATTTTTTTTAACTAAAAATTAGACATTTTAACTAGAGATAAGATAAATATTCTTGTTAAGATTTTCAGTTTTTGCAGTGTAAAATAACTAGTGAAATCGATCATGTTGTTCTGATTTGCATTTGTAGTTATTCTATATGTATTAAGTAATAGAATAATCAATACAAATAGACACAGAGTAATTCCATAAATGTGTTTAAAAAACAAACATTTACATTTTCCCTTGCAGCCAAGGTGTGGCGGCTGCCATACCTTGCCATACTGAATTGACGCCCCTGCTACTACTACTACTCTAATGCAATATTAGCATTAACTTCATGTTTATTTGGATACAAACAAACAAACAAACAAACAGACAAACAGACGAACAGACGAACAAACAAACAAACAGAGAGCAAATATATTGTATTTTATATTTTTTTGTTTTATTTCTATGAATTGGTGAAGTTAATTTGCTTTAATATAGACTTATTTACTTATATTTATTATTATTATTATTTCATTTTATTTCCATGAATGGGTGAATGTAATAGTTTAGTGTGGACAGATTTTTTTAATTTTTTTTTACTATTTTATTTTATTCCTTAGATGAGGGAATTGGATTTTTGATGCGGACTGTCTGACTTGCGTGTTTATCTCCATTCAATAATTCTTCTCTATGGGGAAATGATGCGCTCCGCAGAGAACGGCTGTGATTGGTCAGCTCCTCCGGTGCCGGGGCGGTTTGAACACAAAACTCGGCTCTTGATTGGCTGAGCGCTTGTCAGGGGGCGTTCCTCCAGAGCTGCCCCGGTTGTGTCCGGGAAAGATGGCGTTGGAAGAGCAGTGCTCGGCACCACCTCGATGGCGGTCCATATCAGTGACACACGTAGAGTTCCCTGAAGGTGCGTAAGCTTATCATTATCCTTAATCAGCTGTAGTTTTGTTAAGCCTTGTCATTTTCAAGCCGGTGGGTATGTTTCGCTGCTACTGAATGGACACGACCGCCACCGCCTGCAAAATATTGAGCTGCTGACATATTCACAGCACGGAGAGGGTTGCTAAATTGTGAGACACTACCGCATGCGCAGTTTGTATCAATGTTCACAATGAAGGCTAGCGAGCTAGTTAGCTGTGTTGATAAGAGCTTTGTTATTGTGTTTTTATTCTCCCGGGAACCAACAAATACGAGTTGTGGAGATTATTGATCAAAGTGTATACGTTGTTAATTATGGTACAATTTACAGCGCAAGGAGATCTTGCTCTTCTTCCTTATAGCATGGTATCCAGCTCTGTTGCTAATGAACTGTATAGCTTCATGGCCTCTCTCACTAATATAAACAGTATAGGGCTGTTCGATTTTGCCCAAAAATAAAATCTCGATTTTTTTCTCTCAAAATCCGATTTTCGATTACGATTACGATTATTTTGTGAATTGACAAAAGGCAAAGAAATGATTTCAAATATACTGTTTTTTTATTGAACATTTGCCCCATTGGGCTTTAAGTGCAAACTTTGCTCTTATTAAACCAAAAATGAATTAATAAAGTGCAAAACTCTGTAAAATAAGTTGAAAAAAAGTTTAAAAAAATATAATAAAATATAAAGTTTTATCTCTTAAAAAAAAAATCAGCAAATCAGCACTTGCAAACATACAGTAAGTTATATTTCCAATTAAATAAAACAAGACATTTTCTAATTAAACAAAACTGGGTCTTTGCATGCTAAATAATAATGCAACCCATGAAGGAGGTAGAGGTGTGTAATGTCAGTCATCACATTTGCAAGTTTTTTGCAAGGAACACGAGCCGGTCTACCGCATCTGGCTTGAGGGATGCCCGGTGGCATGTTACAACGCCCCCTCCTACACTAAAGAGCCTCTCCGATGGGGCACTTGTCACAGGTATTGAGAGGTATTTCCATCAATCATTAATATGGTATCAATCATTAATATGTGTGCAGGAAAGGTAAAAAAAAAAAAAGTGAAAAATCGATTTTACGAGTTTCACGTTTTAACATCGTTCTAATTACATAATCGCGATTACGATTTAAAATCGATTAATCGAACAGCCCTAAAACAGTATTGCTCCAATTTTCCTGAATTAATAAAATATCATAATGTAGTTTTTAGGTTTGATTGAGAGTAATCTCTATTGACTTTTATGTGGGGTTGCAGGCTGAAAAGGTGTGAACCTTTTGGATTCACCTGCAGTCTGAGTGACTTCACAAGTTTTCAAATGTCTCAATATCTTCAACTGTGTCACGGTGTTTTTACAGGTGATCTGACAGGACAAGTTCTGGCCTACTTAAGTCTCCTGCCGGTAGCCGTCCTTGTGGGTTTTGTGACACTCATAGTGTTTAAACGGGAACTTCACACGGTGAGTCTTTGATTTCAGAAAGAGCATCACCTATTAAAGGGTTAAATGTCCGTCAGGTGAGTGCTCATGTGTTTTGCGTATTTTTTTTTGTTTAATTTTACAGATCTCCTTCTTTGGTGGACTCCTCCTCAATGAAGGAGTGAACTGGTTGCTGAAGAACATCTTCAGAGAGCCACGCCCTTGCGCAGGTGAGTCCAGGAACTAGCCGTCGACTTTTGGCAGAGTTGAGTAATTTTGCAGGAAAACGTGTTTACATTTTTGTGTCATCTCGTTTGGACGACTGCAACAGTTCTCTTTCATAGCAATCGTTTTTGTGTCTCACATTGGGAAGGCCCTCGGCGTGACCTCATCAGAAGCTCCTTTTACATTCCGCCAGCCAGGATTGGCTGGAGCTAAGCACGTGAGTGTCGGGGAGGGTGGAGACCCTACCCTATAAAGGGACCTGACACCGCGCTGCACGTCATTCAAAAACCTCTTCTTGCTACGAGCAGAAGTTCCAAATTTCTTCTCCCGTTATTGACTGTCTCTCCGTGGCTAGCTTAACTGTCCACAGATACGAGCGAAAACTCGGTCACCGGGTGCTTTGTTCACGGCGTGCGCAGTTACTCGGGATTTGACTGCTATCTGGGAAGTAGCAATACTTCACCAGTTAGCCGAGTGGCAACACTCACGGTAGCAATTACCACACCGAGTAGCAATACTCGCGCTAGCCTCACGGTTACTGCAAAAACAGAGTCGCAACACTCCAGCTGTGTAACCTGCCTAAGGCTACGTTTACACTGCAGTTCCCAAGTGACCCAAATCCGATTTGTTTATGACAGTGTGAACAGCACAAGTCACATGGAATCTGATCTTTTCAAATCAGATTCAGGTACGTGGTTCTAAATCGGATACAGGTCTGATGTTTTGCAATGCGACCTCAGTGTGAACAGGCAGGTCGGAATTAATGCGACTTTGACGTCACACGCAGAGCCCCGAGCCGCGGGGGAGACACGGGAGACGGCGGGGGTCGCTCCGGGCCGCTTCCGCCTCTCCTCCTCCCCTCCCCTGCGCTTACCTCTTTCTCGCCTACGACCTCAGATCAGACGAGACAAACTGCTGAATTTAAGCATATTACTAAATAAAGAAGCTGAGGATTCAAATCAGCGAAGCGGTCGTGGTCGCATAATAACCTGCCCGTTTTACAACGAGCTGGACCGTGTGTTAGGTGATAAACCCAGCTGAACGCCGGAGAGCAGAGCTGACACTCCGGGGAGCGGAGCTAGAGCCCTGCTATAGCGGGACTGTTTTCTTCATCCCGCTCCCGCTGCATTTCTGACCATTACCGCCCGCGCCCGCAACGTGTGTGTTCCACTCCCGCCCACAGTGTTTACATCCGCTCCCGCAAAACTCTGAGAATTCATGCCCGCATAATGATAGAGATGCAATAGAAACGTCCTTGACAAATCTATCTGATTTAATGTTAACATGGTAATTGTGGAGTTTGATGGATAATTGGCAGTTCACAGGCACCTGTTGGATGCAAATCCATCATTGTCCTCATCACACGCCTCTGCGCATGCGGGTCAGTTCAGGGCCGCGATGCGTTCACACTCGAGTCGGATATAGAACACATTTTAAAAGACAATGTGAACAGCCACGCAAAAAAATCGGATATGGGAAAAAATCGGAATTGAGCATTAAGGACTGCAGTGTGAACGTAGTCTTAAAGTCGCAACATTTTCAGCCGGTGTCCACTAATCCCCAACCACACCAGGTTACATTAGCATCCCGCGCAGCGTAGCTTCACAGCTACCGAACCCTGCTAGTGGCCATGGCTGGCACTGATGCTGATGCCCCAACTAAGACAGAGGAGAAATCACAGGTGCGAGCCTGCGGGAACAAGATTTCGAGCAGGGACACTCACCTGATGTGTGCGATGTGTCTCGGGCTAAAACACGCCTTAGCCGCCTTTGAGTCCACGGAGATGTGCATTCATTGTGAACGGCTCTCCCTCAAGGCACTTCGGCGCCGTCTGACTCGCCAGACGAACCTGTCAGGCAAAGACGACCCAGTTCTGGTTTCCACCGCGGAAGCTCCGGAGCCGATGGAGCTCGCCGCTGGGTTGGTTCCCCAGACCGAGGCGGGGCCGAGCTGGGGAAGTCAGTTCAGCCTCACGGACCCGCTCCGTCAGGAATTAGACGGTCCAGCCTTGCAGCCGATCCACGGCTCCGCCAGGAATTAGACGGCCCCGCCCTCGCGGTCAGTCCGATTGGTTCCTCGGTGGAAAGGGCGGATGACGACTCGGATGGTGGGTCGGAACTCCTCATGTCCGACAAGGATGAGGATGACGACTCCTCCCTGGGTCTGGCGGGCCGGGTTGCAAAACCCCAGCCTCCTCGTCGGCACCTACGTCGGCCGACGGCTCATGTTCCCCTGTAGGGGATTTGGACGTGTTTCAACGTGCCGCTGCTAGGCTTGGCATCAAATGGCCCGAGGTGCAAGCCGTGGTGGTGCGGTCCCGTTTCGACGGGAAAAGGTTGCCCAAGATGAGGAAGACAGGGAAACAACTCCTGCCGATCTTCCCAGAGTTGCTGGAGGAATTTGCTGTCTCTTGGCGTGATAAGCCTTACAGTGACAAGCACCCTGTGGCAGGCAGCTCCATGCTGGACTGCGAGGGGATGGAGAGCAACGGCCTCCGCAGCATCCCTCCGGTGGAGCCCGTGGTGGCGGCTCACCTCCACCCGGGGGCGTCCCTGTCATCAGCGGGGCCCGCGCTCCCATTCGGGGCAGACCGCTTTCAGTCCAGCCTCAATGACAGGGCATATAAGGCGGCTGCACTGTCGACCTGGGCTCTCAACGCCACTTCCCTCTTGTTGGCGTACCAAGCTGAGCTTGAGGGTGAGATGATCCTCTCCCTGGCCCTGCCCCTTCTCAACCTTTCCCCGACCCTGCACCTAACCTGGCGCTTGCTGATTGGGCCGGCGCTTTGGGAGCTGCGTGCTGGCCTGCGGTCCCCACCCCCGGTCATCCCGTTGCTGCTTCCACCTGCCTGCTGTGCTGCTGCCGTCCCTGACCCACCAGTCTGGCCTTCGGCAGGAGGGTCCCCCCTTATGAGCCTGGTCCTGCTCAAGGTTTCTTCCCTCCTAAAGGGGAGTTTTTCCTTGCCACTGTTTGGCTTAAGGTTTTTCTCCCACTATGGGAGTTTTTACCTGCCATTGTTTATGTAATAATTGCTCGGGGGTCATGTTCTGGTCTCTGGAAAGCGTCTGGAGACAACTTTTGTTGTATTAGACGCTATATAAATTGAATTGAATGACAGCTTCACCTAACCCCGCGTTATGGGAAGAGATGCGTGTCATCACCGACTATTGCCTCCACCTTCACAAGGTGGCGATCCAACAGGAAAGAGCCCGCTGGCTAATCCTCACCAGGCTATCCGCTAAGGAAAAAGGGGACCTGCTTGACACCCCCATAACGCCCCAGGGTCTCTTCGGCACGGCGGTCACGTCCATGCCAGCGCCCCGTGAAGAGAAGCAGAGACCGTTCTCAGCGGGTGAAAACCCCTGGCTGTTGCCAAATGTGTCTCACAAACACTTCTCATTGTCATGAATCATTAAAATTGTTCCAACTGTCGCATCCAGGCATGGTGCCGAGGGCGCAGTTAAAAACAATGGAAAACAAAATAAAACCATTGTTGAACGACAATTGGGTCACACCCCCCCCCCCCCCCCCCCCTCTGGCATAGACAACTGTGTCACAAACGGCACGGCACGTGCATGCGCAGTTTCGAAAGAGCGGCGCTGCACCCCGGTGCCACAAGGGGGAGCCCTTACCCCCTGTGTGACATACGTCATCAGTCCGGTGTCATTGAGAACAGTGGAGTGGTTAGCCTTCACATGCTAAACAGGGGATACAGGCTTCAATTTGCCATGACACCCCCGCAATTCAGGGGAATAATCCAGTCTCAGGCCTTAGGCGAAGAGGCTCGCTTTCTACAAGAGGAGATTTACTCCCTGTTAGAGAAAAAGGCGATAAGAATAATCCCTTCCGAACACAATCGGAGCGGTTTTTATTCAAGGTATTTCCTGGTCACCAAGAAGGGGGGGCGTGGCATGCGTGCAATTCTAGATCTCAGAGATCTGAACACGCATTTAAGAAAATACAAATTCAGGATGTTAACGCACGCGTCTCTGCTGCGTTTTCTGCGTCCGGGCGATTGGTTCACCTCAATCGACCTCAAGGACGCGAATTTTCACATCCCGATATACCCTCCACACAGAAAATATCTCAGGTTTGCCTTCCAGGGGACATGCTACGAATATCTGGTGCTCCCCTTCGGTCTTTCACTAAGCCCAAGGGTGTTTGTAAAATGCACGGAGGCAGCAGTGGGACCGCTCAGGAGGTGGGGTATCCGAGTAGCCACGTACATCGACGACTGGCTTATTGCGGCATCCTCCCGCCAGGAGGCAGTAGATCACACAAGATTACTCACAGAACACTTGGTGAATCTGGGTTTCAGGATTAATCTAGAGAAGTGTTTCCCTCCCTTGCCAGTGCATCTCCTTTATAGGCCTGTCCATAGACGGGGCAGAGTAAGGATGACGAGAGAAGGAGTGCAGGCGCTCCGAGACTGTTTAACCCTTTTTCACAGGGGAAAATTTGTGTCTCTCAGGCTTTGCCAAAGGCTGCTGGGGCTGATGGCATCAGCCTTGGTGGTGATTCCTATGGGACGCCTGCACATGAAAGGAATGCAGCGCTGGGCGGCTTCACACAGGCTAGATCCACGCCGTCACGGCTCTCACAGGCGCTCATCTCACATAAATTACCTGGAGCTGTTGGTGGTTCACCTGTCACTGAAACATTTCCTTCCTTTTCTGAGGGGACATCACGTGTTAGTCAGGACAGACAACACTACAGTGGTGGCATACATCAACAGGCAAGGGGGCCTGAGATCTCTTCAATTACACACACTGGCACACAGACTGATTGTCTGGTGCAGCAGACAGTTCCTGTCCCTGAAAGCCACCCATGTGGGGGGGTCACTGAACCGTGGAGCAGATCTCCTGTCCAGTGGAGAATATTTCATCCCCATCCGGAGAGGCTGGCCCTGTGGGCCTGGCCCGTGAGTGGCTCAATCTAGAGTCCGCCGGCCTCCCTCCAGGTGTGATTGAGACCAGGGTTTCCGTTGTCCGGTAATTGCCGGACTTTGTCCGGTAAAATATGCCGAAGTCCGGTATTTTATAATCTCTCCGGTCAAAATGTCCGGTGAAAATACTCACTGGGGCTGCGGGACTAGGGACTAGAGTCCCCGGGAGTACTGCGGAGGGACACGCCGAGCCCCGGTGCTGGGAGCCGGGAGGAAGCGGAGCTGCGGCGCCGACATCCACGTGTGCGTTGATTTATGGTTCCGTGTCGCACCGACGCAGAGCCTACGGCGTAGGGTTCGCGGCGACGCGCACCCTACGCCAGACCCTACGGCGTAGGCTCTGCGTTGGTGTGACGCAGAACCATAATTCCGGCTTAAAAGTAAACAACATGCGCCCAAGTACCCGTGCATGACAGGCAGACACACACGGGGAGAAGAGACAATTTCTTTAATTTTTATTTTTTTTTAAAAACTTTATCCTTTATGAACGCAATTGTTATATAGGGTAGTCCAACTTTCCTTATTTTAATCAGAACACTTTCTTTTTTCCTCTTCGGCGTGGAGTAGTGGGCTTGGAGCGGCAGCCATCGGTTAGTTTTTTCTTTTTAGATCCGAGGCTTTGCGTAGATGGTGGCTTCCGCAACTTTCAGGCGCTTTTTCTGCGTAAGCAAGCTTTATAGATGAGCCCCTGGACTGTTACCGCAGTACCGCGGAGTAGTACTCTGTGCCGGGAGCTGGGAGGAAGAGGAGCTGCGGCGCCGAGATCCACATGTGCGTTGATTTATGGTCCCGCGTCGCACCGACGCAGAGCCTACGCGTACCTTACGCCGTAGGTTACGCGCAAGCTTCTGCAATATTTATTTATTTTTTGAAGTTACGCTCGCGAGTCAATTGACGGGACTTATTTTATATATATATATATATATATATATATATATATAATAAAAATACTATTAAATGACTTGCATTGATATCGTACTACTGCATATGATTTATTTTTAACCTCAATAAATTCATACATAGCCTATGTGACCGGAATTTCAAACATTTGTCCGGTAAATTGAAACCCTGCCGGTCACATTGTCCGGTGCCAATTTTTTCTAGCGGAAACACTGATTGAGACTACCCAGAGTGCCAGGGCTCCCTCGACAAGGTCCCTTTATGGGAGAAAGTGGTCGGTTTTTGAGAAATGGTGCTCGGGCTCACAAGACATTCCTTTTCAATGTTCTGTGGCTGTGATCCTGGCTTTCTTACAAGACATGGTGGACAAAAAGAAGGCTTTCTCCACTATTAAGGTGTATGTGGCGGCTTTTTCAGCCTGTCATATCGGTTTTGGGGGGAAACCGGTGGGACAACGCCGTTTAATCTGCCGTTTCATGAAGTGTGCGCGTCGCAAGCTCCCGGTGTCTAAACTGTTGACACCATCCTGGGACCTCCCCACTGTGTTGGATGCCCTTTCAGCCTCACCTTTTGAGCCACTAGACCAGGTGGACTTAAAAATGGTGACTTTAAAGACAGTGTTGTTGCTGTCTTTGGCTTCAGCGAAACGAGTGTGTGAGATTCACGCTCTGTCAGTACACAGAGAGTGTACAAAGTTCCTTTCAGGACATACAGGGGTGACCTTACAGCCTAACCCGGCTTTTACACCTAAGGTGTTAGGGTCATGATCCCATATTGATCTTGTGTCCTTCTACCCCCCGCCATTCCTCTCAGATGAGCATCGGCGGTTGCACATGTTGTGCCCGGTGAGGGCTTTACGTGTCTACATGGACAGAACCAAAAGCTGTAGGAAAAGTCACCAGCTTTTTGTGTCTTGGGCAAAGAATCAGATGGGGAAGCCAGTTTCCAAGCAGCGGCTTTCTCACTGGATTGTGGGTGCTATTGCTTTGGCTTATACCGCCAAGGCTTTGCAAGCACCAGAGGGTCTGTGCTCATTCTACCAGGGGTCTCACTACCTCATGGGCCCTTTTCAGAGGGGTCTCCATTCAGGAGATTTGCGCCGCAGCAAGCTGGGCCTCTCCACACACCTTCGCCAGGTTTTACAGGCTCGATGTTACAGCTTCCCCATGAGCTCATTCAGTGCTTGGTGTGGCTAAACATTAGCAGGGCTTATCCCGGGACAGTAATGGCCCTTTTGCACTAGTCCTTACTCGGCCCGACTCGGCTCGTCCCGCCTCTACCCGTTTTTGTCCCCGTTTGTTTTTCCACAGCCAGGGGAGAAGTGGGCAGGTTGGGGTGAAGCTGCCGTGACGTACTCAACCGCTTTGCTCATGTCGGCGCTGATCAGAAATCAGCTGGAGCCGTGAGCGGCTGAGAGTAAAACAGCCCGTCTACATCCCTTTTTTAATTCTCTCCTCAGCCACCAGGTTTATGAACATCTGCACCTCAGAGTTGGATCACCAAACAGATGTTTTGCGCTTTATAATAAAATCGCTGCGAGCCGCGAGTCGCCCTCGCGCTGACTCCCGGTTCCTGATTCTGAAAGTCTGACGGCCCCGCCCCCGACCAATAAATGGCGCGGAGGGTGGTGACGTCAGAAATAGTCCCGGCTCAGCCCGGATAGAACCTCGCCAGAATGGTTACAGAAAAAGTATCTGCTTGGAGCGGCTCTACCAGCCTCAGCCCCTAGTGCAAAAGCGCAAGACGGGGCCGTGGCGGGTAAAACCGAGCTGAGGTGGTACTAGTGAAAAGGGCCATTAGTCCTCCAGTAGCACCTGCCCCGATGACACTCGGGTAACATCTGCCTAGCAATCCGGGAGTCAGTATTTTCCCAATGTGAGACACGAAACGAATGCTATGAAAGAGAACTTTAGGTTACTTGCGTAACCCCGGTTCTCCTCCAGTTCTGCAGCGCAGTTTTAGCCCCGCCCACTGCAGCCGTCGACAGTACATGCAGCTTTCAGAGTGAACGCGCCAAGCAGCGAGATGCTGGCCTCAGGCGATTTTTGACGCTTTCAGTGTTAACTAAGACGCGAGGAGGTCGCTCCTTCCTGGCCGTAGAGGCTCTGGACTGATCTCCCGCCGTCTCTACATTCTCTGGACTCCATCGAAGCTTTTATGAAACAAACTTAAAACCCACCTGTTTATCTGAGCTTTTAAACAGTAGTGAGACGGTTGTTTTATGACCACTATGTTGATTTTATGTACTTTTATTCTTGGAGCTTTTATCAGTATTGTCTTGTTTTTATCGTATTTCTACTTTTATTGTAGTGTTTTATTTGTGTTATTATTGATGTTTTATTTTTTGTGAAGCACCTTGTGACATTCCATTGTCTGTGAAAGGTGCTATATAAGTAAATTTGACTTACTTACATTTTTTATTTTTTTATTTTATCCATTATGCAGAACGCCATTATTTTAGTTGGGTTATACTTTGTTCTGTGGAATCTCTTTTTTAAGTTGTAAAAAATGTTGCCTCACAATCTATTCTGCTTTTTGGATAGGGTTGCTTTGCTATCCATGTTAAAAGCTTACTTACAATTGATGTTTGTCAAACAATCTCTGTTTTTTACATATTAATTCTGGAAAACATGTAAGGACATGTCAGATTCAGAAGCTTTTATTGTACCCTGTGGGGGAAATGCACTCGTGTCCGATGTTGCTGTATAAAAACAACAAGCTGCATAAGCAGTAAATACATTTCATGTTTCAGCAGCTTGTGAGACCACTTTTAGCAGCAGTAACCCAAAGTAATCATTTTCCATATGACATCATCAATCAGTTTGTAACATTGATTTGGCCAACTTTTCTTTAAATCATTTCATTGGGGTTTTTAAGCACAGATTTTTTCAGCTCCAACTTTAGCATTTCAGTCAAGTTGCGGTCTAGACTTTCGAGCCAATGCATATTTATTATCGGTGGTGACCAAAATGCTTCTGAATCTATTCAAAACTTTTGGAAAAACTCCACATCGAGCGTTATAGTAGTGTATACATACAGTGTATATAGTGTATACATCCCTCAAAGGCTTGAAACGAGGCAAATGGACTTCCTGTTCTTTAGTTCTTGAAGACATTTCACCTTCTATCTTGAACACTTGTCAGTTCAAAAAAACTAACTCTGTTCTTTTGAACTGACTAAGCCTTCAGGATATAAGGTGAAATGTCAAGAACAAAAGAAAAGGAAGTTGATTTGCTTTGTTTCAAGCTTTTGAGAGTCAGCATTGGTGATCATGTTTACATCACCAGTTAACTTTGTTTATATTGTGTCTTTCTGCAGGGGCTCACACAACCCTGCACACAGAATATGGGATGCCCTCCAATCATTCCCAGCTTATCTGGTTCTTTGTTGTTTACTTCTTTCTTTTTCTTTATTTAAGGTGAGTTTTGTTTTTTTCTTGCTTTTTGTAGTTAGTTATAGCAGTGAAACTGTTGGAAGTTGGATAAGTTCTGTTTTCTTAAGTTAATCCATACAAACATTGTATGTTATATAATTATATAATTCTCTCTGTGATGGAATTTAGGGCTTGGTAATATAGGCAAGCATTCATATGTTGTTGTTTTTTTAATCAAAAGGGTGTTTTTATACAAATTTGACTAAATAGTTCTTTTTTTAATGTCTTTTTTTAACCTTTTTTTCTTTTCCTTTTAACAAAACACAGGGGATGAAATAATGAAGTTAAATCTCACAACAAACCACACAGTAGATACTACCGTGTTACTGAAAAGAAACAGGAAAAAAAGAGATGTCCTTATGGACGACAACTCTGTTGGGGCATATCTGAATTATAATGGGACTTTGCATTTGGATTTGGCAACAAGAAAATATACTTATTTTGTCCCAAAACCACAATATAACTATCAGTATGATGCTTCCAAGATGGGAAAGCCATGTTTATCTCCTCATATGTGTGTACGTGCATACAGTCAGTCCTGTTGTAGCTGGTGATTGATAAACTAGCAGCAAAGCGGTGAGATTGACTTTCTTTATGTCAAAATATAAGAAATTCTCATTTTATTCCCGCTTTTCTCTTCTTTTTGCTGCAGAAAGGGACGTGGTTTTTAGTTTCAATGTTTTCTATGGATTTAAAAAAAGAGAAAACACGTTTCAATGCAGCATTTAGTACATATCAATATTACACTGTTATAGCATCTATGTATCTTCTCCTAAGATATATTGGCATGTCTCCAATCGGTATACAGCCATGCCATAGTTATATATGCCAGGATGTTGGAGAAATAAATGGTAAACAGACTGGAGCAAATACTTGCTTGAGAGTCCTTCATAATGCTACAAAACCTATTGTTTTACAAATCAGACAGAGGTTAAGAAATAATGAGAAGCTATGTCACATGCATACATACAGTGCGTTTCAACTAGCGGGAGTTCAGGCTAAATTTTTCAGGTCTGTATCGTTGCAGCGTGTCTCCATTACAAGGGATGGCCCTGTAAAACCTTTAGAGAGGTACTTGGGTTGGTGGACAGGAACCTCCCGTCGGAGATTTCTCTGCTAATCAGGATTTTTAAATTAAGTTCAGCACACTCGTGCACATAAATCATGTGAACACAACTCATTTGGACCAGAGACATTTGATGAAGTAGGAGATAACGAGAAAAAACGATAGATGGACCAGCGAGTTGGTTCAGGTACATGCATACCATACCTGGCTGCAGACCAGGCTCTAATAATAAAAGGGTTTCATTGTTAAATATTTTATTCCTGCAAATACTTAATCCCATATAACAAAATGTTAAAAACTACATGATGAATTGATTAAGATGAAAAATGTATATTTTTCATCATACAGTTTAATGGGAAAGCACTAATTCTCAAAACATAATGGTCCCATGGCGTTGGTTGTTGGTTGTCTATGGGCTTAGCCTTTTAAACAGTTCCAATTTTAATGTAGTTCTAATTTTCATTTGTGTAAATATAGCCTTTATTTGATATTTGTATATTTCAGGGTATTCATTTTTTACTGCTACACAAGTAAGATGAATGCTCTCACGTTTACATTTCCATGCTATGGTGTGTGAACGATACTGATTTCTTTCAGAATGCATCAAACGAACAATGCTCGATGCGTGGACCTACTCTGGAGGCACATACTGTCCATTATCTTATTGGGCATGGCCATGTCAGTGTCATACAGCAGGTAAGAAATCTCTTACCTCACCTCAGTATATTGTCGAGATAAATCCTTAAATCTGGGACTAATAGAGGAGGAGAACACAAAAACAGTATTACCGGTAAGTTTTTTTTGTGAGGCACCTGTTTTGTGGATGTTGAGATTGAATAATTATATTTCGCATGGGATATTATTAGGAAAAAAGATGTGCCCTAAAAATACTTGAAGAAAAAAAAAACTTGACTCTCCTGAAGTTGTATCAGTTAGGAAGGCCCATTCAGACCCAATGACCCTTAAAGGAGCTTGAGGCCGGATTGTAGCAAGATTTATGAAAAAAATCCGTATACGTTTTAAGTTTTCTAGTAATAATGTCAGATGAAGCGTTCCAAACCCAAAAGAATGAGCCCTCTACCGTATCTCTCCGTTGCCTTGAACAGGCTGTGTGCTGCAAAATGTGCTGCAATTCGGTCCCGAATTTCCCGCGCTGGGCTGCGGATCTGACGTCACATGACGCTGCATGTGCGTTCTCCCCGTTCTCCCGTACCGGCTTCACTGTTGGCTGCAGTACCCCCAACGGCCGTCGTGGTGAAGGGTGGCGCTAGAGAGTCTCATTTCTTAAAAGGAGCCTCAAGCTCCTTTTAAGTGGTTTTCATATAGAGGGCGCACAGCGGCAGCCGCCGCCGGCTTTCCCATTCATTGTGTATGTGCTGCTGTCGTGCAAGGGCGCAGGGTTTGCTGCGCAACATGGGCGCATGCCGCCGAGTTTGCGCGCCGGCAAAGGGCGCAAGTGGGCGCACGCCGCCGGGTTGCCGCAGCAGCAAGGGCGCAAGACGGCACAAAGCGGGTTTCACCTAGAACGCGGTTTGCGCCGCGCATACCGCCGGGTATGCGCGGCACAGAGACAGCGCAGAGCAGGGCGCAGAGCAGGGCGCGCCTGCGCGCATCGCGTACATATTTGTTGCAAGTTGCTTGGTGACCGAAAAAAAGTTTCATAACCATATATTGATAAATGATTAAATTGATCCTGATATGAGGCATGGAAATGCTATATTGTATTTTAAATTAACATTTTATCGTTAAAAGAGCAAAAGAATATCACGTTTCTACCACTTTTAAACACACCAGGTATGTCCAAATTCTGGGAGATTTCTCTCCACTTTTGTCCCTTTTTATTGATGTCCCGATAGGCCTGCAGTCTCGCATCCCACAGCTCCTCACACAGAATCACAGCCAAGATCATTCTTTCTTCCATCTTGATCGTCTCTGATCTACAAGCTATTGGACACCACCGAGATGCCGTCACAGGGCGCACGGTGAAATTAAAACATTTTCATTTTACAGCGGCAGCTTGCGCCGTCTTGCGCGGCAACCCGGCGGCGTGCGCCCTGTTGCACGCCGCCGACCTCGGCGCAAAGCCCTGCGCCCTTGCGCAGCGACAGCACATACACAATGAATGGGAAAACGGCGCCAGACCGGAAAAACCTTTTTTCGGTCGCCAAGCAACTTGCAATGAAAATGCGCCCACTCGCCGCCGACTCTGCTCCACCTGTGCTGACTCTGCGCCGAGTCTGCGCTCACCCCGGCGGTGTGCCGCGTTCTATGTGAAAGTAGCTTTACTTTCAGTCCTTTAACTCCTCCTCTTTCTGCCTCCACTCTCAGGCTGTGCATTCACAGTATGTCCCAGGAAGGCTCAATACTCTCCTCATCACAGTGTGTGCTTTCACAAAGCATTATTATGGGGTCTGGTCACTGACTGTTTTAAAAACTTCAAAATGTCACAGCTGTCCAAGCCTTAGTTTCTCCATTGCTGACGGAGTTTACGATGTTACTACAGCTGGAAAAAGTTGGTAGATGGTGGCTGGTCTTCAAGTGGGGAGGACTTTACAGTACGTAGTAGTGGATTTGTGAAAGGGACTTTTGAATACAGGGTGTCTTCTTTGATTCATCCTGTACTTTACTTTCCCTAACCGTTCCTTTTAATATGTATCTGAGCATTGAAATGGCAGCTGTACGCTTCTATAAATGATTGATGAAGTTTTGTTTCTGGTTAAAAACCATGGATTTAATCAGTTAATATCATTTATGCTACCTATGATTCAAAATGTAATTTTTGGGACGTAGAGCACATAATTTAATAGATACTTTTACTGTAGAGGTGCTTCCTTTTTGTCGTTTTGGGAAAAATAAAAAAATCCTGTCTTCCACTTTTGCTCAGGTCCATGTGTCTGACATGAATATTGTCACTTCTCCAAGTGCACTGTGGCTCTACAGATTTTTCTGTGTTTTCTTTCCCCACACTTCATATGTGCTGCTTCTTTTAACATTTGGTCACTTATGCATTTGTCTTCATTGTAGCTTTTTCCCAGAACATATTGAAACTGAGTGAAAATGTACTTGGTGTTCAAACTACCGGCCTAAATTTAAGTATATTTATGTCAGAATGGGAGAAATGCTTCAGGATTTATATCTTACATCCTGAATTACATACATTAAGTTAATTACATAGTTGTTTTTTCATTTTAAACCATTGTTAGAGTAATTCATACTTTAAATTTAACCTTTTTAATGGCTGATGTATGAAATAGTACACAGACTTCTTTATTTATCCTTTTCTAGTTCACGGTTTTATTATATTTTAAAAGTAAGAATGCGCCCCCTATTTTCTCCAACAGTTTTTAAAAATTTTTAATATCATAAATACATCGGGAAATTGTTTTGTTTTATTTTTACACTTTTTTTTTTATATCAAACTTTTTTTTTCTTCACGGGGGTCAAATATGCTGCATTAGGGTTAAACAAAAAGCTGTTTAACTGTTTGTTTGGTTAAATCACTGGAATAAAAATGACATTACATGGTTTTAGTCTGGGCTTCTCAATACTTTTCGACATGTTTTTTCTTTTCAGGGTGTACCTGTTGTATCACACCTGGAGCCAGGTTTTCTACGGTGGAGTGGCCGGCACTACCATTGCTATAGTCTGGTTCTTTTTCACACAAGAGGTGTTGACACCTTTATTCCCCAAAATAGCAGCTTGGTAAGTAGCGCTCTTGTTTTATGTCTTCCCTCTCCTGTCACTGGGGAGGACCGGTCATTCTCAGCCTGAGTCAGTTGATTTTAAAAAAAAACAAAAAAAAAACACCTGTAATGTTCTGTGCTTGCTTTTTCACACTTAATAGGCCAATTTCAGAGTACTTCCTGGTGCGAGACACAAGCTTGATCCCGAACATCTTATGGTTTGAGTATACAGTCACCAGATCAGAGGCAAGGTAGGCATCACTCACTAACTCGTATCTGTAGTATCATTGCTGAGGCCTGCAGCTTGTATTATGAGGCTGGATCTGATGAGCAGAGAACTTTGGTTGAAGTTGGGCTTTTTATGTTGTTGAAAGTGCTATGTTGCCATGGTTACTGGGGTCTGATTGCTTTTTAAACACAAATTTATGTGCAGATGTTCAAAAGAAAAAGTTACAGTATTTTATGGACTATAAGCCGCACCTACATATAAGCCGCATCTGCTCTATTTAAAAAAAAAAAACAAAAAAAGATATGCAAGCCGCAGATATTTATGTTGTTAGATTAGATATTTTCTACATGTACAGAACGATTTTGAACTGTAAATGATGTATATGTTTGTACCTAAATAGATCCTTTCCTAACAGTGTCTTTTAACACGGCAGCAACTTTACTGATTAAAACGGGACAGAACCAAGAGAAAATAACCAGTATTAATTTATCTGTTTGAAATCTGCTTCTACCTACTTCTATCTGCTAAAGAAGAAGTAGCGTATTCTTCTTTGCATTTATTTTGTCTTAGTGTTGATTCTAATTCCGGTTAGAGCGCCCTGAGCGGTGGAAGAAAAATCCACGGAATAGCTGCACCTTTCTATAAACTGCATGATTGAAAACCTATGAAAAAAGTAGCGGCTTATAGTCCAGAAAATACGGTAATTGCTTGTATAGCCCCTAATTAACCTGTAGCAGAGGACCTCGTACCCCAAAGGACACGGTCAAATGCTGTCCACAAAATACATGTGCATTGGTTGGACAAACTCCAATGCTTTCTTCAAGATCCGAGTGATTTATAGCCGGGCCAGAACCCATATTGGTGATTGATCAGATGCTCTATCCAGGACTATCCATAGACTTATCATGGAGCCTGAGGAGTTAGTTCCCCTATGTGCAGAAAACCCCTCTGGTCACCCTAAAAAACCCCCCCAAAAAACAAGACTGGATCCGCCACCTCAGGCCCCGTTTACGCGAAGCAAAAACTGTGGCGTTTTCATGCGTTTTGGCCGTTCGTTTACACGAAAACGAAGCCCATCATTTCGGAAAACTCCGGCCAAAGTGGAGCTTTTCAAAAACTCTGTTTTCACGTTTGCGTCTAAACAAAGGAAAACGGACATTTAGGCTTCAGAACGTCACATTATGCAACGGAAGCGTCACCAGCATCATTTGTGTGACCTGTGTTTACAATTTGTTCGGCCACCGTCAATATTTTATTGTATTTTACCTGTTTTATATTCTAAAGTCACACTTAAAAGTAACTCCACTTCTCTGTCACTCCAAACGAAAGACTCTCGTTCCGTCTTGGGAGTAACTGGCAGTCAAGGCTGATTTATGGTTCCGCGTTACACCAACGCAGAGCCTACGGCGTAGGGTATGCGGCGACGCGCACCGTACATAGGCTACGCCGTCGATTTAACATGGAACCATATTATTCAGGCTTCACACGTGTCATTTGTTGATGGTTTTTTTTCCAGGATTCTGATTGGCTAGCATAACTTTGCGCTTCTCATTACACTGCCCCCTGCAGGTTTGGATGCTAATAGCACCTTAACAGCGTATTTATCCGGGTTTGTGTAAACGAGGATATTTTTCAAAACGTAGAGGGGGAAATATCCGTTTTTGTAAATACGTGTAAATATGTGTAAACGTGGCCTCAGTCTGCCAGTTCAGACACTCTTCCCTCTGATATCCACACAAGGTTTCAGTAGTTTAGGAACATGTCAGAAATCTGTCCATGTTTGTGCTCACCCAGAGCCAAAACTATCCTCTCTAACATAAGCACGCTCAGTGTTGGGGAAATAAATTTGTGTGACTGTGATAGTGAGGCCGTTGATTGAAAGCAGACTGTTGCTCCCGCTCACACCAGAGGTTTGTCCTTCAAGCACTGAAGGCCTTTGTCATAGTCGAGCTGTACGACAGAAATGGCTTTAAAACCAGGAATATTTTTACACTCATGAAGCTCGGTGTCTATCTGCTTGTATTTAACCACCCTCTGAAAAATGTTACACAATTGTACATGAATGAATTTAGTTATCTGAAGTGTGAGGAAACTTATTAAAGCTCTAAAGCAGGAGTGGGCAATCGTGGTCCTCAAGGGCCGGTGTCCTGCAGGTTTTAGATGTTTCCCTGCTTCATTGCACCATTATACAAGTGACTGTGTCGTTAACAGAATTGTCCAGACCTTGATGACAAGCTGGTGACCACCATTAATTAGAATCAGGTGTGTTAAAGCAGAGAAAATTGTAAAACATGCAGGATACCGGCCCTTAAGGACCAGGATTAGGGCTGGGCGATATATCGAGATTTTAATATATATCGATATATTTTCAAACGCGATATGGTACGAGACAATATCGATTTATTAATTTTTTTTTTTTTTTTTATATATATATATATAGCTTATTTTGTGACAAATTGACTTGAATGTTTTATTTGAGATTTGCACAAATGTTTTGTTACTTGCACAACTGTCAACCTCAGTGGAAATCTCTGCCTGTTACTGTCTACATTGTATTAATTGCACAGTGTATTTTAATTTAATTGTTATGCAGGAAAGGGATATTTGTTTTATTTTATTCAAGAAGCATTTTTATTCTATATATGCAGGCAGTTTATTTTTATTTCATTTGTTTTATACATTTTGATATTGTGCAGACCTCTGTTAATAAATGTACCTGTGTGACATTTGGCACGAGGCTTTGTATTAAAACTGACTGTTTTTTTAAGGGTTTGCCTCAGAAAAAAATGAAGCTAACAGAGATGCTATGCTATAATGCTTTGGGGGAAACCTCAATTATGGCACAGAAAAAATATCGATATATATCGAGTAAATATAGAAAATATCGAGATATGACTTTTGGTCCATATCGCCAAGCCCTAACCAGGATTGCCCACCCCTGCTCTAGTCACCAAGAACCTTCAGGGGCAAAACGGACTCATCTCCAACGATTCACTTTAATCTTTGGTTTTTAAAACGTGACTAAGATATTTGTATTTATTTTGATTTCTCTTCTTCTTTTTCTAGGAACAGACAACGAAAGCTTGGAACAAAGCTTCAGTGACCCTCACAGCTTTTTTTGCGAAACTGAGTTTAGGATCACGCGCACGCCAACACGCAAACATTTCCATCCACAAACTAATGCTCACTCTACAGAAAACAGAAAACAAAAAAAACCACACACACTGGAAAACCATCTTTTGGACCGACGCGATTGCGAGGAGTGTAGGGGGGTGGGGGTGGGTGGTATGCGTGAGAGAAAAAAAATGTTTACAATTGGTGAAAGAGTGCCTGGACCTCACCAGGAGCCTACAGCTCATGCAAGTCCGTCCACACGCCTTTCCTTCTTGTACAGCTTGCCCACAATGCTCTTCAGTGCATGCAAGACTGTGCAAGAGGCATACTATTTAAATATAGATTAATTAATATATATGTGTATGTGCGTATACATGCATATATATATTAAACGCACGCAGACAGTACCAGTTTACTGTAAGAGATTCAATGACCCGAAAAAAGGAGGCTTCGGTTAAGTTTTTAAAAAATGGGTGTCGATTGCAGCATGTATTTAGTGGTTGTTTTTTTTAAGATATTCTAATGGCTATTGGGGGTGGGGGGGTTTATGGGTTTTGTTGGCAATATGTGGAATTAACAGTTTTTTCCATTGTTATATAATAGAGAATGAATAATTTCTAAAATTGGGTAAGGTGTAATATACATTAAAAGAAATTTGCACTTTGTGAAATTTACAGGTAAAATAAAGAAAAAAGGAAAAAAAAAAGACTAACACTAGTTAAATGTTTTAGATCGACCCCCTGTTTTCCCTGATCAGCCTTTGCTTTGTCTTTTGATTGCCGGTTCTGACGTGTTGGACTCCGAAGCTGATCTGCAATCGTGTTGATTTCTATTGCTCCTCTTTTTTTTTTCTTTCTTTTATTTTAATGGAGGTTGTGGTTCCTTTTTATCCATGTTTAGGGGGTTATGACACTGAATTGCAGCAGCACATTTGAGTTGGGTTTTTTTTTTTTGGGAGGGGGTGGTGTTGTAGAAGTCACTTTGGACTGAGGAGGTGTTTTCCTGATGCCTTGCATACAGTAGCAACCTGGGAACAGAGTTCTGGGAACCAGTTTACTTTTCTTTTAATTTGTCTCTTATCCTGTTTTCTGCTGTTGCAGATGACACTTTCAACTTACCTGCATTTTTCCACATAACATTCCATATCATTTAGTTTTAAAAACATCATGACTGCTGAGGGGAAATGTTTTTATTATTATTATTTTATTTTTTATTTTAACAAGCCTCAGGTCAGTCGCAGCATGTTATTAACGGCTATTCCTCACAGCCTACGGCAGCTGACGTTGAAAGCTGTCAAATGGATATCTGAAGCTGATTTAAACGGTCATATCATTAGCTCCACAAAGGGAAGTAGTTCTCTTAGATTTTTTTTTTCTTCCTCTTCCATGTGTAACCTATATCAGAAATGAATAAAATGTGTTTATGTACAAGAGATGGTTCCAGTGTGGTACTTTTAAATATGGAAATAGTAAAACAACATGGCAGAAATCATCCAGAGGTCAGAGGGTGCCACAAGATCTGCACTACAAACATACAAAATAGATACCTTTTTGAATGGATGGGTGGCAGCGGCGGTGGTGCGGTGTTCATGACATGATTGTGATGGAAAATTCAGCCTTGGCTACATGATCAAACCAAAACTGCTGATAGCAGCAAAATATACCCTTGGTCCAACTACGGGCCTGATTTACTAAAGGTTTGCGTGTGTAAAAACGTGTGCAAACTTGACAGCACCCGCAAACCAATGTGCAAGCTGATCTACTAACAGCGTGCAAAGAGGACTGCGCCTCTCAAATGCGCAAAATAGCACACGCTGTTCATTTAGTACTTTTGCCCTGATGAATAATCAATATGGGGCGTACCCGCCAGAAATCGCTAAATACTGGGAGGGGAAAATGCAAATATGTCCATTTACCACACGCAATGAGATTTACCAAGCCTGAAAGTTTTTGCGGGGATTGTGATTGCGTCTGTATTTAATACGTTCGAAAGGAAGGTGCTAATCTGCCCAGCATTACGCAGGGATGCTTGTTGGTGCCTGATTTGAGGACTGGGGTGGGGATTCTCCACATGCAAAAGGAGAAATATTTTATTTGAATGTTAAATCGAGTATTATTCAGCAAAAGGTTGCCACAGGAGGCACCTTCATTTTTTTATTTGTGATAATAAATAAATCACGTGTTTTCATGGAGAAAAAAAGTGTTTCTTATTGTGCGCCTATACTTGTTGTGCAGTTGTCATACCCCGGTGTTGTGCCGTATTCAGCACCCCTGCCGTGAAAAGCACCCCCTCGTCTGACAAAAATTATATTCTCATTCCGTGTCATGTTCTGTTTAGCGTCCAGTTTTGTGTTAATGATTCATGTTTAAATGCGCTCATGGATTCCACAATAGTCATACTTTCCCACAATCACAGTCACAGATAACAAAAATCGGGTAAATGGTTATTGATGTCATTAATTAATAGCCTGCTTACTGTGTTGTCTTCCATAATATTTGTAAATATATATAATATAAACTCCTAAGTATGTGTTTGTGTGAGTGTGTATATATAAATATATTGAAGTGTCAGTGTGTTGTTTTTTTTCTTGGTCTACTTATCATTGAATATACGAGGGGGTGCTTTTCACGGCAGGGGTGCTGAATACGGCACAACAATTTGCCTCTTCCACTAATATCTCTAACTCCAACTCGTCAAATTTAATTTTGCGCTCGCAAACCGTAAGACACGCAACACCTCATTTAAATACTGAGGTTTGCACCTGTTATCAATTGCGCACGCAATCTTAGTTGATCACCCGCAAAACACACAACAGCACGTGCAAACTTTTTCAGTGCACACGCAATTTAGTACTCTTTATTTAGGATCTTAGTAAATCAGGCCCTAAGTGTATAGACTGGTAGTCCCCTCAAAAAAGATTAACACTGACCTTAAATATATTTTTGTCTACTCGAATCGTAAGAATGAATCATCCTTTATGTCTTAAAATCAGTATGCTTCCTTTGTTTCATTGTCATTTCTGCATCGACACGCCTGATGTTTGTTCTGACCCTTTTGCATGCAATTGTTTAATTAAATTACTGAAATCTGGATCATTTCAAGTCTTATTCACTCAGTTTCAGTCCTATTATTCACCTAGTTGGAAAAAACACACTAAAGAGCATTTGATGAGTTTTTCTACAACAATAATAACAGTACATGAGTTAACATTTTAATAAATGATAATTTATTAGCAAGCTTTAATCATCCTTGACGATGATGCAGCAAAGGAGGAGTGGGCAAGCTTGACAAAGTAAGGGCCCATACAGCTGCAGAAGGAGGACCACCCCCTGACCTCGCAGTATTACACTGTTTTTTTTACTCTGCAATATTCAGATGCATTAAATATATATTTATATGTTTTAAAAAGGAGGGCGTAACACTTTGTAGTGGTACATGTTTTTCTTAAACAAGGGATGTAAAACCTAAAAAAGAACATCTGATATTCTGAAAAATTCATTTAGGATTCATTATACATTTATTAATGTGACATAGCCTATGCCACGTAGACATTTTCAGTAGATATAAAGTTCAAATGTTTGTGGTCTGGGTGGAAATTGTCATGAACCATACTGTAAAGAAATAAAAATCCAACAGTGTGTGCGTGAGTGAATGGTAAGGTTTTAATATGTCTGTTAGGCCTACTGTTAATGCTTCGTTTCCACGTGGCCTAACGGATTTGTTGAAAGTAATATCTTTCTCTCCAAAATCCACTGCATTAGTGGACAATTTTTAATGCACGAGAGACAAATGGCCCTTAAAAGAAATGCAGACTGCCAGAGATCTCAGAGGTTCCCACAGAATTGCTCTCTCATTCGCAACCATTTCAGCCGGTACAGAACTTACCGAGCCGGTTGCAGCGGGGGAAGTTGGTTTACTGCAATGATTCTTAATGAGTTAGTAATAGAGTACAACTTTTCAGTTTTTTTCCTAAAACATGAACTTTTAATACCCTCTTTACCTTTAGGATATAGTTGTGCTGCCAGAATCTACTAAACATAATTTGCTTTGAGCTCTGCACCTTTGGTTAAAAGAAACAGAGATTATCGGAGCTCGGGCAGGTCATCAACATTTCTGCTCATCTCAAATGCTGAAAAAGCTCTTCATCTCCTCTCTGCGGCAGCCGCTTCAGAGGAATTACTTTGGACCTGAATTGGAAAGTACAAAAGACTCGACTGACCTAGTTAAACAAGCCTTTCCATTTTTTGATTCCCTTTTCAGGTCTCCTCCAGCTATCCCCAAACACCTGTCACGTATCCTAGATAGAAATGATGAAGTCTTCAACCTATTTCAGTTCATCCGAGTCATTTTCCTCCGTTCTGCACTGAGTGTATGAGCAAAACAAAAAACACTCCCGTGGATGGATGTGGGCCGGAGATGATGCTCTCTTCTCTGCTCTGATGTTTAAGATATTTAGCCCTCCTCCCTCATTGTTAAAGAAGTTGCTATTCCGAGGAATCAGTCGAAGCTCAAAGAAGGAGACTGACATCCACTGGATGATGATGGCTGGAAAAGAAACACTCAGTAAAAAGAGAAACAGCAATTAAGTGGTTAGGTGAAAATGGAATCATCATTACAAGATTAGAATGGTAAGATGACTAGATCAGTAGGTTGAATAGTTTTCCAGCCGGAAAGTTGTTGGTGCTGATCCACAGGTCTTTATGAACTCAAACAAGACCACCAACTTTCCCTTAGAAACAATATTAACCCAGAATGTTTATAATTCTATTTGGTCCCAAATGTAGACGTACAGTACTGTGCAAAAGTCCAGCCCTCCCCTGTCTTATTGTTTCATAAAAATATTATTTTTATTTTCCAGTATTTTAAGGATAGGCTATAAACAGAAAATGCATGATGCTGTTTTTGATGAGCGGAAATCTTAGTTAATATCGCAGGAAACATCTTAATGTGAGACCCCTGCATTAAAAAAAAAAAAAAAAAGTTGTTTTCTTAAAGTTTAAGAAATTGTTTAAAGAAAATACTGTAAATAAATATAAATCACTATAATTATAAAGTGTACTATCAAAAACATTCTAGGATGTGAAACGTCAATTTTATATTTTGTCTTACTTATTTTTTTCTTCTTTATGTATTGTTTGTTTCCACTGAGTAAAAGCTAATGTCTCATATTTTTGCTGATCATAAGAAAAAAGGGTAGGCCCTATAAGCTATGGCTTCAGCCTACACCTTTTCGGGAAAATAAATGTTTTTTTTTCTTTCCTTTTCATCTTGTTCTGTACAAGCCGAAATAAAGATTCATAACATATAACATAACATAACATAAAGATCAAAAGTGTTATCTGCGCTATGAGGGATTCCACTCTAAATAGAGAATAACTGGCCAACCTCTCATAATATAACTGTATTTTCTGTTTGTAAAAATAAATATGAATAGTCAATAAACCTTTGACAGAGAAACCAGTCTTTGGGAATTCTGTTAGTTTCGAGTCACCGTGTTGTTGGGAGACCCACCGGCGACCTAAGACTAGACGGGAGATTTATTCACATTATTACTCAGATACTCATAATCCAGCTTTTTTCCCAAAGTCCCACAGCACTAAACTTCCACCACCATGTTTCACTATGGGAACTGTGTCCCCCCTTCCTTTAAGTTATACCATCCATACACTTCAACTTTGATTTTTGTTCTCTTTTTGCTTTTGTTTGTTTTATATTTCATCTTCAATGCATTTGGAATGTAGAGGACCAAAATATTTATTTTACAGTCAAAGGTAAACCAAACTTACGCGTAGGAGTGATTAAGTATGTTACACTTTATGATGTTTGACTGGGCCTGCTGCTTGAGAATCCTCAAGCACTTATTTTGCCTTGAGACTGATCTCAAGAACCACATATTTTATTTGATTGCAAATAACTGTAAGATTTTAATGATAACAGTCACACTGGCTGAACTCACAGTTGAGTCTTTTTTTAAGGTTATTTTGTATATGTCTTTCAGCTATTCAGTGACTGATATTTTCCCAAGTTACATAAACATTTTTATGCTTCTGTGAGAAAAATATGAAATTAAAATATAATAAGAATAGATGAAAATATGAATTTCCTCATGTTGGAACCAGAAATGAAGTTAATTTAAGAATGGAGAAGTAAGTTTACTGTCGTATAAAAAGTCTTCATTAAAGATTTTCCGTCCAGTAACAGTAATGTTAAATATAGAACACTAGATGGCGCCCTGCTTACATCTTTACCTTTAGGGCGTTCAATACAGTTTTCTTTCTTTTCTGTTGCACAAATATTCAGTATAAAATTCAGTCTATAAGTTACATTAACCTTTTAAAGTAACATAAAACAACAATAATGCTATGCATTTTCAAATACGGTAATTTCCTTCTAAGCACATAAACAGATGTAGACAGATGCAGCATTTTATTATTATTATTATTATTATTACTATTATTATTATTATTATTATTATTATTATTATTATTATTATTATTATTATTATTATTATTATTATTATTATTATTACTATTATTACTATTATTTCTTTTTTTAAATTTTTTGGATCAAGTTACAGACTTTTAAAAACGTATATAATATGCTAATCTTTCATAAAGTAATGATGGTGAGTCAATGCTTTATGTTTTATATGGTCTTACAAGAAACATGATGCTAAATATTTTGAATTGATCATTTTAAAAAGACATTACAAAAATATACAATATACAAACTACAATATCATGCTTGACATCTAACAGAAAATAGTCTTTTAAGGCTTAAACTTAATGAATCATATACGTAGTTTTACTTCACATACTCACTCTGAGTTGAGTCTCCAGAAAGCTGCTTAAATAAGTCCACAAACTGGGATTAAAATAAATGAAAAAAAAGTCACAAGTTCAATTTTAAAAGTATGTTTAATGAGTAGATTCTCATTCTGTCTGCCAGCAAGCTGTCTGTTGAAGCGGCATGTTATAATTAGCAAACACTAAACAGTGTTTGCACAGATTGTTCTGTCACTTTTGCAAATATATGAGTAACATGAGATGTGTTTAAACTACCGCCCTCACATTTCTTTTTTATGTCTTGAAACATAAAAACGCTCCCAATAACAGCCTGACCTCTCTTGAAATGAAACTACAAGAGGGATTTGATAAGCTGCAGTTCCACAGTTATTAACTTTCATACCAGGAGTTCTTATATTCCTGCACGTCTGTGACTTTAAATGGATTCTGTTATATGACATGAATATTACTCCGCTAATCAATCGTCCCAATCTGATCCAAAGGCTGCAAGTACAATGTTTTTTTTAAGTTGAGTTTTGGATTTAAGAAAAAGCTTGGTTTCTGTCATTTTTAATGGTTTAGATTTTTCTGTTTTTTTTTTTGACTAGTCTTCAATTCTCTTATTTTACTCATGCTAACCCTTTAAAGTCTGATATATGAAATAATACACATCAATTCCAGTTTTGTGTTTATTATATATTGAAATTAAAAACAGCCTCACTTTGTCTTTAATGGTTTCTAAATAATAATAATTTGCATTATTATGAATCCACTTTAAGTACATCTTTATTCATTTATATTATTGTATGAAACTATTTTATCTATGTATGTATTATGGGGTTTGTAGAGAGGGCTCCAAAATTAATATATCCAGCACAATAAATCTGAGCTCATTTGATTTTTTTCCCCTCTTTGTCGTCGTACTTGTTTTCGTACTGTTTTAGCTTCAAGGTTGTTTTTTTGCCGTGTGTTTAATTGGGGTTAGTTCTGGTTAGACTTCCCATGTCTCCAACCTATTTCCGGCTTTCCTGATTGTTCCCACCTGTGTGTCATCAACTCCTCGTGAGTTTATAATTTTATATTTCTGTGGTGCGGCTTTGTTCGTTTGTTTGTGTTGGTTAGTTTGTTTTTTTCCTGCATTACGGACAGGGCTTTTTGTTAAATATAGGACTTGGTTTGATTACTGCTCCCTCCCTGGCCTGCTGCGTTTGGGTCCTCCACAACTCAGTCTTAACCCAAGTCTCCCCACAGTCCTGAAACAACCCTTTTTTTTAAGTTGGTGTAATGGTTTTATATTTTTAGCTGCTTCTTTTGATACTGTCAAGCATCTTCTCTTGAGCAGTGTGTGGTCTTTAAAGATTTATTTCTTGACTGGTTTAAAGGAGCTTGAGGCTCCTTTTAAGAAATGAGACTCTCTAGCGCCACCCTTCAACACGACGGCCGTTGGGGGTACTGCAGCCAACAGTGAAGCCGGTGTCGGTGCTTTTTTTTCCCACCTGCTTTTTTTTACCGGCTCCCCGTACGTGATGACGTTCCGTCTTGTGATTGGCTTTTGAATCTCCAATTGTCTAATGAAAATAGTCCCTAATAAATATTTTAACTCTAATATTTTTTTTAGCCTATGTCAGTAAGATCACTGATAATTCTGATAATTCCTTGTATATGTTTCTTCTCCCTTTTACCTCCACTATGATCTGCTGCTTCTGACTTTACAGAAGTGTATGTCTCTATATGTTCTCATTGTTGAATCTGTAAATGTCTAAGCAAAATGGTCATAATACATTATATAAATATAATTAAAAAAAAAGCGCTCACTGATTAATCTGCAATTGCCAAAAAAGACGTTTTGAATGTGAAGACATGGTGGAAAACTACCTTCCTAGCTTAACATGGCAAAAAAATACCATCGCAGGGAAAAAATGCACACTTCCGGGGAAAATATTGCAGCCCGATACAATCTGGTACCCACACCGGCACGGGAGAACGGGGAGAACGAGCATGCAGCGTCATGTGACGTCACATCCGCAGCCCAGCGCGGGAAATTCGGGACCGAATTGCAGCACATTTTGCAGCACACAGCCTGTTCAAGGCAACGGAGAGATACACTAGAGGAATCATTCTTTTGGGTTTGGAACGCTTCATCTGACATTATTACTAGAATAATTAAAACGTATACAAATTTTTTTCAATCAATCAATCAATCTCAATCCGGCCTCAAGCTCCTTTAAGTCATGTATGAGGGAGTCTCTCTCCCTCTCTCTCTGTTTTGGGCTCTTAATATTTTCCTTGTTCACAAGCTCTTTAAGTGTCAGACGTAATTTGTGTTTTTCATTCTTTTGTGAACAATATCCAAATATCCTTGCCAATGAAATGTAAAAGCTCTGATTTACTACGGAGTTAAAAACTGTCTCAGTGATCTGAAAAGCTGCTCTGACATGAACTTTATGCATCTTAGTGAAAGTAAAGGTTTCTTAGTACCATATTTAATGCTATTAACTGAAGGACTGTGCGCATGAGTTTTTTTTTATTCTGCATTTAAATTGGACAACAGCTTTCTCCATTTAAGACTGTTTGCCAAAGGGAAGCCATATGTGTCTTAAAATGACTTAAAAAAAAAGTCAGACGTGCTATTAAAACCACAATTTTAGATGGAAGTAACTCTGAGAACAGTCAGACGCGTCGGTCACAGTCGGCCGGGCTCTGAACTGGGATGATAAAGAGGATATCACTCCGGCTTTGGCGTTGCTCCACTGGCTTCCTGTCTGCTTTAGGGTGAATTTAAAAGTCTTATTGCCCATTGTAAATGGATCGGGGCCACCTAATTTGCCTGAGATTCTTCCTATTTATACTCCTGTCCAATCAGATGACGGCTGAAACCTGTACATCCAGATTCTGTGTCAAACATTGTTATTTTTGTGATAAACACAAAACCCTCTCATTCAAATATTAGTGTTGGTTGGTAGTTTAGTGCTGGTTTCTTGTTAGTCTCATTCAGATCATTGTAATCAGTTTTTAGAGTGAGGCAGTTTTCGTCTGGTTCTTTTTTTTTGCAACACTCTTTCTTTTTGTTTGATATCAGGCTTTTTTTCATTTAGTGTGTAGAGTTCTGATGGTGGTGGGTTTTCATCATTTTGCCCTAATACAGCACATTGAATGAGTTGTACCAAACAAACAAAAAAAAGTGAACAAAATGTAGAATTTTAGATTTAATTTAGGAAGATTTACAAAGAATGTGGCACTTTATTTAGGAGTTAGAGCCATTTGGATGCTTGTATAGGTTTTGAAGGAGGACGCCAGATCCTCCGGTAACCTCTCTTCTGTTGCTGATTTCTTGCCTGCCCATTGCCTCTGTTCGATGACATTTTGGGTTGTGGGTACTTTTGCATGTGGGACCCACTTGAGATATACTGTAAATGGGCTTGAAAAGCAGATTGTGTGGGATTGTACACGGCCTCCAAGTTGGTCCCACGTGAACTTCTCGTAATGGTTGCGCTCAGGCACATGGGTGATGAATGGACATGTGCCCAAGAGGGGTGTCTTGTCTGGGTCCCACGTGGGCAATTTTCATGGAGCCAATATGAACCCAGCATACAATCCCATTTTTCAGCCCAATTATACCTCAGATGAGCCCTTAGTAAATATTGGCTGGGTAAGATACATTTATTTCTTTAATTAGTCTTTTTTTTAATACATGCTTTAAATCTCTGTTGGCTTTGGGGTGGCCCTTTTATCTTTTGGACTGTGTGTGGGGATTTGGAGGCTTTTGAGATAGGTTTATGTGCATTTCTGGCTTTTGTTGATGCCTGATAATAAAGTTGAGGTTTTGAAAACTTTCAAGAGGCTCCATCACTGAACTATTCAGCAAAACATGTATGAAATGTCGCATAGTTCTAATTTCAGCTTCTTTGCCAGTTAGATGGCATTTAAAAGAGAGTGGAAAAAACTACATATAGATAAGACTAGTGAACATTTCATAATACACATTAAATAAAAGAGCAAAATCTTTTTTTGCAGAGGCAATTTGAAACAATAAAATAAAAAAAGTACCTCAGAAGGTAGCTAAATATGCCCATTTTTTTTCATTTTTTCAACTACAGCCCGGCTAAGGTGTATACATGGCTTTTTAGAATTTGATATCGGTCGGAATTTGACTTTCTGTTATTGCATGTAAACGTACTGACTGAAGGTTAGGTGCGTAAAAACAAACAGGTAGCGTAGCCAGCATTGTGTAACTCAACGTGTATTTATTTAAAGAAACTAAAAGAATTGAATACTCTTTAGTTTGATTTTAACAGCTACTGAGCGGATTATTTTATTTCTACGTTACTGGTCTGTGATGCAAAGTAGTTAAACATATCAATACATAAATATACAGTATAAATATATATAAAATACAGTATATTTACTGCACAATGAATGTTATTTGTTTGACCAATTTTAATTTAATTAAAATCACATTTTGTTCCTGAAATCCCTCCTGAATCCCCCCAACAAACTTATCTAGATCCTGCTAAAAAGTTTTGAACAATCCAAACTAAGGGTTTTATCCAAATTAAAACCAAGATAGGATCACGTGATCTAATCCAACTCAGAATCCGATTTTTGATTTTGAACAACCGATTTCCAAGATTTAATCCAATCCATTATCCAAAATCTGGTCGGATTATATTTGAACAACTGGGCCCAGATGTGCATATTTTGTGTGGTTTGCACTCGTGTCTTTCCACAGCATTTCCACTGGGGGGCAGCACACACTGACCTGCCGTTGCAGGTTCAAGGATGGAACTTATTGAGGAATTATGTTTTTATTTGCATGCCACTGTATTTTGTTTCACTCATAAACCACATCAGCATTTCATAAACTGATGCTGATTTCTTTAATATTGGAGCTTTGAGAAATTATTTTACATATCATGTATGACTGGCAGGCTTTAAAGGTTTGTTTGAGGACTTTGCTTTAATTGTGTCCCCATTACTTCAGTAGTTTTACTCTTTATTTAAACAGAGGTAGTAGTGAAGGGAAACAGAAAAAAGGAGTCTAGCTGCTGAGTCTGTGCTTCTATTTTTACACAAAACTGAGCTCGTGTAGGGATCATTTTAATATTACAAAGGATGAAAAAGCAGGGCTCCCATACAGTTCTCAAGCTGTGACTTGGGACTATTTATGCCAAATTTTGTGTGTGAACTGCAGCATCTGCACCTGCTTTTGTGAAATCCCCGCAGCCTCGGAAAGGATCTAATTGCCGCAAGTTGTACTCTAATTTCAGTCGGATTCACATCTCCGAATGTCGTCCAAGAGAAAGAGCAGTAGGAATCTGGAATTGCAGGGGAGAATAAAATCTGCAATGCAGCATGTGGTTAATGCCGGACGTCTGTCATCGCAGTGATGTGGTGAGATCAGGATCAGGAGGAGGGCAAATTACACTCATCCACCACTGACTTCTGTAACTCTTACAGCAAACTGTTGTTGTGAACAGAACATAAATTATTAAAGCTGATGTTATGAATATGTTAGTAAGCAGCTGCTTATGTACACATTGAGCAGCTGAAGTGCAACATTATTAATCTTCCAGAGTCGTGTTTCTGGCTATGTTACACCTCACTTCTAGCTCCTTTTTTGTTGTTTTCTAACCTAAAACATCCCTGGGCTGCACACCCAGGGATGTTTTTTTTGTATTTTTATGTATAACGCCCAAATAAAGACAAATGTCATCCCATAGTGCTTCATCAATACAGTTCAACTCATTCTAAAGCAGGAAACCAACAGATTGCATCAAAACTTTTCCCACATCCTGAGTAAGTACGTGGTGACCGTGGAAAGAAAAAATCTCTCCTTTAGCAGGAAGAAACCTCTGCAGAACTCGGGAAGGATGGCAGCACATCTGCCTTGAGTAGTTGGGCGTTGAGAGGACGGGAAAGAGGAGAGAACTGCGACAACAGCTGATCGGGAACACCTGCAGGGAAGAAGGAGCACAGGTTAATAATAACAATGATGTCATGAATAGAGTTGGAATAGAACAGAATGAGGAGAGGTGCATCATGGGAGGTTCCTCTGCAGTCTAGCCCAGCGGTCGTGTGTTGAAAGAGCCATATTGGACCAAAAACACAAAAAACAAATATGTCTGGAGCCGCAAAAAATTAAATGTCTAGTATAAGAATGAAGGCAAATGGCGGAGGCGAAATGTCGAGAAAAAAGTCGAAATGTTGAGAAAAAAAATCGAAATGTCGAGAAAAAAGTCAAAATATCGAGGAAATAGTAAGAATTTCAAGAAAAAAGTCGAAATGTCGAGGAAATAGTCAGAATTTCGAGAAAAAAGTCGAAATGTTGAAAAAAAAGTCGAAATTTCGAGATTAATGTTGAAGTACAATCTCGAGAAAAAAGTCGAAATGTCGAGAAAAAAGTCAAAATGTCGAGAAAAAAGTCAAAATGTCGAGGAAATAGTAAGAATTTTGAGAAAAAAGTCGAAATGTCGAGAGAAAAAAGGCAAAATGTCGAGGAAATAGTCTGAATTTCAAGAAAAAAGTTGAAATGTCGAGAAAAAAGTCGAAATTTCGAGAAAAAAGTCGAAATGTCGAGAAAAAATTCAAAATTTTTAGAAAAAAGTCGAAATGTTGAGAAAAAAATCGAAATGTCGAGATTAATGTTGAAGTACAATCTCGAGAAAAAAATCAAAATTTCGAGAAAAAAGTCAAAATGTTGAGAAAAAAGTCGAAATGTCGAGATTAAAAAAGGAAAGGAAAAAGGAAGAAAAAAAGAGAAAAAAAGAAAAAAGAAAAAAAGAGAAAGAAAGAAAGAGGAAAAAAAGGTCAAACATTTTTGAAAAAGCTCCAAGGAGCCACTAGGGCGGCGCTAAAGAGCCGCATGCGGCTCTAGAGCCGCGGGTTGCCGAACCCTGGTCTAGCCATAGCAGTATATTTAAGAGATGTTTCCTGGTCACCTGACCCATCACACACATTTTTATCAAAATGAAGCTTAACCTTAAAGGTAGAGAAGGTGTCTGCTTCCTGAACACAAACTGGCAGTTGGTTCCAGAGGAGAGGAACCTGATCCCTAAAGGTTTTTTCTCCCGTTCTACGTTTAGAAACTCTAGGAACCACAAGCAAACCTGCTGTCTGAGAGCCAAGGGCTCTGCTTGGAAAATCTGAAACCATGAGCTTTTTAAGACATGATGGAGCTTTGTCATCGATATCTTTATATGCAAAGATATAATTTTAAATTCTACTCTGGGTTTTATGAGTTTCCTACAGACAAGGTCATTTTAACTTTATAATTGTACTGACTGGTGCCTGTACAGAAAGTCTTCTTTCTACACTTTCAGACATCATCTCCTTCCAGTTGCTGCCACCTTGTTATGAGTCCATAGAAGTCGATTGCTGAATGCGACCGCTCAATAGAGGCAAAAGGAGCGATCACGGCCTCTGCTTCCATAGACTAGATCCATACTTAAATATTTATGACAAAATAGATAAGTGTCAACATGGAATAATGTAAAGGACCCGTAGTACGGTAACTTACAACAAGGTGAAGGTAACCTGAAGGAAATGTCAGGTTAGGCTTTGCCTGTACAAACAGTACCTATAATAATAGATCAAGAAAAAAAAATGCATTTGAAGTCAGTATTAATCACACCGAGTAACACTGATTACATTATTGCAGTGTGTTGTGGGAAAAAGTATCATATACCTACTGTATAAACACATTTTAACCATGAAGTGACTGGAATATCTGAGTAAGACTGAACTAATATAATGACACTTAGAAATAAAGACTCACCGATGGCTTGACTTTGTGAATTCTAATTATGTTTTGCATGCAAAAAAGCCAAAATGTACACCTGAAAGTATGATGCAAAAGTGCAACAGATAGTTTCTAATACAGCAATCTTATCAGAAAAAAAAACGGGTGTTTTTAGTCAAAATACAGACGTGCAGTTTTCAAAAAAACAGCTAAAAGACAGCTACAACTCGAGCCTGGACCAAGTGCACAGAAAAGAGCGACTGAAAATAAATTTCCATCACATAATGCGCATGCAAACTGTCAGCTGTGTTAAGATCCAGGACGATAGGTGTCGGTGAGCGCAAAAGAGAAGTGCAAACCCCGGACAGGATCCATGGTTTGAGGGATTTGGATACAAAGAAGTATCAGGATGATTGCAAACATCGCAATGGTCCATAGTCTGAAATCTGTTCCATCGTTGGGGAAATGAGTGGAATACTATATTTTAAACTTATGTTCACACCATGAATTGCAAGATTGTATTATGTAGAAGAGGAACTCTTGTGAAGGTCAGAGCTGCTGTCACGTAGATGAAGGCGCCACCAAGATACTAAATTAGAATCTCCTGGTTTAAAGTTGTGTGACAGTATAACTGGTCAGAAATCCTCCCCAGCCTCCAGTGACTGCACAAATCCACCTCAACAAGGTCACTGACTGAATTTGCACCGGCACTGAAAATGATGTTTAAGATGCCACTTCTGTTCAGATATTTCTGTGAGATCAGGCTGCATTTCTTGGACTACAGGTTCCTTAAAGTGGTTTATTTGTGTATCGAACATCTATGTGATTACCTTAAACTGAATCCATAAAGGTATGTGGAGCTGATTTGGAAGATCTTGGAAGACGTTTTTTTTTTTTTTTTTTTTTTTGTAGTGTTTATTTAGAATATGAGTCATATAAAAAAAGAAAGAAAATAAGACAATCGTCTTAACATGAGACATAACAAAGTACATATTCGAAAGGGAGTGAGAAGAAGTAAAACTTATAAACTCTCACCCCCTCTCCTTAAATATGACTAGCTAACACATGCGAACATAACATTATGCAAACATAATAAAAAATAAAAAATAAAAATAAAAATAAATAAAAATAAAAAAACAAAAACAATCAAAACAAGACAATAAAAACATTGTAGCAACATAAGCTACTGACTAGTGTAAGAAAATAAGGATAAAAATAGATAAATAAAAAATAAACACTGTATCATTGCACCCAAGCATTTTGCTCATCCCTGTACCTCTGAAAAATAATATCTTTGTATTTTATTTTAAACGGTTTAATATTTGGACATTGCTTTAATTCCATTGAAAACTTGTTCCATAGCCTCACCCCGCTGACTGAAACACAAAAACCTTTCCTGTTTTCTGCTAATCAGGTCATTGTAACATATCTTTTCATTGGTGAATTTAGTTTGAAATTAATCAGTAAAAAACACTTTGATTTGTTGATCTACAGGTTCTCAATAAATAGTGATTTAGAGGAGGCAAAGACATGCTGATTGATTTTAGAAAAACAAACCTAGCACAAGAACTGACAACTATAAAAGGGGGGATAGTCATACAGTTATTGACAGTAAACTGACATTTGAGGCTAATTGTGAGGCTGTTTATAAAAAGGGTAACCAACGTCTTTTTTGCCTGAGAAAACTGTCATATTGTCATATCGACAAAACACTCTTGACCGTTTTTTCTCAAGCTTTTATTGAATAGGTTTTATCCTTTTTCATGGTGTCTTGGTTTGGAAATCTGTCTCTTAAAAATACAAATTGTCTTAACCAGATCGTGAAGTGGTCTAGTAAGATAACAAGAGAGCAGCAGATGAACCCAGACAGATACAAAGGCTGTCTGGATGTATTTTAAAAGACACCTCTCATCCACGACACGACCAGTTCCAGCTACTTCAGTCAGGACGCAGATATAGAGTTCCACAATGCAAACCAAATGTTTTAAACATAGTTTTATACATACTTCTATAATCCTCCTAAATAAATAGATCAGGTTTTAGCCTTTTATGTTGTGATTATGGTTTATGTTCATGTTGTATGTTGTATGTATGTACTGATGGTGTCTTGTTGCTGGACTCACTAGACCAGGGGTCGGCAACCCGCGGCTCTAGAGCCGCATGCGGCTCTTTAGCGCCGCCCTAGTGGCTCCTGGAGCTTTTTCAAAAATGTTTCACCTTTTTTTCCTTTTTTTCCCCTTTTTCTTCTTTTTTGCTTCTTTTTTTCTCTTTCTTTCTCTTTCTTTTCTCTTTTTTTCTCTTTTTTTCCTTTTTTTCTTTCTTTTCTTGTTTTTTTTGCTTTTTTCTTCTTTTTTTCCTTTTTTTCCCTTTTTTCTTCCTTTCTTTCTCTTTCTTTGTCTTTATTTTCTCTTTTTTCTCTTTTTTTCTTTTTTCTTTCTTTTCTTGTTTTTTTTTTCTTTTTTCTTCTTTCTTTCCTTTTCTCCACTTTTTTTCTTCCTTTTTCCTTTCCCTTTTAATTTCGACATTTCGACTTTTTTCTCAACATTTCGACTTTTTTCTCGACATTTCCACTTTTTTCTCAACATTTGAACTTTTTTCTCGAGATTGTACTTCAACATTAATCTCAACATTTTGACTTTTTTCTCTAAATTTTTACTTTTTTCTCCACATTTTGACTTTTTTTCGACATTTCTCCTTTCACCATTTGTCTTCATTCTAAGGCTGATACAAGACCTTTCATTTTTTACGGCTCCAGACATATTCGTTTTTTGTGTTTTTGGTCCAATATGGCTCTTTCAACATTTTGGGTTGCCGACCCCTGCACTAGACCTTTACTGCAAAGCAAATTTACCTTTGGGTACGAAGTTGAACTGAACTGAACTGAAATGAAATGAACTGAAGCTGATCGTGCCACTGTGAAGTGGATCAGTTAGCACGACTCCAGTCCTCTTCACCTGGGTGTTCATCCACTTTTATACCCACTTCTAAGGAGCAATAAATGCAACATTATGTGAAGTTGGATACGGCAGGCCTGGGCAGTTCTACTACGATCTGTGATGTCACTGCAAATGGGGATGACTCAAAGAAGGAAAACATTTTCAGACCCAAACAAAGAGACAGGGTTACGGCTGAGATTTTGAGGTGGTAGTCACTGCAAACAGCTCCCATAAAATGATCTCAAACATTAAATCTAATCAGTGTGTTACCTTTTTGACTATTCATTTCTTCACAGTTTTTCCACCTCTATTGCTTATTCTGTTTTATGACTAGACCTTTCCTGCAGTCCAGTAGTCCCCTCCAGTTCTCAAGGCAACCTGTAACTGTCTCTTTTTTTAAGATCCTCTAACTGAGATGATCATAAAAGAGGTGTCAAAACAGCCACACAACAAACATGTCTAACATAAAACAGTTGATTTGTCTTTTTAAAACAGGACAGTAGCAAATCAAAAGACAGACTGTACATGTACTATAGGAATTATACACATTTGGATTGAAGCTGTGAGACTGAGCAAAACTACAATTAAAGAAGGTTCGTTTGTGTAAAGCTGCATCTGTGGTGATTTCTGTTTCCGTATTTGCATTTCTTCTCCTCCCCCCCCCCCCCCCCCCCACCCCCTCAGTGGTTCATATTAAAAGAAGGGGAAAAAAAAGTTAATAACACCCACCCTCCCATTTTCCATTTTCTACCTTATCAATTTTCTTTCAGGTCAAGGGTTGCGTCTGTGGAAATATTACATTCACACTCCATAAGAATCTGAATCCTACAATAAATATAAATAGAGGTGTAAGTCCTGGTTAATGAGCAGAGCTGTCTGAACACCTCCACAAACGAAGCCAGGCACATTTTTTAAACAGGATAACATAAACCTAAATGGATGGCAAAGTTAATGCATCTGGTCATTACATCAATCACTTTGGTCAAGGCTGAATTAACTAATGGAGGAAATGACAAAATATTGCTAGACGTTCACTTTCTAAAATTCTAAATTATTATATAAGGCAGTACAAGATGTAGTTTATTCTTCTGTTTAAAAATGTCTTATTGTCCCATAGAAAAGCTTGTCTAGCGCTAAAAACTAGCGATGCTCTAACTCAGAGGTGTTAAGACTCTATTTCATGACCAGTATGTGTCATGTACACTTGTAACTGCAAGATCACTTTAATGTACCTACTCTTGTCCCCCCCCCATCATGTTACATAATTGGCTCTGCATTTAATGATTAACGAAAGAAAAACATTCATTACTACTTGACGGACAAATTGGGCTTCAGACTGCTAAAAAGTACGGGTCTATTTGCCGTTTATTTATTTATTTTGTTTCCATTCTGTCTTTAAACTGCCTTTTTTCTTCTATTGGGAATTTTTGTTTCCAATCTGTGACTTAGCCACGAAGATGTTGTAGGAGGTAGCTTAAATATGAGTGTCCGCCATCCAGTGGGTAGGTGCTGGAAACTGCATTCACACTGAAAGCGTCATAAATCTCCTGACGCCTGCATCGCACTGCTTGGTAGATTCACACTGAAAGCCAGGGGCTGGAGAGGGTCCGGTTTGGGAACCTCAGGATTTTGTCTCTGCTTTTTGCGGATGACGTTGTCCTGTTGGCTTCATCGGACCGGGACCTTCAGCATGTGCTGGGGCGGTTTGCGGCCGAGTGCGACGCGGCAGGGATGAGAATCAGCACCTCCAAAACCGAGGCCATGGTTCTCCACCGGGAAAGGGTGCCTTCTCCGGGTGGGTGGAGAAGTCCTGCCTCAGGTGGAGGAGTTCAAGTATCTCGGGGTCTTGTTCACGAGTGAGGGAACGATGGAGCGGGAGATTGAAAGACGGATCGGTGCAGCGTCCGCAGTTATGTGGTCGATGTACCGGACCATCGTGGTGAAGAGGGAGCTGAGTCGAAAGGCGAAGCTCTCGATTTACCGGTCAATCTACGCCCCTACCCTCACCTACGGTCATGAACTTTGGGTAGTGACCGAAAGGACGAGATTGCGGATACAAGCGGCCGAGATTAGTTTCCTCCGCAGGGTGGCTGGACGCTCCCTTAGAGATAGGGTGAGGAGTTTGGTCACCCGGGAGGAACTCGGAGTTGTTTCTCACATCCTTTGTGTCACGTCTTGGGGTAAGGTGTGGACCCAAACGCAGGAGAGCAGGAGGCGGGAGGCAGGAGTCGGCAAAAAATAGGATTTATTTATCAAAAGGGAAAAACAAAGCGCTGCTTGGCAGGATCAAAACAAACTAAAGGGATCAAAAAACTTGGAGGAGGAAGAACGTGGCAGGAAACATGAGGAACAAAACAGTACGGTCCAACAGGGAACAAGGGAATGACAAGACCAGATATACACAGGGGATAACGAGACACAACGAGACACAGGTGCAGACAATCAGGGCAGATGGGACACAGGCGGGGCAAAACAGAAACTTAAAGACTGGGAGGGAAGTGTCAAACCCTGACACTTTGACAGCTCTTTGGTCTTGGCCATAGTGGAGTTTGGGGTGTGACTGTTTGAGGTTGTGGACAGGTGTCTTTTATACTGATAACCAGTTAAAACAGGTGTAATTAATACAAGTAACGAGTGGAGGACAGAGGAGCCTCTTAAAGAAGAAGTTACAGGTCTTTGAAAGCCAGAAATCTTGCTTGTTTGTAGGTGACCAAATACTTATTTTACTGAGGAAGTTACCAATTAATTCAGTAAAAATCCTACAATGTGATTTCCTGGATTCTTTCCCCCCATTCTGTCTCTCATAGTTGAAGTTACCTACTGTATGATGAAAATTACAGGCCTCTCTCATCTATCAAGTGGGAGAACTTGCACAACTGGTGGCGGACTAAATACTGTACTTTTTTGCTCCACTGTAGGACTGTTGCCTCTACCACTACACAGAGACCAAAAATAGGACATAGAGCGATGAACAGCGCACTTACTGTACGTTCACGGGATGCATGTTTTCATCTGTAAGGATTGATGTTGCTGATTCCCCAAAAAACACTGCGCAGCAGAAATATTTTGGATTGCTTTGCAGGTTGTTTTGCAGGTCTTATGTATTTAAGTTGAGGCACAGTCTTTTGCATCATGCATTTTGAATCTTTCAGTCCCCTTTTGCAAACTCCAGGCTGCCATCTTCTGCCACCTGGCCACCCTCCCACAGTCCAGATCTATGAAATGCAGCACTGACAGTAGTTCGTCCAGAAAGTCCCTTGTTAGAGCCAATGGATGCTGTAATTTAGTTAAAAATGTCCTCAGATCTCTGGCACCTGCGCAACCAGGATTTCCAGTTCTGGGAAAGACTCTGTAATATCCCTTTTCCTTTTGAGTCATCCTCCTTTTGAAATCCACAAGATTTTTTTTCTCAGTATATACTTTTAAATTGAGCAAAATAAAGATATAAATAGAGACAACATGCTACTTGTGTGAGAATGTTTTGTCATTTTTTATTTTTTGTGTGTACAGCACTGAGTTCAGCTGTAAGTTCTTCCTGCAGAGCTCCTTGTCATGCTTTGTGTTTAGCTCATCGAACATGTGCAGAGTGTGCGGTGATGGACAGCAGAGATCCATCTGAGAGCAGCAGGTAGCTTAGTCCACATGCCTTTCTGATTTCTTGAGCTCCCAGACAGCATCATGAATATTTGCCTGTACCGACACCCTTCACCACTGTGACTTTTATATATTTATTTATGAATATTTTCTGATTCGCGCTGAATTTTGAAGCCCCCCAGGGTGTGTATCCGAGACTCAGTACTTTACCAACAGCAGGAGAGCTATTAGCAATATTCAGAGAGTAATAAGGGCATCGGTGAATCTGCCTGCTCAGTTTTGTTCATCAGTTACGTCAACATATTCACTGATTTCCTGTGGCAGACAGTCATCTCAAGTGGGTTTAAAAACATAAACATGGTTGTCCATATTGCTGAGTCATTTGTGAAATGTATATCTGTATTAGTACACTTCAGATGCCCCCTAACCTAATTTGTCTTACAAAACTGTAAGAAAATGTCAGGGTCAATAATGATATACCTCCCTCAGGTGTGGCATAAAGCATTAATTACCCTGCTCCAGTTTAGGTGCACAACAAAGTAAGAACTGTCACAGCAGATTGAAATGCAGAGGTTATTAAAGGCACCTTGTGTAAGTGTGGACAATCTAGACAGAATGAGGGCATAATATCAAGAAAAAAATCATTGTCAGCAACTGCTATAAGACACCACAAGGTTCACAGCAATACGCTCTGCCCCTGCTGCCTTTTCTCCTCAAAATAAAACGATCACATGCAGTAGACTGAAAGTGAGTTGGGTATATCTTGGCTACAAGCTCATATGAACAGCAGTAGAACGATGCTGTTATGCAACAACGAGCCTCATTATGTTACTGTAAACAACGTTTTAGCCTAATGACCAATCTAGAAGAAATGCTGCCAGTTCTGCATCACATTTAATTCCTTTTTTTTCCCCCAGGGGAAAGACAACACTTATGTTGTTGTGTCTTTTTTCTGCAGTAGCGGGTGCTGACCAAGGTGATGGAGTCTGTCTTCCTCGAGCTTCAGCAATAGTGGATGTGGCTTATCTTGCAGTTTGACTTTAGTCTGTTTAGACTGACATGAGAGGAGAATATACCCCCCACCAGCATAAGTCATACACTACACACACCTGGACAAACTCTTTGTGATGTTACCCACAGCTTGTTCTCAAATTGGGGTCCCACTAGAGCTCCCTCTAGTGGCACATAGTGTAGGTGCTTTTTTGTGTTTGTTTTATAAACATAAAGCAGTAATTAAAGGAGCATGAGGCAGGATTTATGAAAAAAATTTGTATACGTTTTAAGTTTTCTAGTAATAATGTCAGATGAAGCGTTCCAAACCAAAAAGAATGAGCCCTCTAGCATATCTCTCCGTTGCCTTGAACAGGCTGTGTGCTGCAAAATGTGCTGCAATTGTGCAGTACCCCCGACGGCCGTCGTGGCGAAGGTGGCGCTAATGAGTCTCATTTCTTAAAAGGAGCCTCATGCTCCTTTTAAGAAAAAAAATGTTTCAATACGCACACCAACAACCTAAACCATGAAGCCCATAAGTTCTGAAATCTAACTAGACTAAATCTTAGGTATAGGTATATTAATTTTTGCATTCAATAAGCTAGCCTGTGTGGAGCATCAACGCTGAAGGTTGTTTCAACGCAGTACATCTGACCTTAAAACAACAGAATAAGTAATTCTGTGGTTTTGGTGCTCTGCATAGTCAATGGCACTAAACTAAGTTTTGAATCTTATTCACGATTGTTTTCCTGCAGCGTTTTATGCTTGAGTTTTTCAGTTAAGTAATGTGAATAATATAAATATTAGTGTCATAAATGTCCCGTGTGTTAACGCGGTATCTGTAGTTGTGAAGACCTGCGCTGCGCTTCTTTGTTTTTATTCTGGATTTAATAGTCAAGGGGCAACTTTAGAAAAGAGCCTCCGTTAAGACTTTTGCTCACATGTCTGGGTAAAGTTTGACAACCTATTTTTTTTGTTAGAACAAATCTATAGAAGGAATTTAAGGGGTGTTGTCATCTTGAATTTTTTTGCTGGTTACCACTAGAGGCCCTAGAATATTCAAATTCTCAATTCAGGCATATGGTAAGTTTTGTTCAACCTGTACAATTTGTATGCATAATTGTCAAGATTAAAACATTGTATATCTAAGGAAATAGATAAAACAATACTAAAAAATCCTTTATGAATCATATTGTAATATTGTAGCCAATATTGGATACAAATTATCACTTTTTTTATAGATAGTCAGGGGCAAACTCTAAGATTGATAACTATGCTCACGCTTCTGGGTAAAGTTTGACAACCTTATTTCTTTGTTAGAAGGAACCCCTAGGAGGAATAATAGGGGTGTTGTCATCTTGGATTTCTTTGCTGGTGACCACTGGAGGCGCTGTAACATTCAAATACTCAATTCATGCATATGGTCACAATAATGGTCAAAATGTACAGTTTATATGAAAAATCTTCAATGTTCAAGATTTAATATTTAGGGAAATGGATAAAACATCAATTGAACTTTTTTTTTTTTAACTGTATTGCTATATTTTGTCCAATATTGGTTAAAAAATATGACTTTTTTATAGGCGTTTTGAACACACACATAATAAGCATCTTTTTTTTTTGCATTCTAACTAGTAATGGGATGTTATGCTAATTGAAGCAGCTAGGTAGCTAAGCAAGCTAGCAAGGCAAGCTAGCTAGAGCCCTGCACCATGCTTTTTAGGGCTTCACTTTCTGCGCTTGACTGAACGGAATGTTGCCAATGATTAATTCTCCAGCGCATGACTATGATACACTTTGGACAGTATTAAAAAACTGCCATAACATGACCAACAACCTAGGACAAAAGTACACAGTCATAACATTTGATGAGCAGCTTTATTGTAAAGCAAAGATGCTTCAGTGGCCCCATCAAAAGGAGTGTGTGAACATGGTGATCCTCTTGGGTGGCTTTCATGTGCAAATGAACTTTGCAAAGGTCATTGGCCATCATGTTGCCGATTCAGGGCTGAGAGACATCCTTGAGGGAAGCGGTGTGTTTGGGAAGAACACAGCAGATAATATCATGATGGGAAAGGGATGGAACCGCATAGCCCGTGCACACAAACTTGTCTTTGAACCACTTTGGACAATCTTGTGGCCAAGCTTTCTCCAATGGGTGGAAGACAATGAATACACAATCCACAAGGGGTGCTTGGAGCTGGCAGGTGCACTATCAGAGCACATAAGAAATGGAGATGTTGAAACAGCTGCAGCATGCTATGAGGAGCTTGCTGGAAGTCGGTAAGGTTCAGAATCTCATTGCAGAGTTTGACAAGGCCAATGAAGACAAGCCAACCTTCACCTTCTGGAGACAATACATGGAGCTTGTGTCTATTCTCCTGGCATTCACATGGGCACTTATGGAAGCTATACATGTCAGCATTCAAGAGCATCATGCCCTGGTTTGCTGCTTATGATCACACTCACTACACAAGATGGGGTACTGTATTCATTGCAGACATGGAACATCTGGCACACACAGCACCAGAGGTCTACCAGGGATTTCTAGATGGTGATTTTGTTGCCAAAGAAACCAAGCATAGCTTCAATGGGGTGCCTTTTGACCTTCGCCTTGAACATATCAACAAAACAGGAAAAGGTGCTGGAGGACTGGTGGGCATCACAAGAAATGAGAGTGCGAGAAATCGCTGGTCCATCACCTAAAATGAACGTGCTTCCCTGGCAGAGGATACAAGATCACTCTTTGGACTGACACATGAGGATGAGGATGGCGAAGATCTTCCATCAAGAGTCAAACGGGATCATGTTGATGTCAATAAACTTGTTGACCAGTTCAAGAGATATCATGCCTTTCATTAACCAGCGAGTTGACATGCTCCCCCCTCTCTCAAACAAGGAGACCAGCTACTGGACCCACATATATTAAGATGTTTTCTGTTGTTAAGTGTGAATAAACACATTTCCTATGAAATTCTCTGTCTTCCCAAACACACCGCTTTCCTCAAGGATGTCTCTCAGCCCTGAATCGGCAACATGATGGCCAATGACCTTTGCAAAGTTCATTTGCACATGAAAGCCACCCAAGAGGATCAACATGTTCTCACACTCCTTTTGATGGTGCCACTGAAGCATCTTTGCTTTACAATAAAGCTGCTCATCAAATGTTATGACTGTGTACTTTTGTCCTAGGTTGTTGGTCATGTTGTGGCAGTTTTTTAATACTGTCCAAAGTGTATCATAGTCATGCGCTGGAGAATTAATCATTGGCATCATTCCGTTCAGTCAAGCGCAGAAAGTGAAGCCCTGAAAAGCACGTTTTGCAATATATTCCAATTTTCCGACCTTCACCTGTATATTATGACATCAATAAATAAGAGCATAATATATGTCCGTATTGGTTCAATACGGAACGCAACTTTTAATTCCCAATTCCCAACCCCAACCTGGAGGTGAAGCCCGAGTCCTACCCTCTGTCTGGCACACACATAGAAAGATCTGGGCACAGACGCAGCAGGTCCTGTTGCCACAAAGATTTTGCTGGCCTTAATGTTTCCTGTGTTTTATTTTGTTCATTATTGTTATTTATTTATTTATATATATTAGTTGATGTGTGTGTGACAGATGTGTGTATGGGGCGTTATTGAAAATACGGGACAAATCGCGCATTTTTTTTCCCAAATAAAGGACAATTCTGTATTTTACGGGACGGGTGGCAACCCTAGCTACGCGGGAGGCTCTCCGTAGCCTACGCTTTAAAATGTAACTACGCGTTGAGGCGACGCGGACGCAACGCAGACCGGTTTGCTTGGTAGCAACGCAGTTCCGGTTCGTGAAGCCGTAGATAACTTTCAGCGCTCTTTTCTTCGTGTGTGTGATTTTCTTTTTGGGGTTGTTTTGGTTTTTTGCACAATAGTTGTCTTTATCTCTTTGATTCACTGTGACCGGAAAAGCCGGAAGTTAAACAAAGTATCAACTAGCGCTCTGGGGGGGTATTGCACAGCGGAGAAATGGAGTGACGGAGAAGTCTGAAGGGTTCACAACGGCGTCACGGCAACGGCCTAGGCTCTGCGTTGGTTTAACGCAGAACCTTAAAGGTATTGAGACATAATTTTTAAAATGCTTTTAACACTATTAAAAGTCTTGGCCAACATCCCTCAAATGTGTCTAAAAGAGTGTAACAAGAAAAACTTCACTCCAGTACTCCATGCCTGGCTTTTTATGACGGTGTTTTTTTGCGCCGTGAAAAACGCGTCCTTTTCCCCCTTTCCTGTCAATCATTGCCCCGCTCCTCCTCCAACCCAACTGCTACACACTTCTGCCGTCTCCACACACACGCGTGCACACCAAACCACAAACACCCACACACACAGCCCAGACAGGGCGACTACAGCCCGGGGATGAAGTCCAACCGGGACCAGAGGACCGCAGCTCCCCGCGAGCAATACACTCACAGCGGCGTCGGAGAGTTAAGCCGGGAGCGACAGGCGAAGCATGCACGGAAAAGCAGCACGGCGAAGCAGTCCACCGCAAACAATCATAAAAATAAAGGCATGCAAGCAGCAGTGTCCCCTTATCTTAAGTCCAGTCAGTGGCCGCGGGTCTTCTTAGCAGTTGTCCTCCGGTGATGAGAACAGAAGAGGCTCTAAACAGCTCCGTGTCAAGCCTGATTTATGGTTCCGCGTTAAATCGACGCAGAGCCTACGCCGTAGGGTTCAGCGTACGGTGCGCGTCGCCGCGTAACCCTACGCCGTAGGCTCTACGTCGGTGTAACGCGGAACCATAAATCAGCCTTTATGGTGCGCTGGAGAGGAGAGGAGGCAGGGAGCTGGGTGGAGGGGGCGGTGATTTAGCGGGTCGTGACGTCACAGTCCGCCACCAAACCACATGCGCCGTTTTTGCATAGTTATGCGGAAAATCCCAGTAAGCACACAATACACTGAATGTTAAAAGTTCGTTGTTTTTTGGGTGTAATTGATGTCAAGACACCCAACAAAACACAAAAAATCAAGAAAAATTTGTTTTTCATGTCACAATCCCTTTAAATCAAGCTTTAGTTACCTTAAACAATATATTTTAGCTCATTATACTCTGTGATGCTAACTAGCATTAATTAACACTCATTCTGATTAAATCTATCCTTGTTTCAGATGTCATAACGAAACGACTTCTAAAATGCTCGATGGCTACCGAGAACTGGTCATGATTAGTACAACAGTACACATGAAAACATGGGCGACTATGCTCTCTTTGCTCTTAACTCAGAACTTAGATATCAAGAAGAAGTTGAGCTATGGTGATCAAAACGTTTCTATTTTCTTTTTATTTGAAAGCAAAGAAATCAATGGGGATTGAAATGCTTTTGGAGACAGCTCCTAGTGGTCTAACAAGGAACTGCACATTTTAGTGCTTCCTAGATCATGTCATATCAACAAGCTGGATGTAGCCCTTGGGGTGAATTTTTTTCTCCTCTTCATTTGAAGGTACAAAGGTAGACTGAAAGCCAGTACCACATATCCCACCACAGCTTTCTGGACTCAGCGCTACCGATGCATCAATTTCTTATTTCACCATTCCACCATTTCACTATTCCCCACTCTGGTGCAGCTGCTGTCACTGCATGAAGATGTGGTTAAGTAACCAGTCAAAACATTTTTCTGGTTATAAATAAATGTACACTAATATACACACTGATCAGTGTGTCTGTGGACAGTTTTTGTTGCTCAGTGTCACATTTACTTGCTTTGTCACCAAAGAGTGGGGCAGAAGGGGGTGCAGAAGCCTTGGCAGGACTGTAAGATCCTCGTGTGGAGCTTGCACATGCTGAGCTGTGCAGTTATAAATGTTGCGAAATGAATACATGTTTACAAAATGAAGCCAGAGGGGGAGAAAAAGAAAAAAAAAGCATTACATTTTTTCTGCAGGTCATCTGGTGACTGAATCAAAAAGCTACACAGCTTGTAACGTGCAGGATCAGTTGGTTCAGCTGTACCTTATTTTCAGTTTATATTAAACTGAAGAAAGAAAAACAAATGATGCCCCTTCCTGTTGGCTCCGAAGCGCTCTGCTCTAGCTGTGAAAGCATAAGTCATGTGCTCCAACACGTCCCGATCGTCGGTGGCTGTGGTATAGGGTATGATGGCGTGGCAGACCTGCTCACAGATGGTACATTTAGGCACCCCAGAGGCTGCCTGCTGGCATAACACGCACGTTACACAAGAAACAGTGTTATCCTCTGCTTCCGCTGCAGACACACTGACCAAACACCTCCATAAGGTCCTCGCCTATGGAAATACCACCGAGGTATTCTTTGGGTGTCTGGCAGACTCCCTTTGCATTCAAAAACAAAAACAAAAGAAACCCTGAATTTATCTTTTTTCTGATCTGGTGCAAAGACAAGATAGAAAACTGAGACTTGTGTGACATCTGAAGATGTCAATAACATTCTGTGCGATAGATAATTGCACTCTCTGCTGTTGGTTCTGAGTCTCTGTTTCTGGCTCTGCTGGGAGACACCGAGCGGGCTCACTTTTTTGCTCTCTCTAAACTGACCTTATTGACTTTATCTCCATCTCTTTCTTGCGATAAAGTGCTTTTGGCAGATCTCATTAAAGCTAGACGTTACATCTAAAAGAGGCTTAAAGCCAATCTCCCAGAGGCCTTGCATCTCTTTAGTAACATTGAAAAGTTCTTGAATCAATGAGAAATTTTTAAGCCCCCACTGTTCTTTGTCCCGACTGCCTTAAGACGACGATTTCTTCTTAATATTTGCAGAGTATAATGACGAGCTGCACAACGCTAAATAAATAAAAATGTTAATGAAAGTCAAAAGTGCACACAGAAAGCCAGCTCATTAGCTGTAAAAGTTGGAGCTTGCTGATTTATTTCTTTTTCTTACTTTATTTATTTTGATCGACTGTGGACAGTCATTTCCAATACAGAGTTAGCAACTTCGGCTGGGTCTGTATCAACAGCCGATACGCCCGCGCACGGACCGTTCCTGGTCCCCTGAGGATAAAGCCAAATAACTTGGATGATGCTCTGTATTGTACCATCACGACGGTGACATTTGTAGTCTTTGGTAAATGTTTTTAGAGGGGACCTATTATGGCATCTAATACCTATTTTCAGTACTCGAGTTGTAAAAACAAATCAGGGGGGATGGTGGATTTTATCATATGGGGACAGATAATTTGTGCCGATTACAAATAATATAATATATTACAAATAATAGCACTGAACAAAACACCTGCATAAATACTGCAGGAATTACATAGCAGCAGTTAAATGCAGCCTTCTGTAAGCTTTAAATATCCACTGGGCTTACATCAAATACATCAAAACACAACAATAAAAAACAGTTTTCTGAACTTATCAATATGCCTCTGTCCTTCACAGGATAAGTAAAATGGATCACTGCAAAAACTCAAAATCTTAACAAGAATATTTGTCCTATATCCAGTTAAAATGTCTACTTTTAGTAAACTAAATCTCATTGCACTTAAAACAAGACTCATCACTGGAAAAAACAACAATTTTCACCTGTTTCAAGTAGATTTTCACTTGAAATAAGTAGAAAAAGTTATTTTTCAGGTGTTATTTTTCTGGTGATGACTCTAAATGTTGAAATAGCAGTAAAACCACATTCATTGATGAAATGACATAAGGGATGGAAAGGGGGGATGGCAGTTTTACAGGGGGGATGATTTTGACCGTTTTAATTTCAGGGGGGATGCCACCCCCCTCATCCCCCCTCAACTCGAGTACTGCCTATTTTAAACAGGCCTTGAATGTCTTAAAATCAAGCTTTTGATTGTTTTTGCTAAATAAATTACAAATTCAGCCTCTAAGCCATGTCTTTATCTTCCCAGTTTCTAACCTCCTTCTCTATGAGGGATTCTGAGTGGGCGGGGCTATGATAATGAGGCTCTGTGCTGATTGGCTGCCTGACGCGATGAGGCAAATGACGCGATACACCGCTACGAAAAAATGGCGGAAGCTCCGGCTGGCGGAGTTAGTTGTGGGCGTGGTTTCATGCATCGCTCCTGTCGTGACGTCAAAACAGGAGCAGAATTTGAACGGCTCGTAGAAGTCACATGACACTGGATGGCTCATCCAGGCGGCTGTACAGACACTGCAAAATTTGGTTGCTTTCCTCCTTCTCTGAGTTGGCAGGCTGAGGGGAGACCACTTTATATATGTTAAAGCAAGAAAAACTGTGTTTTTCATAATAGGTCCCCTTTAAGGACTATTTTGGTGGATTGAGGATATTTGTGACGGATATTAGTTTTCACGTCAGAATAAGTAGCAGTAAAATCTTAGCGATCCTTTAAAGTTGAATTTTAATGCAAGTCAGAGGTCCTCTTTTATATGTTGATGAACTCAGGACACAATAGTTTTTAAGCTATTTATTTCCTTTTACAGTAAACTCAAAGATGAAGGCTTTCGTTTGAACGTTTAGATGTATGACAGAAGCTGACACAATGCTCTGCCATCCATGAAGCAGCTGCAGTTCGACTGCGGCGTATAAAAGCAGAGATGGAAATAAACTTCTTAACAGAATACAAAAACAGAGCAACTTGTGGAGGCTTTTTGATATGAAAAAAAGACCCCTCCCCACCCCCCCACACCCCACACACACACCACAAGCAGCAGAAGTTTAATCTTTAGTGGGTAAAATCTGGGAGTGTGCTGTGAAGCTACAGAGAATAACCTAAATCCTAAACTGAAACCATGCTGAAATAATCCACCCACGAGTCGTAACTTCAGTCAGTATTTATGCTGCATGCGGAGGGCTTTTACAGGTTTTGTTAAAAAAATCTCTCCCCTAAAATAAGGCTGCCTCTCACCGTGTTGACAGGTTTGTTTGAGACAGGTCTTCTGAGGAGAACTCTCAGCCGCCAGGTGAGCTGAACTGCAGGTGTGTCAGATCTGATGTGTTATTACAGAGTCATGTCTGCACTTCATTTGCTGGTTAAACAAACCGGCTTCTTTTTGTGTCTGTTTTTATTTGAGATTTTTTTTTAAATGTCTTGCTCCTGTTACTGAACGCTGAGTCTCTCTGATCTCATTTTTCTCAGCGCAGTCAGACAAGCAGAGAAGAAAAAAAAAAAGCATTTTCCAACTCACAATGTGAAATTTGGGAAATTGTGTTCAAAAGTCAGAATATTTGGTTGGGTTGTCCCAAACAAGAACATGCATCCTCTGTCTTTTATGACAGTTAAGTATTTTAAAGTCAAATGCTGTTTTTAAGGAAAGACCATCTGGAAGTAAATGAAGCGATTTTTGGGAATGACATCGGGGTCCCTGGTGTCCTTTATTGACTGAAGTTTCTTCTTATGAATAAAAGCGTCCGGCCTTTGCAGACGGATGCACCCTGCACCTGTGATATTGGCATATCATTGCCAAGAAATCACAGCAGATGTATCAGTGATAAGAATGCAAAAATATTCATGTTTAACTTTACATGCAAAGCTCGTTCTCATACAGTAGGGGGTCCAAACATCGCCCCCCCATCTCAACTATCGTTTTATATAGTTTTGTTAGGAAAAATTCACAATTTATTCATAAAGTACACAGTTTGAAACACTTAGGGGTAAATAATGTATTTTTGTGATTTTACTTTCTTGGTTTGACGACACTGCCATGATAAAGACAGTGTGATAAATGCAGTGGGTGGTTGGGGTGGGCGGGGAGGGGGGTTGTTAAGAGGGGACATATGTGATCACAGGTTACTTAAAGGTGACAAGTTTGATGTCTTGATTTCGAGAAGCGATAAAAGAGAAGCTTTTGCATATATCTTTACTGGGAAGGGGGGGTGAGCCTCTGGCATGATGAAGCTAAAGTAGCAGAACAAAGATTTCTTGTTGTTTCTTTTTTTAAATCCATCAATGTCCTGGAGGGCGTCAGGTGGGAGCAGTCTCCATGCGGTTGACACAAAAGGTTAACAGGAAGAAGGTACTGGGTTTAATGGAGGGGGTGTGCAGCCTGACCGTATTAGCTTCACAATTGCTGAGAATGCAGTTTTTATGCATCAAATCAAAGCCTCAGAAATTATTCTGCGTCTTTGTCGCGATCCAGAATCAGCTGCGGTTGAAGAGGTGGAGCAGGTCCTCAACAATCAGACCCGACCAGTTCACACATCACCCATGTGAGCTCATCAGTGTGTGCACAATTTAAATTGTTGCGTATAAAAGTGACAATTGAATGTTTAGGTCAGTGTAGTGCCGTAAAAGAGCTTTGAGGGGTTTCAACCGCCCTCACACACTCATCCCAAAGCTCTACCGGGACCTTCCCGAAAATTATGGCTTGTAATTTTTCTACACTTCTGACGGACTTTGATATTTCATTTCGAAGCAAGTTTTCATATAAATTGAAATATTTATCCAACATACTCAAAACCAGCCTTTTAAAGATTTTTTATTTGTGGCTCTAGTGGCCCTTTATTCAAGTTGCAGACAGGAAGGGGGAAGAGAGAGAGAATGGGGATGACATGCAGCAAAGGTGCGGAGGCCAGGATTTGAACCTGCAACCGCTGCAGGAGGACTGTAGCCTCAGTATATGAGCCGCTTGCTTAACCCACTGTGCCATCGAGCGGTTCAAGGGCATGCCTTTTATTTAAGGAAATACCGTACATGGAGGGCAAAGAAAGCAGAGGAGGTCCTCCAAACGGTCCAGGTTTTCAGGGAATAACTAAAAGGATTGCTAATGGCCCTCGAGCCGGCCCGCACTATGAGCTTTATCATAAAGGAAAGCATTCAGCCTGCTATTAAATTTAAAAAGGATGTTTTCTCCTTCAGCTCATACAGGGAACAAGCTTCACAAGACAGGAGCCTGATGGCTGTCTCCTATTTTACTTTTGAAAATGCTTAAAAACCACAAATGTGCAGTTGTGCAGTCTGTGAACAAAGTACTCTCCCTGGAATATACAGATCTATAAAGTCTTTTAGATGTAATGTAGAGTGGTCATTGGTGGTTTTATGTTTAAGGAGAGGGACCTGGTTTTAAATTTAAAGCCTCTCAAAGGCGTCTCCTAGGCTGTGTTCACAATGCAGGCGAAAATGACACAAATCAGATTTTTTTTTGTGTGCGTATCTAGTTTATTTATTCATCCATTCATTCATTCATTGGCGTTCTGAACAGCTCAAAGGACAGAAAACTCTATTTATTTTCACATCAGACCTGGTTCAGTTTCATATGTGGTCCTAAACACTTATCAAAAAATAATGAAATATGCCTTCAAATGAAATTGAAACTGATATTTCAGCACAAAAAGTAAAGATGCTTGTGGTGCTGTTGGAACATAGACCCTGGACAAGAAGTAAAAGCATCTCCATCCCTATATCATTTAGTCCAAAAATAATCCAGGCCAGAGACAATAACTTTATTTATTTCTTATTTTAGAAACAGAAATTATTGTCTGCAGCTGTTAGATAGCTATATTAATGTTCACCTAAATCATGAGTCGTGAAACAGATCCGTTCTCTGCACATGGCCACATCGTTGATTTGCATTTTCCTTCTTCAAAATTTTGAAAAAGAAAAAACACAAAACTTCTTGGATCAGAAGTAGGTTTTATTTTTGAGCAAATGTTTTATCACAGTGGCCTTTTAATATAGACTATAGGCTTTACTAAAAAAAGAAAGGTTTTAAGTTTGGTTTTAAAGGTGGAGGTGGTGTCAGTTGGTTCCATGGTAATGGTGCCTGATAGCAGAACGCCCGCCCTCCAAATCTACATTTGGATACTCTAGGAACTACGAGTAAACCTGCACTCTGAGAACGGAGAGCTCAGCCAGGAACATAAGGCACTATCAGGTCTTGCAAATATTGCGGAGCTAAGCCGTTTTGGGCTTTATATGCAAGTAATATAATTTTAAATTGGATTCTGAATTTTACGGGAAGCCAATGCAGTGACGCTAACACTGGAGAGACGTGGTCTCTCCTGCTTATTCCTGTCAGCACTCGCGCTGCTGCATTTTGGATCAGCTGGATTCAGCAAATTACTTGGACATCCTGCTAATAACACATTACAGTAATCTAGAAGATACAAAGGCATGAACTAGTTTTTCTGCATCACTCTGCGAGAGGATTTTCCTAATCTTTGCGATATTACGGAGATGGAAAAATGCTATTCTACAAACCTGATTAATATATGGTTTAAACGACAAATCCTGATCGAAAACAACACCAAGGTTTCTCACAGTTGCACTGGAAGCCATCGCAACACCATCTAATCCCTTCCTAAAATGTTTTGGACCAAAAATGATAACCTCTGTTTTATCTGAAATTAGAAGCAAAAAATTTCCCGACATCCAGTCCTTGATGTCCCTAAGACATGCTTGAAGATGAACTAACGGTTTGGTTTCATCTGTGCTGTCTCTGTGCTATGATGCATTCTGAACCCTGACTGAAAAACTTCAAACAGATCATTTCTGTACAAATAGTCACATAACTGACTTGAAACTCCCTTTTCCAGAATTTTAGATACAAATGGAAGGTTGGAAATTGGTCTACAATTAGCTAAGATGTCTAGGTCAAGAGAAGGTTTTTAAGTAAAGGTTTAATTACTGCAACTTTGAAAATAAAGAGAATTGTCTTTGAACAGTCTTCATGGTGTCTAAAAGAGAAGTTGATGATTAAGATGAAACTATTTCTTTTTGGTTGGCTCAGAGAGCTAAAGAGGATAAAAGCAGTCTAGATATAGGCAATATACAGTATTATATAGTGAGATAGTCTCAATCTTTTCTCAAACTGCGTTACCTGATGAATACACCAGTGCGGTGGGAAGGATGCCGTTAAGGGAACAGTTTAGTCAGCAGAGCTGCGGTTAAGAAACCTGGACTTGCTCTTTTTAAAAGGGAGTAGTTGCATGCTCTGTTGTGAGACAAGCTTAAACAAATGAAAATATATGTATACACACATCAAGCCTTAAACCTTCTGGTTTTACAGACTTTCACCAAAGGCAAGTGGGATTAAAACCTGTACCAGCTGATTCTCTCTCAGTCGTGAGATCTTCCTCATCACTGTGACAACAGTTTGCCACTAAATTTTTGATTAAACTGAAACAAACCCAGTCCCTCCTGCTGGTGCTGGTTCTTTGAGCTTATCTGACATCTGTCAATCAGTATCCACAGCAGAGGTGTCAAAGAACAGAGAACACTGCTCGTGATGTCATGATTTACATGTCACCTTTTTGTTTTTATTTTTTTTGTTCAAGTTTAGTGCCTCAGAGCATCATGGGATTAGATGGACCTGTTTGTACATTTATGTCTGCTTGACTCAGACTTTTATTATGCAAATACTTTGATGCTTTGGTGTAAAAATGGAACTTGCTGATTCTTTTCGGCGATTAGACTCACCTCCATTTCCGATATTTAAAAACCTAAATATTCTTGTCCGACGAAAAGAATCAGCAAGTTCAATTGTAAAGCCTGGAAAAAATGAACGTTATTAATTCATTGTGTAAAAATTAGTGTATAAGGAGATTCCTCGGTTTTATATTCATATGGTATTCAGTCACCTGTTGACTCTGTACTAGTTTGAAGCATGCAAAAAACAAAAAACAAAAAAAGATTCACTAATTTTCATAGAAGCAGTGATGCGTTAGACAGCACAGTAGTTGACATCTGCTAAAATCTTTAGAAATGTCCCTGTTTCTGCATAAATATGACTTAAATCATGGTCGGATTTCAACATCAGTCCAAAAAGTAGCGTGGGAAGAGTTTTGTCAGTTTTTTTTTTCAGTGAAAATGTAATAAAAGGTATTTACAACTTCATGAACTGTTCATTTTTGGATGTTTTTTCAGTGATGTTTTAGTATTCAAAACTGATTTGATATAACAATTTTTGCATCCAAGCAAGGATTTTTTTTTTTTAAATGAAGTATGCCTTTATTAACATTCTATCACTTTGTCTTTGCTATTCCTTCTAGATTTTGGTCTGAGCCACGGAGGTCCAAGTTATATTTGCGTGTTGTCGTTCTCTGAACCGATCCGACCTGAGCGAGTTCTCTGCTTCCTCTCTATGAACTCAGATTATTGTACAAGAAGATCATTTACTCTTTTACTATCCCAACAAAATACATTCCTGAACATTTTTACGACAGGGAATAAGCATTATAATGAGCAAGTATTCACTTACCTAATAATTACCTGATGAGGTATTACACCAATACTGTACTCTGTATAAACTCACCACTTTATTAGGCGTGCCAGGTATACATAATAAATTGGCTGGTACAAGGTCTCAATTAGATGTTTTTGGAGACGCAATCTAGTGTCTTTCCAGTGTAACTGCAATTTCTAAAACAACATCTGATTTGATAACACGAACAGGAAGTGTTTTACACAAATCAGATAAATACATCAATTAATAAAGAATGAAAATAAATCAAATAAGTAACACTGTAAGATAAGTAAAGTTAATAATTGTTATAAAGTAAAATGAGTTGATTTGCATCATTGCATCAATGCACTAAAGGGTCTGAATTGACACAAATTTCTTTTCAGGTTTTTTTAAAAGTTTAGTGCTTCAGGACATCATGGGGGTAAATGGACCTCTTTGCAAAAAAAAAAAAAAGCCCTAAAAACAGGTATCAGACTGATAACACGTTTTAATCATGGCACACTGATATTTTTATCTAGTATGCTGCAATAACCTAAAGAAAAACCTAAATGAAGACAAAGGCATAATCCAAACTGCCTCCATGAGCGCTCCAACCGGAGCATCAAGGAGCATTAGTGCATTCATCTGGTGAAGGTGTTGTACAGTTAATATTATCTGTAGTGTCAAATATAACAGCCATTAACTTCAGTGAGTACGCATAAATATTAATCTCTGCTTGTTCTTATCTGTTTGAAGAGGATGATGAGGAGACAAAGTTTCCAGCCTTTGCAAATGTTACAGACTTGAGTGACTGTGGCCGAAATTCCCACTGCATTTCTCAGTATTCATGAAGTTTTCATCGGGGTGGAGATGGACAATCCGAAAGACTCCTGTCAGACCATGAGAGTTGAACCTGGAACCTTTCTGAACTTGCTGAACTTGTTTCTTAGTAACAAGCCATGAAATGTACCAGGCCACAAGTGGTCATTTTTGACTGCTCATTACATCTAGGGGGCACGGACCGATTTCTTGGCTTTTGGTCCTCTTTTAATTTGGTGCTCACTGGTGGGTCTCGGTCCAGTTGTTTTGGTCTGCACCTGAGTGGAACGACTGTGTTCACATCAGGTGAAAGAAACCAAGCCTGAAAGTGACCTTGAAGATGTGATGTGAACAGCCAAGTCTGAACAGATCAGTGAATTTCAAAATAAAAGTAACAGCCCCAGTCACTGTTGTTGTTACTTTTTAATTTGGTCTAATTTTTCACTTGGTTTGTGTTGTTAGATCTGCTTTCCTCACCTGCAGTTATCAGTATTCGTGGCAAATTTCCCCTCCCATTCCTTGTATTCTAACATGCTGCCGTGGGAGGTGTAGTTCACTTCTTTTCTTTATATCAAGCAGAGCCTCCGGGTGCCTTTTATGGATTTCCTTATCTCAGCCCAAGGCTAGAACGCATCAGGTAATTAGATAAATTTTATGTGAGCACCACACAGTAATCAGTGTCAAACATGCAGCACCAACTGTTGCATCCGTATTCTATGTGATGCTCAAGACATGCAGGAATTGTTTATGTAAATTAATGCAGCTTTTTTCTGTGATTTTTTTTTTCTCACAGGTTCACTGGCTCTGTCACCACTCTGTTGACACTTTTTTTTTTTTTTAACGAAAACAGTTTACATGAATAAAAGTGCATTTGAACCCAACATGTTTCGTGCTTGTTATGATCAAGCAAACGGAACGCTGAGGGAAGATTTTCTCTCAGTGGTTTTATGGTTATTAATGCTTATCCTTCTAAAAGATTAAATGGGTAATTAATGAATATGTCACTTGGATGTTCTCCAAAGTGACAGCTGACACTATCTCTATATGCATGAGTGTTTAGATGATATAAATGAGGAAACAGCATGACGCTAGATCTGTTAAATGAAGCAGCAGCAGGCCAAAATAATGATCATCAAGTAAATAAACGGGACTGAACACATCCACCAAGATGTCATAAAAGATTTGATTTGTTACATTACACTTTTCTTATGAAGTATTTTGGTAAAGTAGTATTTTTATACTACTAACCTTTTAATTTTTTTTCCTTCTGTTTAACAGTAAGAAAAAGATTGTCTTGAATAGTTTAATTAGCACAAAATCAATCATTCTACTTATTTAGTCTTTGCATAATTTTATTTCAAAGGGCATGAAAACAAGAGTCAGTAAATTCTCATCGAATTAAGACTACAAAAATAGTCTACGTTCATCTTTTAAAGAGCTTATTAGTCATTAATTTAAATCACTTTTGCCAAGCGTTGGCGGTTTTGTATCTGAGTAAAGGGCGCATGTGACGGTACGATTGCTGCTCGCTGCGACAAACACTTGCTCAGATATTCAATAAAAAGCATCCATCTTGGTCCAGGAGGTACAATAGAAGAAAAACTGATGCGTCTACATGCGAATTCCCTGAACTGTTTAACAAAACTTTAAATCAATCCCTCGTGTCCCTGTAGAAGCGCTATCTGAGAGCACAGTACACTTCTGTTGTGAGTCGCAGTGCAGATTGGCACATTGAGGACACTCGTCTTCTTACTGGCAGGGCTAGTGCTTGCACATTTTTCATTTAGTGCATGACAATTGCATGTATCTTCCTTGCAAAATATACAGAGAAGAACCCTTTCCTTTATGCCGACAGTAAAATGAGAAGCTTTAACACTGCAACTGTGTCGCTCTGTCCTCCACCAGCCGGTGCGTTGAACCAGCAGCAAAAGCACCTTGTGTCAAATTTGGTGTAAAAGGGCCATTTGTAGGATTTGTAGCTCAATTTGTATATTTTATTATGCAATGAGCTTTCTTCTTGATTACTCTCAATCTCAGTCAATATTCCCAACATGAGTGATCACAGTAAAGCATGTCTTCCAAGATTTGTGACAGTAAACGTCCAAAACGTAGAGGTATGCTGCCCTGCTCAGTACAGCCGCTGCTATGAAGCTGATGATCCGTGGACATCCATAGCACCTGATTTCACCTTTTGCTTGAAAACAAAGACGTTTTCTTATTAAAGTATCTTTCCAGTTCAACATGGTGGAGCTATTTCGAGTGAGTGAATATGAATAATAATGTGTTGTGCTGATAAATATTTCCTCTGTTTTCTTCCACATCTCTGTAAAGGTGTTGGAGACGTACAATGTGATCTGAAGGATGTCAGAAATTCTCACACGTCTCGCTTGGTTACACAATTGGTTACGCAGGGGTGTGGGGGTGGGGGGTACCTTAGATACACAAGAGGTCTCTTATTTTTTACGCCTTTTAAAGCTGGAGATCGGGAATAGGTGGAACTGTCCTATAAAGAGAACTATATCGATCTGTACAGAGTCAACACCACGTGTGTGTGTGTGTGTGTGTATATATAAATATATATGGGTCAATGACGAATAAGGATTTTCAACAGGTCAAAGTTTTTTGTCAAGATGAATTGGCACTAGCCTTAAAAAAGGTCATGTGGTGCAACCATGATTCATATTAAAATAAATTAATTTCCTTAACATCTTGACATCTTTTTTTTTTTTTTTTAAGTTTTCAGTATTATACAAAAAATGTTGTTTTTTTTAATGGTCGCGCCACATGATATTTCATAAAATGGACATCATCAGTCAAACTTTGTTTGTATATTATGATGGAAATATAAATACAAATGTGTTGCAATCTTACACACTACAAGACAGTTCGGTAATCATGCCAGATAGGGAAGAAGATTGATTTAAATACATTTAGAGTGATTTCAAAAAAAGATTTTTCTGGTCGGACGGTCGCACCACATGACATTTTGACGCTTAAAACAACAACAAAATCCCAAATAACTAGTATTTTTTTGTAAAATTCAAGTGAGTCCATATGTGGGACAGCTCGGTCATATACATGGTATTTTCTTATCCATTTAAACCTTTTTTGGATTGAAAAGAAATCTGTTTTTCAGAAAACATAGGCGTCACGTCATTGACCCACATATATATATATATATATATATAAATATATATAAATATATATATATATATATATATATATATATATATATATATATATATATATTCATATAGCGCTTTTTAGGGTTTTTTGATTAATGGATATCTGGAAACTGGGTTTCTGAAAGTGGTAATCTCTCCACTACCTCAGATTTCTGTAGTAAGTTTAACTGTCTCCTGAATACTTTGCTGCCTGTGTACATTTTCCATTTAAGAGGTTTGAAGGTTCACTTCTGAGAGTAACAGAAAGAAATTCACTGAGCTTTTATTTGAATATGAGAAATTACTCAAGTGTAAGTGTTTAGTTCTCGCCATCCTAGACTTAGAGCTCATGTGTCAGACCATTACATATAATGAATGTCTGTCACCTTCAATATCTTACCAAATTAGTTCTCTCAATGCCTTTTTAGCCTCTTGGCGCCTGGTGAAACTCTGTAAGTTTACTTTCTGTGGAACCATTTTTATTTATTTATTTCTGCCACAGCAGCATTTTCAGCCATTGATCAAGAAGAGGTCAATTGTGGTTCAGTGGAAATGGAGTAAGCGTCTCCAATAAAGACAATGCTGGAAAAAAACATTTCTGTTTCAGTGATACAGGAAAGTGAATTATTCAATGAAGAATTACAGTTCAAAATCAAAGGCAGTAATTTATGAATCTGATTAATGCCATTGTTTATGTAATAACTGCTCGGGGGTCATGTTCTGGGTATGGGTCTCTGGAAAGCGTCTAGAGACAACTTTTGTTGTATTAGACGATATATAAATAAAATTGAATTGAATTTAATTAAATTAATGTCAGAACCATTTTCATGTTACACAACTTTTTGTCTTTTCATTGGAAGTCATGGAGTTATTGTGGTGTTCACACTACATGACTGATTAAAGTCATCTAGCTGGTTTTGAAACCATGTTTTGTCGGGAGAAGGATTTAGGAAATGAGGTGCCAAGCAGGTTTTTTTTATTTGAAAATAGTCTAAGGGAAGAAACAAGCAGTATAAGTTCTGTACGGTACTTTGTTCACAACATAAACAGAAACGACAAAGATCTTGGGTGAATGAATGAGTCTGCAAACATGGACAGCAAGGATTGGATGTGCTATGGAAAGAATTGCGGGAGATAAGTAAATTATTTGTGGATAAAAAAATAGTTATCTGCTTGTACTGTGACTAATTGAAGTTGAGTGTGCAGTATCTTTTCCCTTACTTCACTTATTTTTCTCATTGGTTTTCCCTGTTGACCTGATCACCTTGCTTTCTCGTTGCCTTTAGCCCAAATAGAGAGTCTTCAGATGGCTCCAGATTTTTGGCACGCTGGATATTAAAAAAAGACGGCGATCTTGATGATCAGGCTCAAAATCATGTAGGGTGAAAGAGGCCTCAGTTAGTGCTGTTACATGCACATCTATATCAAGCTATTGGCAACAATCTAGCTAAGCATTAAACTGGAGTTTCTGATAAATCCAAGTATGCATGCACGAGAAGACAATCGATTATTGAGTGAGGTGCGTTTGACTCTGTGATGCTAGGTGGCGTCACGCGCGCTTTTGCGTTGGCGTTCTTCTGGTAAGTTCTTTGTTGTTCGTCTTCTTCTTACTGTGTTGATATTCAGGCTTTCGCGGTGTCGTCACTTCCAGAAGGGGGAGTCCCGGGGCAGTCAGTAGCTCGGCTAAGCGTGGGTTGCGTATACGTGAATAACTCGGATTAGGAGCACATTATCTGGCACTAACAGCTCGATCTCAAGAGCTTCAGTTCAGTTCAACTACAGCCCGGCTAATTTGTATACATGGCTTTTAAAATTCGAATTAAGGCAACAATTCGACTTTCTGTTAGTGCATGTAAACATACTGAATGTGACTTTGTCTGTTTGTTTGTCTGCACAGTGTTTACACAAGTATCGTCAGTGACTAAAGTGAGAGGACCACATCCTGCACCTCAGGTTTCATCCTAATCACAAGGATGAAGAGTTTGTGTTCTTAGAACAGAGAACAATTAAAGGAGCATGAGGCTCCTTTTAAGAAATGAGACTCTCTAGCGCCACCCTTCACCACGACGGCCGTTGGGGGTACTGCAGCCAACAGTGAAGCCGGCACGGGAGAACGGGGAGAACGCACATGCAGCGTCATGTGACGTCACATCCGCAGCCCAGCGCGGGAAATTCCGGTCACAATTGCAGCACATTTTGCAGCACACAGCCTGTTCAAGGCAACGGAGAGATACGCTAGAGGGCTCATTCTTTTTGGTTTGGAACGCTTCATCTGACATTATTACTAGAAAACTTAAAACGTATACTATTTTTTTTCATAAATCCTGCCTCAATCCTGCCTCAAGCTCCTTTAATGAATAAATTGGATCATATCAAGTTATAAGCTTCTCTCACAGCCGAATCTCAGGAGGTGGAGGAGTCTCCCATTGATCAGAATATTGGTGGTTCAACAGATGTTCTTGGAAGTGGACCAATCGCCAGACAGATGGGATCATTGGTGGGTGAGTGCATGGATGAGTTTCCTTTTTTTTAAAGTTAAAAATTCAAAAAATTCAAAAGCCAAAGTTGAATTTAAAGGAGCTTGAGGCTCCTTTTAAGAAATGAGACTCTCTAGCGCCACCCTTCGCCACGGCGGCCGTTGGGGGTACTGCAGCCAAGAGCGAATCCGGCACGGGAGAACGGGGAGAACATGCAATGCACGTTCTCCCCGTTCTCCCGTGCCGGCTTCGCTGCATGCAGCGTCATGTGACGTCACACCCGCCGCCCAGCGCGGGAAATTCGGGACCGAATTGCAGCACATTTTGCAGCACACAGCCTGTTCAAGGCAACGGAGAGATACACTAGAGGGCTCATTCGTTTTGGTTTGGAACGCTTCATCTGACATTATTGATAGAAAACTTAAAACGTATACTATTTTTTTTCATAAATCCTGCCTCAATCCTGCCTCAAGCTCCTTTAATGAATAAACTGGATCATATCAAGTTATAAGCTTCTCTCACAGCTGAATCTCAGGAGGTGGAGGAGTCTCCCATTGATCAGAATATTGGTGGTTCAACAGATGTTCTTGGAAGTGGACCAATCGCAGACAGCTGGGATCTTTGGTGGGTGAGTGCATGGATGAGTTTCCTTTTTTTTTAAGTTAAAAATTCAAAAAAATTCAAAAGCCAAAGTTGGATTTAAGAGAGTGAATGTAGCTTGTGTAAAAAAAACTTTGAGAGGTCTGTGTACGATTTCATCATGTATACTTTTTACAAAGATCTGCACTTTATTTGCAGGTTTGATGTTGATCAAGTCTCAAAACACTTCTTCTGGCATCAAGTATTATCTTCTCTTTGGTCCGCAGTCAATTGTGAATATACATTGTTTCCCGGGGTTTCACATTCCTAAAATATTCCTCCCAGTCTCAGTTCTTGACACCATTCAGAAACCTACACACAGAATAATTAATGCAGCTAGCAGCAGCTCAGAAAGAGGGCAGTAATACCAGAATCCCCATCATGCTGCTCCTCACTGGCTTATTCTAGCTTTTATCTTTTGATATACACTGTATCTGGATGTAATGCAGCATTTGTGTCTCTTTATCCTTTCTGTACCCTGGCTGATTCAGCAATACAGCATTGCATTGTCAAATTATACTGTAGCTGTGCTGAGAGGAGAAACAAAAAGAAAAAAAAATCGAAGGGCATTTTTCACTATGTGTTTGCAATATGGTGGGAAACAGCTTTGCAAGTGGTGCAGGGTGCATGATTAGTTTTTTGTTTTTCTAGGCCTTTTGCAGAAATATTTTGTGGAAGGGACGCCACCACACCACATCATTTTAGCTGAACCTCTGGACGTAAAAGCTCTTTTCAAGAATTCATCTGCTCCCACTTAATTAGTCTGATGTGAACCTGAAAATGAATTAGTTCAGCTGGCTAGAGCTAAATGGCTAAATGAAACTGTCTTGACTTGACTTATGAGCTCGAAAGACCTCAGACAGACACACAGCCATTTTTATTTTTAAGATAACATGGCTTGCTCTGCTGTGAACTGCACTGAGAGACGGCTGCGGTCGGTATTGGGTTGGCTTCGGAGGGAGGGTTCATATAGGGCTGTCCGATTAATCGATTTTAAATCGTAATCGCGATTATGTAATTAGAACGATGTTAAAACATGAAAATCGTAAAATCGATTTTTCACTTTTTTTTTTAATGTTTTTTTTTTTTTTTTCAACCTTGTCTGCACACATATTAATGATTGATACCATATTAATGATTGATGGAAATACCTCTCAATACCTGCGACAAGTGCCCCATTACACACCTCTACCTCCTTCATGGGTTGCATTATTATTTAGCATGCAAAGACCCAGTTTAGTTTAATTAGAAAATGTCTTGTTTTATTTAATTGGAAATATAACTTACTGTATGTTTGCAAGTGCTGATTTGCTGACTTTTTTTTTCAGAGATAAAACTTTATATTTTATTAATTTTTTAAAACTTTTTTTCAACTTATTTTACAGAGTTTTGCACTTTATTCATTCATTTTTGGTTTATTAGAGCAAAGTTTGCACTTAAAGCCCAATGGGGCAAATGTTCAATAAAAAAACAGCATATTTGAAATAATTTCTTTGCCTTTTGTCAATTCACAAAATAATCGTAATCATAATCTAAAATCGGATTTTGAGAGAAAAAAATCGAAAATTTTATTTTTGGGCAAAATCGAACAGCCCTAGGTTCATATGAGCCAGACAAACTAAAATAACTAATTTCCAGTAACCAAAGTAAGTTGCACATCAGCCCACTTCCACTCATGTTTTCTGATTACTTGGGTCGGCTGCATTGGTTCTTACCAACATGGTGCTGGATATGAAAGTCAAAACGAGACCTCAAAAAAAAAAAGATGGGTGACATCACAGGGGCTCTGTCCATTCTTTCTTCTTTTTAAATGTTTGTGTAATCTCCTTGTTGATCTTTATGACTATTGGACAGAATGCAGACTCTCAAACCGTATAATCTGTTTGCTGTAATGAGCAAAGCCACGTCCGACGTGAATGAAATAGATCACAGCTCTTTAGTCAAATCTTGTTTTGACACATAAATGAAAAAAGGTACAAGCAAGAAGTCAAATAACAGTCATATTTACTGTAAGCTTTACACTCAGTGTAATAAAATGCACATTTGGAATTATTCTATATGTCATTTTTTTTATAATTTATTGTAACTTCAAACAAAAATAATTTCTACAAAAAATATTCAAATAATGTCATATAATATTGATAAGTGGTTCATATCTTTTCTCTTTCATGTAGACGTCTGATTCGTTGAAACCTGTTAAACTCTGCTTCCTGAATAGTGTGAAGAGTAAATCTCGTTAAGTGTGGCAACAATCACTCATTCCTATAAACAACCGTAATGGTGACTAATTATTGTTATATTTTTAAGAATTCATAACCCCCTTGATATTATATAATATTTATAATCTCAGCGACTGCTTGTGGGCACATTTAAATACAATGGCTGAAGGTACAATAAAATAAAACAAAACAAAACAAAACAATATGCAGCAGAAATAGAATAAATGTAAAATCAAGTCTCATTTTTCAGGAAAACAAAACGAAACTTGGTTAATATACTATGTAGGCCTCAGCAGCGGAATCAAACAAGCACCTCCTGACCCGTCTGTCGAGTCAACGCGTCTCGCCGTCACACGAAAGTCCGACTACACGTGTCAGCTGTCGGTCCGACAGAGGCAAACTCCCCGGCTCAACCAAGAGGAAACCAAAGAAAAGAATAAGTCCTTGTGCTTACAACAGCCATTCCCTTTGTAGTGAAACAGTGGTGATTTAGGTGTTATGTTTATGCTTTTTGGTTTGATGCACATTGATCCAGCTGAAGAATAAAGGGAACAGTGGTTGGTATGATTTTTTCTTTTCCCCTTTCACTGCATCTCTTGTCTTTGAGGTTGCTCCTTTTTTTCTTTTCCTGGTTGTCGTTCTCACACCTGAGTACACACTCGGTGTCCTAACAGTCCTGTGAGGAGTGTGTGTGTGTGTGTGTTTGAAGGAGGATGGGGATAGGTAGTGTTCCATGAGTGAGTGTGTGCTTATAAGAGTGCGGTTGTGTGTATTTCTCGGGGTCCATGACTTAAAGGGGCCCTCCCAAACTCTGGGCCGCCATTTCGCCTCACATACACACTTGGATGCACACACTCCTTTTGTCTGAAGGGGGAGATTTTCTCAGTGGGGTGATAACGTGGCCAGCATGTAGGTTAGCAGAGTGCAGAGCAGCAGCGTGGCCGGCGAGAGGTGTGGCGAAGAGGTGCCATTGCAGTCCTTGCCCGCCTCGCAGCGGGACTGTTGGCAAAGTACCCCCTTGAACTCCGGAGGACAGATGCACTTCTGGCCCTGGTAGCACGTTCCTCCGTTCTGACACAGCAGCATCTCCTCGTCGCAAACGTTAGCTGCGAGTTGAGACACAAGGCAAGAGTGGAGGAGCAGAGGAATGAGAAAACGAGCGATAGTGGAGCAGGAATGGTCGGAAATCAAAACCATGCAGCCAAGCGTCGGAGTGACAGGCGGTAAAAAAGATTATGGGGGAGTACAGGGCATCAAAATGAAAGATGGACATGTGGCAAAGCAAAAGATGGGCGTTAGAAGATAAGCAGGGGCAGCATGCGGGGAAAATAGGAGAGGTGATACAGCAGGAAAATATGAATTCAGGGCAGGGAGACAGAGAGAAAAAGGAACGATAGCAGGAGGAAGGAAAGAGGCAAGATAAATTCTCCAGTCTTTTCCTTGGGGAGAAGAAAAGGTAACACCTGCCTTTTTTATTTCGCTGCCCTTTTCTCCATCTGTTTTTCTTGAGCCTGCACTTTCTCAGGGTCAAGTCAAAACAGTTGTATCAAACGTTGCAGAAAATAAACAGCCCGGTTGATATTTGGTAAGTAATGACTGGAGGAACAAGTAGCGTCATTAAGAGTCTATAAAAGGCTTCAGGAACGGCACATAAGCAGTTGCGCTACACAAGATGCCTGACCTCAAAATGTTTCGAAGGGAAACGGAGGATTAGGCTTCAGCGGTGAGGAATTACTAGATTTGCTAACATTTTTTTTTATTACACCAGAGACAATTGGCACTCTTGCATACTGTTTGATGTCTAACCTAAAACAAACTGTTCTACTGTTTATTATAATGAGTGATTTATTATTATAAAACAAAAAGAAGAAAAAGAAAAAAAACTGTTAAATGCACCCATGCCTGATTTCCAGATTGAGAGTGCGTGGACGGTTTATTTGAGGCCCTGACTGGATGGTGGATGACAGAAGAAGGCGATTTTCTGTAATGGGGTTAAGATGTGACAGGCTCATCAATAAAAGTAGCAGCTGATGCTGCTAATGAGCTACATGATCTATTCCCCCGTGTGCAAAAGAAACATTTGGAGCGGCAGAAGTTAAGCGGACGGCGTACCTGAAAAGGTCCAGAAAGGCTGGAACATTGCTTCTACCCGCACGTCTTTACACATGAACCCAATCAAATCCGTCTCCTTATACTCACGGTAACAGCCTTGTTTCCAGTAGTATCCTGGCACGCAGTCATCACATTTGGCCCCTGTGGCTCCATCTCTACATTGGCAAAAGCCTGTACCGTTGCACCGGTCATGAACAGAGCCCATCTGGTTGCAGTTGCACTCTGAAAGGAGGGAACGGAGGGAAACATGGGACATTCTCATCTCTTTAGGCATTTCATCTTTTCATCATTCTGTTATCTGCATACTTAATGGCTTGCCTCTTTCTAAGTTCAACTTTGCAAATTAACTCTTTATTTATTTATTTAGTAGTAACCTCATATGATTGTTATTATTGTTGATACTGTTTTTTTCATGTGATTGATCCTTAAAAAGCTTGATAAGCCAATAAACAGGAAGGGGTATGGGATTGTGCCTAGGTGTAAATACTTGCTGATGCCGGTATCAGAAAAGGAATAGGTCCAGTTTGGGAGGTAGGCTCCCCGACTGTTTGTTTTCTGTTTATGGAGCGAGGGCTGTGCACGACAACTGATGATTTATCCGTTCATTTGACAAACGGTGTATTTCTAGATGGGCAGCTTCAGTGGATGGGGAGGAAATAAGTCACCAAAAGCGACAAAAAAGGTCCCGGTTTAGAAATCATTCAGAATCGCTAAAATCTCTAAAGAAATAAAAATGTGTCTTTTGGAAAGAGCCGAAAGTTTCTGGCTTTTCCATGATTGCATTTTTTGAAAGTAAATTGTAGGGGACGAAAGGTCTTTAAACCCAATCTGAGCCCAACGGAGCTTGAAGCCCCATCACGGGTTTGGGCCAGGTCAGGTGTTGTTTTTTTAAGATAAATAATTTGGGCTTGCATGGAGTCACATGGAGGCAACTTAACATTTCAGCCACGTTCAGGTTTCAATTTAGCTATTTTGATGTAATAATACAAAAAAGATCTAATTTTAAGCTGAATTAAAGCTGCAAGCAGCGATGAAAGGGCCCCTTGCATGTGCAATTTTCACCAATAAAGGTCAAGGACTCAAAACTAAGTCCGATGACACCACCCATGACTCTTTATGTTAAACCATTCAAAAGTTATGGCAGAAAATAGGAACTCTCAAATATCGACCAATCAGAAGAAGGGGCGGGGCTAATTCATGCAAATGAAGGTCAAGTACTCAATACCGAGTCCGATGACATCACCCACATGTCTTTATCACAACCCGTTCAAAAGTTATGGCAGAGAATAGGGACTATCAAATATCGACCAATCAGAAGAAGGGGCGGGGCTAATTTGCACCAATTATGGTCAAGGACTCAAAACCGAGTCCGATGACACCACCCTTGACTCTCTATGTCAAACCATTCAAAAGTTATGGCAGATATATCGACCAATCAGCTACTAGTATCACTTCCTGTTTAACGTTGAAGTTTGATGCGGCGCCACGGCCATGCCATTTCACGAAAACTCACGATTTTGATAACTTTCATCGTTAACGTCTTTTGTGTCTCCTGAGCGAGTTTTATGTCGAATGGACGATCCTGCTAGGAGAAGTTCGTTAAAGTACGGCACGTGAAAATGGCATAAATTGCGCCAAAATTACACGATTAATTAAAAATGGCTGACTTCCTGTTCGGTTTCGGCCATGGCACCAAGAGACTTTTCTTTAAGTTGCAACATGACACAGGTGTGTACCGATTTTCGTGTATGTACGTCAAACCGTATTGTGGGGCTTGAGGCATGAAGTTTTCTAGGGGGCGCTGTTGAGACATTAGGCCACGCACATTAATGCAAACCATTAAATATCAACTTTTTCACCAGGCCTGCCTTGCGTGCAAAATTTGGTGACTTTTGGGGCACGTTTAGGGGGGAAAAAAGGCCCTAATTTCGTCGGAAGAAAAACAAAAAAAAATTCCTACAGATACAATAGGGCCTTCGCACTGTCAGTGCTCGGGCCCTAATTAAATATGTTACCCGTCAAACTATTACTTAATTGATACAGTAGTTCAGAATCGATGGGTTACGTGTGCCATAACTGCACTGCACTGTCCCGGCAGGTAGTGAGGGATCATGAAACAAAGGGAAACCTACTACAGCCACAATTGTTTTTTGAGTGTTTTATGAGTATTCACGCTTGGATATCACAGAACTCTTTTAACGTGGTGCCCATACCCGCCTGGACCTTTTGCCTTGCTAAGCTAGCTTGCCTATTCAATAACCACGCCTCGTGGCTTTCCATAGAAAAATGAATGGGATGTGAGTGATTTGGTCGGGGGAAACGGACATCCGCCGTAACTTCAGTCAGATAGGTTAAAATAATAATTAATACTATGAGACAGGCTGTTGCCCTGTATTATTTTCGTTATTGCAGAAAACATCCTCCTGCTCTCTCCGTCGTTGTCTGTTGCTGATTACGTTTGTAAGGTTTTGCATTTTAATAATTAATTCATTTCATTTTATTGTTTGATCATTACTCAGAAAGTTAGTTGCTGGTTTAGAGGCCCTGCTGCCTTGCTTACCTGTGATATAAAAGCTTTATTGGTTGTATATGAAAATATGCTCTGACTTTTGGGTATTTGCTTCATTGTCGGGTATTTTTTTGGGTCGGGGACTTACATAAATAAGCACTTCATGGGCTTGGGTTTAATTTTCAAGCCTATGCAGACCACTAGTTGGGACCAGGGCCTTCTACTCTCTCGCCCTGCTCACAAATATATTTTTGGATGGTGTCTTGTTGGATCTTTTTTTTTTTTTTTTTAACCTAGAACATCTGCTTCAGGGCAACTGCACAATAGAGTGGCATTATAGAGAATCATACCTGATGTTTTAGCTCTTTTTTATTCTGAATTATTTATCTGCCCCCCCCCCCCGCATGTATGTTCTTGTTGAAAATCCCAATGCGAAAGTCCTAGCCTGAGCTGTTATGCATTACTTAACTCTAATGTAACAAATGTAATACTTTCTGGACTAAAAATAACTGATTAAAGACGTTTCATCTAGCATTTTATACCCAAGTTCCTCTTTAATCTCTGGAGCACCACTAACAAAAACTATTTCAAGGTTCTCTCGAAGTTGAATTACTTCTTTCAATAAATCCTCTGGCATGTGTTTCCTGGAAATGGCACCTAAGTTACAGCCTTGAAGAGGCTCCTCTTACCTCCTTCCAAGCTAGAGCGGAAAAATAAAATGACAGATGTCCTTTCATGTCAGACGGTGCTGAATATCCTAGGTGTTGTTTTGGAAAACCAATCCTGCTGCAGAGTACAGCAAGTGCTTTTGATCATGTGACATCAAAATCCAGAGGCAGATGCAATGAATGTCGTGTTAAAAAAACAAAACAGAACGAGATGTGGCTCTTTTTGATTTTCTTCAGAATAAACGGTATTCTAAAAGACTGAGCTGCCTTGGATTAGAAATTAAAGTTGCAGTTGGTCAGTATATTTTTGTACTATTTTCTGAAATAACCACATAAATTAAGCAATTTGAGAAATACATTTGCTCCTTTTGCAGCTTGTAATGTAGTTTACAAGTTTCCATCGCTCCCATCGTAACTCCTCCAATCACAGCAAGGGGGCATGTTCGCAGTCCCTCACGCTCCACACAACCTCAACACCACCTTAGCTCTATACTTCTAGTGAACATTTGCACGTCACTTCTCCACTTCGCCACTTCGCCACTTCTAACTTCACTTCTTCTATCAAACTTATTTACCTTAAAGGAGCATGAAGCTCCTTTTAAGAAATGAGACTCTCTAGCGCCACCTTCGCCACGACGGCCGTCGGGGGTACTGCAGCCAAAAGCGAAGCCGGCACGGGAGAACGGGGAGAACGTGCATGCAGCGTCATTTGACGTCACATCCACAGGACAGCGCGGGAAATTCGGGTCCCGAATTGCAGCACATTTTGCAGCACACAGCCTGTTCAAGGCAACGGAGAGATACACTAGAGGGCTCATTCTTTTGGGTTTGGAACGCTTCATCTGACATTATTACTAGAAAACTTAAAACGTATACAATTTCTTTTCATAAATCCTGCCTCAATCCTGCCTCATGCTCCTTTAATTTATCCATTTCTTGAATGCCTTGGGTTTCCGTAGTCACGTAACTTGATCGTTTTTGCATGCTACAGTTCAGATGCACGCGCTCTGGTGAGCATGGGGCACTCCTTGACAGCATGGGGAGGGAAACAGTTGTAAAGTCCAGCAGAGAGGTTGGGAAGGTTGGGATTTTCTAGCTAGATGGATTTTGGGGACTGCAACTTCAAAGAATTTTGATACAGTTGAATCAGAAAGCACTGTATATATATACAGTATATATATATATATATATACCGTAGATGACCATTTAGTAGCCCGGGCGTTTAATATGCTAAATCCACTTGGACCCCAGGCGTTTATAAGAACCAGGCGGGTATTTGCACCAGGCTACAATTTATTTTTGCAATGAGCAGCACCAGACCATTACTTACAAAGAACATATGAGATCACCATAGTACCACTGGAACTAAAATTGTACACACTGTACACAACACAACACCTCACGACGAGCTCCCGATCACGAATCGTGAGGTCGCAACAAAATCAAGCGTGTTTGAAATCCTGGTCGCTCCTTGTGAAGGAATCACAGTTGAAGCAGCTACGACCCGATTGGACTCATCCTTTCACAGAGAGCATGCGCAATCTCTGATGTCACGTCAAAAACTATTATTTGTAGTTTAAAGTGTTGCAAATTCACATTACAAATCATGTTTTAATAGCAAAAAAAGAGCGCATTTCCACGTACGGAGCGGGTCGCCGCGTACCCTACGCCGTAGGCTCTGCGTTGGTGTAACGCGGAACCATAAATCAGCCTTACGGCGTATTCTGCACCGTAGGCTCTGCGTTGGTGTAACGCGGAACCATAAATCAGCCTTACGGCGTACCCTGCACCGTAGGCTCTGCGTTGGTGTAACGCGGAACCATAAATCAGCCTTAAGTGTGTGCGCTGACTGCTATTCAGAAAACCTCTTTTTTCTCTTCTCATTTTGCTGGGACGCCGGGTTCCTCCGCTGAGACACAACTTTTGCGGTACGCGTTCTTTGTTGTGTCTAAAAATGATTCGCTGCACACACCCAATCAGAAACGGTACAGATATTTTGGGATTTTAATATATAAAAAAATAAAATTATAAATAATAAAGAATCCCCATGACTTTGATCAGGTGGGCAGGATGCAGGTTTGGGTGTGGGAACAGCCCACCCCTACCCCAAAACCGGCTTCGAGTTCCAGTACACAGACTTCTGGTAAACATGTGCATTTTATATGCATGCAAACATTTTTGGAGCGGAGCGGGGTGCGGTGTTACTGGAGCGCTGAGCGGTTATGGGTGGAGCGTTTTTTTTTTTCATGTTCTGATATACAAAGACAGTTTGTCTGTGTAACGGCGACACACGGAGCTGATCAGAGCAGTATGAACGATACTGTACACAATACAATGCAAATACAGTGTTATTACCAGGTTATTACCGGTAGTCGCCCGGCCGTTTAATTGAACCGGCGTTTATTATGCCAAATGGGCTCGGACCCCCGGCGGCTATTAGAGCACAGGCGCGTATTTGCGCGCGGGCGACTATTTGGTCATCTACGGTATATATATATATATATATATATATATATATATATATATGTATATATATATATATATATATATATATATATATATATATATATATATATAATATAACCCTTTGCAGTGCTTAAGAGTAAATTTTAATGTCCAAGTTTAAAAAAGCTTTTTATATATAAATAACAACTTTATTTCTGCTAGTGATTACCTTTTGAAAAACACACTGTATATCCCCAAAACTAACTTTAGCTCACGACTTGATGCATTGCAAAGCTCAGGCCGTACGATTAAGCTGACAATGACACATTTATATGAAGACCCAAATTAAAACAACCCCATTACTGCTGGGTGGCGGTCGTGCTTGTGGGTCATTCACATTAATACTGGGATTGTATGTGACCTGCTGTGTGTTCAGAATGCAAAGTTGCAAGAAATATCTGTCTTGCTCTGGAGATGCTTTTGCACTTTTTGTGCCAGTGTGTTGGCAGATGAGCTAATGGGGCTTTATTTGTGCTGACTCCAAGGCCTGGCCCTGTATGTTCCCTGACGGCGGCGAGTTTACCCTCCAACCCCCTGCAGTCCACCTACAGATGGATCCAATCGACACCAGATTTTTAGCTCCATGGCGATGCAAAGAGGGTGACCTCAGAACAGGACATATGCTCAATGAAAGAGGGTAAATACTCTGCGAAAGCAAATAAACACTCACTGTACATAAAGCAGTATCCAGAAAGCAGATAAAAAGTCCTATTTTTCATTGTTCTGGTTCTGTGCTTCATCAAATTGGACTTTATGAAGGTTTAAAGTGTTGCCTTTGTGCTTAAAGGGTACCTAAGGCTGTTGGAGTGAATGAGCAGTGTAGGACTTTTTAAATTCATATTCTCGTCCAGTTCGCTTCAGGCCAGCAGAGCAGTAGTCCTAAAAAACACCTAGTTTTGATCTCCAGACTATGGAAAATTATAGGTTGTGGCAGTTACGTGAACACATTGCTGCAATTGCTTTTGAGCAAGCTGAAAGGGAAAAGACCCCCAAAAAGCAGAGATGACGCTTTTGAGCGTCGTTTCATCCTTAATAGCAGAAACAAGAATAGAACGGAATCGGATTATATACCTTGAACAAACCAAGCCACGATAAACAAACCTTTGAGGGATCAGATATAATTTTTTAAGAATAATAAGTCCAAATATCCAGCCTTAAACGTTTGAGTCGGAATCGGATCCAGAGCATTAAAGTCAATAAAAGCTAAACCTTGAAGTTTGTTAGTTTTGTCCTCACAACCAAATAAATAGATCTTCAAATCCTTCAAGGAAACAAAACAGGAGATATACAGAAACAGGAGCTGATCACTCCTTCTTTGCTGCGTTGATGCCTTAAGATATAGTCCTGAAATAAAGTCTTGCACCATTGAGTTCTAGATACACTGTGCTTATTTTGCACATAAATAACAACATCACAACATCAACATCACTTTGTACATCTCTTTTTATCTGAGTTTATGACACTGTCTATGGTTAGAAAATATTTTTTTCTTTATGTAAATCCAAAAACAAGAAAGTGTGCCACGTCCACTTTTACGATATCCTGTGTAAGTTTTGTCTGTAACATTTATCTAATGGTGACCCATTTGAGGTTCTTGAACTCAACTTTTCATTTTGTGCAATGTTTAGGGAAAACTTTTCCTGCTTGTTAACATTTACCAGATAGTTTTTGTAACTTACGATTTCATGCAAAACTTTGTCTTTGAATGTAATAATTTTAAAATTTAACTTTTCTTACAAAATGAATCAAATATTTAAAGTTGGAAATATGCTGTCATAAAGCTGGAAACATTAGTTAAATGGCTAAAGAAATGTTTCTTTCTTATCTTATTAGATCATGAGAGTGCCGCGTAAACCCCATTAGTGTTGTTTAGTTTAGCCTTGTAACATTTAAAGCACTGAAATGCAACATATACATTGATGCAGAAATGATTACATTTGAAAAACACATAAAACAGAGAATTTCTTTGTTGAGTAACTGCCTCAACGTTAAAGCCCCCCTTTGCTTCAGTACGACCTCTGACCACATGGGGGCATATAGTTCTGCTGTACTGATTTGGCACATCTTGTAATAACACTTTCTCCCACTAGAGGGACACTTTGTTGAATCCTACAATAGGAGCTGATGCTGACGACCTGCGCCCCACAATGGTATTTCTGTATGTTGACTTTGATTACATTTTCCTGGTAATATTTAGTGAGTTTCAGTAAATATTTGAATGCAGCGCTTTACTTGCATTGATTACTCAGACTGCGATCTTGTTGTCTTAATTAAAGAATCTGAATCCTTCATCTACTTCTGCTCACTGGCCGGGTTTCCCAGATCTGACCCTTCTTAAGGATTTAAGAAAGGCTCTTAAGAAGGTTTGAAAGAAACCTTTTGCTGTTAAGAGCTTCTTAACTGATCTGGGAAACCCGGCCAGTGCAGGGGCGTCACTGGACTTAAGACTGTACTGGGGCACAGCTGGGGCACAGAGAATTCATGTGCTAAAAATTTTTTTTTAGCACTTATTTATAATAAAAAGGCTGGAATGGTGCTTTAAATCAGTGTTTCCCAACCCTGGTCCTCGTGGGCCCCTGTCCTGCATGTTTTAGATGTTTCCCTGCTTCAGCACACCGTGATACAAGTGGCTGTGTCATCAACAGAAGTGTCAAGACCTTGATGACAAGTTAATTAGGACCATTAATTAGAATCAGGTGTGATGATGCAAGGAAACATGTAAAACATGTTGGAGACCCCTGCTGAATACAATCATGTATTGTCCTAGTGGCGTTTCAACTTTATTCAGAGGCTGTAAATCTCAAACATTGTAGTGCATTATCAATTTGTCTACCTGTTACTGGGAAATCAGACCTCTTGGTCTTTCTGGGAACTTTTTTGATTGTTAAGGACTCGCAGATATTTTCTCCCACTGGACGGATGCTTTAACTCCACATGACGTTTCAAATTTGAAGTTGACGAGGCAGACGTTCAGACTTGTTTTCTCAGCGCAGGTGGACATCATTTGCACAGAAAGGTTAGTTTCCTACCGTCAGACTCTTTGGGAGACGATGTGTAAAATTCCCGCAGATAATGATAAACGGATCATCATCTGACATCTCGCTGACGCTGCGTCTGCAACGTCTCTCTTCACCTGTCAAGGCTGATTTATGGTTCCGCGTTAAATCGACGGCGAAGACTACGGCGTAAGGTACGCGGCGACGCGAACCATACGGTCCGCACGCCGCGTACCCTACGCCGTAGGTCCGCGTTGGTGTAACGCGGAACCATAAATCAGCCTACATTCGTAAAGACTGCACCGGGCTCGTCGAGCATTTTAAATGTGCGCGCCGCCCGCTGGTGAAATGAGAAGGAATTCCGTAATAATTGGACCTAAACAGTGAAGCTGCAACTCACATAATCTGAACAGTTCAAATTCCAGTTCATGATCTGCAGAATGAACAAGTTCACATTCAAGTTCTTTATGTGTAAATATGTTGCGTTCAGTTCAACGTTCTCACAGAAATGAACGTGTTCAAATGAACGCGTTCATGCACAACACTGGTGTATGCTATGTGGAGTTAAAACTCCGAAATTAATTTATTACTGGTGAAATTTTTACTGGGGCACTGCAGATCAATACTGGGGCACGTGCCCCAGTAAAATCTGTCTGGCGACGCCGATGGGCCAGTGTCATTATGGTTATCTTCATTAGTTTCTCTCTTTTTTTATTTGTTTTTGTAAAACCCCTGAGTGTTTACCATAATGGTCATACAAAGTTCTAAACCTCAAAGAACGTAACTTCCTCACTATCTTACATTGTGAGCTAGAAGCTGATAACAAAAAAAAAAAAAAAAAGATTGCACAGTTTGTTCAAGAGGAGGATTCGTTCTTTAGCTTCATAATTTTGTAAATTAAAAGTTAAATATGCAGTGGAATATGGCACAGTGCTAGATGATAGAAATATTAATTAAAGTAATTTAAAGTTTGCACAATCATTTTGTGGTCCCTATAGTTTATAACCCCTGAATAAAAAGCAAAGTTTAAAGATTTCTCTGCTGCACCATCTTGATCTGGTAATTATGAGTTTAAAAGCACATCCCAGCAGTTGCCTTAATTTTAAAAGCAGCTCTAACGCACACATCCTCCACATCCACATGCTCTCACTGGCTCCCAGCAGACTGACCGATGCAAACGTTCTCGTCATCCAGTTCAGCAGAGGCGTTGCGGAAGTATCCGAGTCTGCAGTGCTGGCAGTTCTGGCCTCTGGTATTGTGTTTGCAGCTGACGCACGTCACAATGTTCAGGTAGTCGATGTAGCTGCAGCGGTTGGAGTGGCCATAGCACTCACAGTCTACAAGAAAAAAAGACATATACAGTATTTCAGTCATTTTGTTGTACTAATAAGCTGACATAGGAATTTCGGTCAAGAAAAAACATAGATAGGAGTGTGCTATGTTCATAGGATTGTTGGTTGACAGTAGGAAATGGTCTGTAGTAACAGAAATGTCGGAAAGGTTTATATGTAGGTTTTTATATGTCGGTAAAAAGAGTGAATGATTCTGTGTGTGTTTTATGAGGCGCCTCTGTCACTCAGGAGTGGTTCAATAAAGGCAGACCACTCCCTCTCCATTACTACACTCGCAGGTTTGCTGAGTCTGCTTTGCAATGATTGCTGATGGGAATTTCTCCATCCTGTGAGTGTGTATGTGCATGTGTGTTTGAGCGTATATGTGCAAGTGTGTGATCGGCGGCATGTTAATTGTGTCTGGGAATTTAATTACATCACCCCTTGAGTAGATGATAAGTTACAGTGCTTACTTCTGAAAATACGAAATATATGTGACTCTGCTTAAGCTCATGCAACACTGCCCTTAAAAGAACTGAAGCAGAGCAAAGAAAAAATATTTTCCTTTGTCCTGTTAGGCTACGGCTATGACCGGTGAGGCGCAGGCCTGCAAAGAGACGACCAATGCAGGTGACACTGTGTCTTCTGTTCAACGAAGCATTCAAGAGGTGAAGCGTCTCCCTGTGTTCCCTTGGGCAGCTAATGTGAGCTACCCTCACAAAAACATGCAGCAGTCCTGGGCTATACATGCCCCTCTGGCCAGCCGGGGCCCCAGATGGGGTGGGGAGTGTCATGAGTGTTTATGTTTACGACAGTTTTACAGCACTACGGCAAGTGTGACGTCAGGATAAACCGTCATGGAGTGAGAGTAACTAACTAACTAACTAATGTCTGCTGCAGTTGTGCTAAATAAACAAGTTTTGCAAAGATTGGAGACTCGTCAATGATTATAAATCATTACAGGGAGGATCTGGCCGGAATAACGTGATCCTTCCACGCGCTACGTCCAGCCAGAGAAGCCCCACCCTTTCTGGTGAAAAGGTAGGAGCACCTGGTGATGCATTGTCTCTATTATTTTATTATTTTATTAGCAAACTCTGAAGGTAAACTTATATGATATAACATTTATATTACGATGCCTATGCATTGTGGGACCCAGGGAATGATTTGCTTTTAACATACACTTGAAGAAATAATGAGTTGAATTTACCTTTTTATAGTGCATTCATGTCCAGGCTATTTCAAGCTGGCCTGAGAGCTCGATGCTCTTTTTGTAGCTCCAATATATCAAATTGTAGGAACTATCAAAAAACTATTTCTTCATATACACATATATATATGTGTATATATATGTGTATATATATATATATATATATATATATATATATATATATATACAGTATATATATATATATACATACATATTGTAATTTCTCTCTGGATTACACACTCGGTTTCTCAGATAAAGGTATATATATCTGTATATATCTGTATATCTGTATGGCCACTTGTTAACGTCTTGAACCCACTCATTAATAGAACACGGATCTAGAAGTCGGACGGCATTTGTCAAAAGTCAACTTGTTAAGATAACGTTTGTGATCTTTAGTTGATAACCCCCCTGCATAGCTTGACAAGCTGTTTATCTCCACCATACTTCTGTTGCCGGTTTACGTCATCATTGTTTACAAACACAAAAAGGGTCTATTCATGTGACTGTGTGATTACAGGTAGTGCGACTCGTGGTGTTCTCCAGGGTACTGTATTTGGGCCACTAAGCACTTTATATTTTCTTCTGTTAAGAAATATGATTAGACAGCATGGCACACATTTCTGTTGTGCAGTTCATACTGATCAATATCCATTTGGTTTTAATGGCGCAATTAATTTCCTGCCATTAAATTTCATGCCATTAAACATATGCGCTTTTGGAATAGACTCTAACCATATAGGAAGTGTGGATGCTTTTTCACTTGTATTAAGTACTACTGCAAGTATATATTTAATTGTGACCACTATTGTCCTTTTAATTCACTCATTAAATATATTTTTAGGGATGCCTTCTTTCAACTATGTAATATTGTCTACATTTGGAACATTTTTATCTTTGAGTGATGCTAAAAAACTTCTCCACGCGTTTGTTATTTCAAGATTATATTTCTGTAATTCTTTATTATTCCACTTCAGCTGGTGCCGTAGCACGGGTTTTGAGCGAATTAGCAGTAGATATCATGTTTCATCAATGACTCCCAGGCAAATTCAGGATAAAATGAGAAATTCTCCTCATTATATGAAAGCCCTTAAGGGCCAGGCTCCACAGCATCTTAAAAAAAACCCCCCATAGTTTCATATTATACTAACTGAGCTGGCTTGTTTGTGGTTCCCTGAGTTTCCAAAAGTAGAATAGGAAGCAAAACTTCCAGCTATCAGATTTTTCTGATTGATCTCTCTTTTCCTGCTTTGCCCAGGTGGCCTCCAGGCTCAAGGTTTCTTTCCTCCTAAAGGGGAGTTTTTCCTTGCCACTGTCATTGTCCTCCATCCAGCTTGCAGTTCTGTATGGTCACCATGGCCTCCAGATCCTTTAGCTGCTCTGCCCCTCGTCACATATGCAATAATGACTCTTTTCACCATTGTAAATCCCCACTGAAGACTTATCTTTGTAAAATAGCTTATTCTTTTTTAGTTTCTTGTCAATGTTTTAGTGTTTTTGAGGTTTTATGTTGCATCGCCCTGTGTGATTGTTGTTGTGTTTTCTGGTATGGTAACCTTGGGTATCTTGAAAGGCACATAAAATACAATGTATTTTTATTACTACTATTAATTAAAATTAAGTGGATTGAAACAAAGTAAGATTATATGCAATTTGATGGTTTCCTTTAGGATGCACTTTTAATCAAATTAATTTGAGTTCACTCAGTTGAATTGGATTGCATTTAATTCGACATGCTCTGAACAAATTTCCCTGTGATGATGTTCTCGAGAAGTAATGAGCAGTATTAAGAGATGCACTCCCTGACTCCCACTTAGCCTTTGATTGGTCATGACTTGTACATTATTTTGGTTTATGTTAGAAAAGACACCGATATTTGATGGCCTGAGCTAGTGATAAAGAGAGAAAGGTGATGCTTGCTGGAATACCTTCAACAGTCAGAATCTGACACAAGCTGCAGGACACAGAATCAGTTTGCTTGTAACTTGCACTAAAACCCGTTTGGAGACTCTCAGCAGAGTTTCTTGTGCAGATGCTACAAATGTAGCTGATAACCAGATTGAAGAAGTGCTTTTGAAAAACAGTGATTGAGAGCATAATAAAGGTCAATAATAAAAACATTATTATTTCATTTAGTTTTTTTTTAACCAGCAGATTCATAGTTATTTATTGAAATTCCCCTAAAAAGCCTCCCTTGGTAAACTATTTTAATGTTCACTATTGTGTAACCCAAAAAAAGTGTTTGTATGTGTTCTAAGAATTATCCTGCTTCAACATTTATTTTCAAACAAAAATCCTTTTGTAACCATTTTTCACCTTGATTCTGTGCTTTAAAATTGTCTCTTTAATGCTGCACAGTCAGAGATCTTAATTAAATTCTCTCTTTGTAATTCATGAAATGTTTAGAGGTGCTGATTTCAGTTTTTAGTCCACATGCTTGATAAATGAAGACTTATGCCAAATTTCACACCCTGAAACAAAGCAAAAAGAAAAGAGAAATGGAGAATGGAGTGAGACTTGTGTGTAATTTTTTCCCCACAGGGGAAAAAAAATGAAAGCCTTGATATTAGCTGCTGGTTCTGCATTGTGCAGTGGGGTGCAATGAGAGGTGGAGGGGTGTTTCTCCACAGTCGCCCCCTGATTATTTTGGCTGAGGCTGGTTCCTAATTAAGGTTTTATTAAGCTTTAGAAGTTGGCTGCAACAGTGCGCTGCAAGGCATCACTGTCCTGTAAAGAGGCATTTACCAGGCATGTTTATGCAAATACACATTTAAATGCACATTAAAAAGGAGTTTAGCTGTTTAATCAGCCGTCACATTATTATTTTATTATTGTTTGGTTGATGATTCCAGCTGAAATATTAATGAGCTGGTTTAAAGGAAGCCAGCGAGAGGAGCACCATAAAGTGCCTCTCTCAGCACTGAGAGAACCACGTTAGCAGTGGGAAGAACTGCCTAATTAAATATAAATGGCCAATTACTTCACTGGCTAGTGAGGCAATGGGACATTGTTCCACAAATTAGCGTTCAGAGTCAAGATGGTCCTTTATTGGTATTCATCAGTTGTGAATAGTTATCAGTAAAAGACGGTCATATTGGGAGACAGTGAGGAAATGCCTTCATCGAGCACTGGGGTTTAAGGTAATGTTTGTATTTTATTCTGAAAAGGATCCTTCCACAGTGGTGAAACAGATATAGATGAGGGTAAATGTTAGACGGTTCAGTATGAATGTAAAGTGCATGTTCTTACCTTGATCATGTAGGTAAAGCAAACACAACCACGGAGTGAGACAGACGCACAGGGGAGAATGAGCAAAATGAAAAACATAAAACACACAATGGAGGGAATTTTTCCACAGTTCTTTTACTCAAATGGATCCATCCAGAGTTTAGGACCACAACAGAAACAATCCAGAGGATTAAATCAAGATCAAGTGTCCTCACTTGCTCTTCAGACCACATGCTCTTACCTTTGAAATCATAGTATACGATCCCAAACAACTCTTTCGCCTGGGGCTCTCCTGAGATCAAAAGCTTCAGAAGTCCTTGAGGGATGAAGGAATCTTTGTTTAAGACTGGTGCCCATGTCATTCACTATGCTACTGTGTCCTAGAGCTCTATAAAATCACACAGCCGGGATTCAGCATGCTCTAGGGGTCAACGTCAGTCCTACAGAAGGGTCTAATAGATGAGGCTATAGGGATTCCCACTAGAGAAAACAGGTTTGCTTTGCTCTATAAAGCCGACAAAATCTTGAACTACTGCAGTGGTTCTTAACTGGTTGGAGTGATTCGAAAGGTTTGCTTAGATTTAGAGATTTTGTATTCAAACAGTAAAGTTGTGCAGCTCTCAGTATAACTAAACCAAACCAGATGTTACTACTTATTAGGTAGTTAGTCTTGGTGGTCTTCCACTTTGGCTTGGATTCCATCCATCCATCCATCCATCCATCCATCCATCCATCCATCCATCCATCCATCCATCCATCCATCCATCCATCCATCCATCCATCCATCCATCCATCCATCCATCCATCCATCCATCCATCCATCCATCCATCCATCCATCCATCCATCCATCCATCCATCCATCTTCCGTCTTCTTCCCACATCCTCCATCTCTTCCAAGGAAGTACCCAAGCCAACCAAGAGACGTGATCTCTCCAACATGTCCTGGTGTCCACCTTGAAGCTGCTTGAAACACCTTCGCAGGGAAGTGTACAGGGAGCGTCCTGACCAGAGATTTAAACCACCACAACTAACTCATGTGGAGGAGCATCTTCTCCTTCTATGGCAGGGGTCGGCAACCCAACATAATGAAAGAGCCGTATTGGACCAAAAGCACAAAAAACAAATATGTCTGGAGCCACAAAAAATGAAAAGTCTTGTATAAGCCTTAGAATGAAGACAACACATGCTGCATGTTTCTATATTAGTTAGAACTGGGGGGAGATTTATTTTCATTATGCACTTTGAGAAAAAAGTCGAAATGTCGGGAAAAAAGTCAAAATTTCGAGAAAAAAGGCGGAAATGTCGAGAAAAAAGTCAAAATTTCATGAAAAAAGTCAAAATTTTGAGAAAAAGGTTGAAATGTCGAGAAAAAAGGCGTAAATGTCGAGAAGAAAGTCGAAAATTTGAGAAAAAAGGCGTAAATGTCGAGAAAAAAGTCAAAATTTGGTGAAAAAAGTCGAAATGTTGAGAAAAAAGTTGAAATGTCAAGAAAAAAGTTGAAATGTCGCGAAAAATGTGAAATGTCAAGAAAAGTCGAAATTTCGACAAAAAAGTCGAAATGTCGAGAAAAAAGTCAAAATTTCAAGAAAAAAGTTGAAATATTGAGAAAAAAATCAGAATGCCAAGAAAAAAATTTCGAGAAAAAAAGAAGAAAAAAGGAAAAAAAGTGAAGAAAAAAAGGAAAACAAAAGAAAAAAAGACGAAAAAAAGGAAAAAAAAGGTCAAACATTTTTGAAAAAGCTCCAGGAGCCACTAGGGCGGCGCAAAGGAGCCGCATGCGGCTCTAGAGCCGCGGGTTGCCGACCCCTGTTCTATGGGGAGAAAATGGAAACTCTCTTTATGAGAGTGTCCAGCCATCCTGAAGAAAGAAAACTAACTTCAGCTGCTTGTTTCCATGATCTAAATCTTTTGGTCACTTCCAACAGTTATTGGCCGTGGTAAAGGTAGGAAAGTCGATCACTGGTAAACAAAGGATTGCTTTTGGCTCAGCTTTTTCTCTCCTCAACACAGCAGACCGGTACAGTGTCTACATTAGCGTAGATGTCGCACCGATCTACCGAGCTCTTGCACTGTTCTTGCCTCACTTGTAAATGAGACGCTGAGGTACTTAGACTCTCTCACTTGAGGCAGCACCTTGCTCCAAACCTGGAGAGGCGAAGGTGGAGAGGTCCGTTTCCGACTGAGAACCGTGGTCTCAGATTCTCATCTTTGCCACCTCACCCTTGGCTGTGAACCCATCCAGTGAGAGCTGAAGGTCATGACTCGATGAAACCGGACGCCCTCCACTTCTTAGTTATGCCTAAAAATTCTGTCCATGAAAGTTATGAACTGAAGTAATAATAAACGGGAGCCTTTGGTTTGGATTATTTGAGGGGGGAAAAAGCTTTTTTAAACATGGACATTAACATTTTCCTTTAAACAAAGCAATGGGTTATAATGCATTATAATATGCGCAGGAAACAATGATCCGTGGAGACTTTATCCCGTTAGGATTTGAATTTAACCCTATAACCCTATAATGCCCAATGTACATGAATTTGAGACTTCTGCACTACTCACGTAAAATGTTAAGGCATTTCTGTCCATTTACTCATCCTGTGTCTCAGATATGATCCAGGACAGATATCACGATATCTCGATGAACCAGTTAGGAATCACTGGGCGGTTGTATCACATTCAAACTGTACCTTTCGTCTTTCCTATTGCACTCTCCATCTTTTCGTCCTCGTCGTCCCAACGACCATACTCTGGGGTCTCATGGTTTTCAGTGACATGGTGCACTACGAACAAGCAGCAACTCAAAAAATCAATTCATGTTTAAGTAACCCAGATTACCTTGGGGGGTTTTACCAAACTAGAAAAAGACTATCAAATTAACAATATGCAATGTTTTGTGAGAAACCAGTACGAAACCCATGTCAGATCTATAATTTGACTAATTCATCAGTCATTAAGGTATTTAAATTCTGAAGATAATACCAGTCTTTACTGCATCAAATTAATCTTTTGTTTATAGTCAACCCAATTTTCATGTGTATGTATTTTCTCTCTCTCTTATCAGTATCACTCAATCTTAGATTAAAAAAAAAAAAAGATAAATATGGCACTAGTTTTGGTACCAGCCTTAAGGCTTGTTAACGTCATTTAGTAAGAGTACATTCAGACACATTTTCCACTTTCACTGTAAACTACCAAGTGGTAAAAGTTTGTCTACTGCACTTTTTATTGTATCACAAGTAATATGCTGTTTTATAGCAGCTGTAAATTCACTAGAACATTGAAACAACTTCATAAAAAATACCTATAGTCTCAGCTTTTCTGTGTGCACGGTCCTTCTCCTCAGATAAAATTGCAATTTTGTGACCATGAGTCTCATGTGAGTGTCCCTCAAAAATATGGGAGAATGATCTGCAATCATTGGTGACATAACGAACAGAAATATGACGTGTCTTGAGAAGATTGCCACCTCAACATCTAAGGTAGCTGCCTTTCCTCCCAGCTTCCCTGCCCTCCAGATGTTCAGACCCGCAGGTTTTTTTCTTTCAAAAATAAAATAAATATAGGTAAACTCTTGATTTATCGTTGCCGTGAGGTTATATGAAGAGCAATTCATTAGGCATATAGTCTATGAATGTCCGTCTGAGATTTTACAGCATAAGCAAGACATTACATCCTGTGGTCAGAGCCTATTGCCAAGACCTAAAGGGGACCTATTATGGCATCTAATACCTATTTTAAACAGGCCTTGAATGTCTTAAAAACAAGCTTTTGATTGCTTTTGCTAAATAAATTAGAAATTCAGCCTCTGAGCCATGTCTTTATCTTCCCATTCTCTAACCTCATTATCTATGCAGGATTCTGAGTGGGCGGGGCTATGATAATGAGGCTCTGTGCTGATTGGCTGCCTGAATGACGCGATACACCGCTACGAAAAAATGGTGGAAGCTCCGGCCGGCGGAGTTAGTTGTGGGCGTGGTTTTATTTGTCATTTTCAGGACACATGTAACACAGTGCACTGGGAACGAAATTTCGTTGCCTCTGGCTCAGAAAAGTTAAAAAAAAAAAAAGTAAATAATGATACAGTTTAAAAACGTCCTAACTCAATTTAACTAAAACTAAATTTTAACTTAACTTAAAAAGGTGCTTGAGTGCTTAAAAATATGAAAATAAATAGAATATGCAGCTTTACATAAAAAAAAACAGTTTGATCATTATAATTGGTTATTATAATCTGTACTATATCTGAAACATATTGTTGCTGTTACTGACGTTTGATTTTAAAAGAAAAGAAAAAAAAGGAATAATTGTGGTCTGTCTTAAGCTATACGTACAAACGTTGATGATCCATCAGACCAACAAATACAATTTTGATTTCCTCAAATTTTTTCCGCCATACATATTTTATGCAAATTGTTGCCTGACTAATCAGGTGACGGCGGTTGACCGCTCAGTTCAGATCAGGGCTCAGATCAGGCCGCACATGACTTACGCCCACCCAGTGGTGGTAAGAGATAATTTATTGTTTGTCCGTTGTCCCCTGAAACCATAGTCGAATTTGGAGGAACCAAACTACTTCTTTGCATAAAAAACGAAAAACGTTATGACGGCTGGCCAGGCTATATTATATTATATTAAAAAGCAAATTGATAAAAAAAAGAACATTCTACCACTATTATGATACCTGCGCCATGCCCTTCTGTCCCATGCCCGGAGGACATTGTTGATATGTGGCCATGGGTCTCGTGCACATGTCCGTGAGACTTGTGAGGGTCTGAAATAGGCAATGTCATTAGAATGACAGGTAAAAATGTACATAAAAATCTACTTTATATTTATGTCATTACACATTAGACAAAGATGACTACATCTGTATCTAAAGTACCTGTCCTGTCAGGTTTTCTGTGAGGAGGCGCCTCCTCTCCGTGTCCATGTGAAGCCGTGGCTTTGTGGCTGGGCATGTGTCCCTCGTACAGATGTGAGACTGACAGAATAATTCATCAGTATCAGACAAAAGCATCCAGATTTACTCCTGCTGTTTCCAGTAAGCAGGGGAGCGTTTGCTAGGTATGATTCAATTGGAACATTTTTGCTCTAAAACTATAAAAGTTCTCCTACCAACACATGTGAAAGGGTACCTGTCCTGTCAGGACCTCTGTGCATATGTCCCCCCTCGTCTGTTTCATGCCCGTGTCCTGATGTTGCTTTGTGTCCATGAGTCTCACGACCGTGTCCCTCAGAACCGTGCAAGGCTGAAACAATTATCACGAACACAGTTCTCGTTTGTTTAGTTTGTTGCGACAGTTTGGGAACTGCACAGCAAGCATTTACAGTACATAAATCAATGGCATTGTTAATACACCTTTGCCTTCCTCCCCGTGATTAGTCTCATGGCTGTGTGTCTCATGTACCTGGTCGGCATGTGCATGCTGGCCTGAATAATCACAATTGTCATGAGCCAAAAAAGGCAAAAGCAAAAATATGTAAGAAATATGTCCTGTTTCTGCTGTTTAACTTGTGCTGAAAGTTTGCGTAATGCATATTTATGCTGTTTCAGTTACATTAAACAAAGCGATGCCACAAATACATGGAGACTAAGTTCTTTTCCTTTTTGTTTCTTTTTCTATATGCTTCCTCCTCCCTGTGATGAGATGATACCTAATGGTTATCAGTGGCATGCACCTCAAATGACCTTCCAATCCACAGCTACTGTTAACCCAGTACATGTATCTCTCACTACAGGAATATACGACTTTGCTTCCATTCTTTCATCCATCATCCAAATCCACTTGATTCTGTTCAGTGTCACGCAGGACTACAACCTATCTCAGCTGTCACCCAGCAGCCAGTTAAAAATTACAAGTCAGCCTGAAGTGCATGCCTTTGTACAGTAGGAGGAAACCAGAGCACCTCTAGGAAGACCATGGGTCCACGGGGAGTACAGGCAATGTCAACTCAGCTGAGCTCCAAACCGGCATGCTTCTTGCTTTGAGGTGACATTGTTAACCGCCGCAATACCATGCTGTCCCTGCAAAATGACCACATTTAATGGGGACACGCTATGAACAATATTACTGTTTCTGTGCTTGAGATAATTTGGGAGTCTAAAGTGGCTACTAAGTAAAACACACAATTTTGTGGCTTTGTTTGGGCCTTCTAAGATCTGAAAATTTCTCATTTTCTCATTCTCAGAGTAGCGTGGTATCACAGATCGAGATCAGAGTCGAACTTTTCAGCGTCCCCATTTTAATCTCCACATAACTTCACATCATACTGAATTTTCAACCCCTTAAACTGACCGCTATAAACAAAGGAGTAAAGATTTGGTTGAAAAATAAGCTTTTATGTTATATTAGACCTTTAAGGTTCAAGGATCTTTTGCCAGCCTGGTCTCACAAGAAAATATGCAGTAACGATGTGGCAGTGTCACAATAAAGGCGGATAAATGCTTTGATGATAACGTGTAATACCATCTGTCAATACCTCCCACCTTCTCATAGGTTTTTTTTCAAACTGTTATTATTGTGCAGTGTTGCTTTTGTGACAGTTTCGTGTACAGCAAACTGCAGGGATGCTATGATTTTAAAATGCAAATTAAGGCACGTAATGATCTGAAGCACAGAAATCTTTGCGATTTTAAAGCTTTTATTGTGAAACTAATACAATTGGCACTGTGGATAGGCAACATAGCTGTTACACATTATTGGTTTGAGTCTGAGTTATTTAAGACAACAACAACCTGCTCTTTCAGGGTTTCTGTCTGTATAAAGCTCCTCTCCTCGCTCAGATAAAACCTTTGTGGCCATGAGACCCATGTAAGTGTTTCTCAGGTTCACGGGACATGAACTGAACATGATGGTTGTCGACAAAACAAGAAAGAAAAACCTAATTAAGTTAACTTTGATTTACTCTTTCCTCACATCCCTTGTCATCCAGTTTTTAATCATAAAAGAAATACTACTGATGTGAAACTGAAATTGTCTTTTCAAGCTCAAGTTAACCCATACACAATCCACTACTGGAAAAAAAACATCTAAATGACCCCAGTTGTACGGGAGAGGTTTCTGCAGTGAGTCATGACTATTATCTCAGTATGTGGAATCTAAAAGAACAACACTACCTCTATGTCTAAAGCTCATACCTTTCTTTTCAGCTCCGCTGTGTGTGTGTTCCTCTTGACGGTGCCCAGGAGGTGCTTTGTGCCCATGCTCATGTCCATGCTCATCAGACTTGTGGATGTCTGATATGCCACGATTGCCATGAATGTAACAAAAAAATTAATAAAATGCATATCGTTGTGCAAATTTTTATTTTTCTATTCTATTTTTTATAGCTCTATCTACAGGACAGCATCAATTATTCAAAGTGAGTCCAAATAAGTCAGACAACATTTTCCACTTTTGATGCAGGGCTGATTTGATAAATATCTGATGTGAAGGTTCACATCGCATCAGATCTTTACAACATCCTGCAACAGATTTTCATGTCAATGCAGTCTGAGTCTGTGTGGTGTGTCAACAAAAATTATCACATTTGTAGAGCAAAGATTAAGCAGGAGATTTAACTGAGGCAGAGTGGAAGATGTTATTGATAACATCTCTCTAATGACTTGTTATTTCTCTCAATTGTTGCTGACTGATCCGTGCCATCTTCTGGGGTTAGGGGTACATCCCAGAGTTAAAACAAGCTTGGGTCTATTGAAAGGTGCTGAGGAGAGTAAGTTGTTAGAAGTATGTACAATAAATTACCAAATATGGAACAAACTATTGTCAATAGACAACATAAGGAGCATTCATAGCTTCTGGTTTCATAGAACTGGGTCAGTACTTGGATATCTATAACAAAGTAGGTAGGTGTTAGAAGCGGAGGTCGTGAACTTTCCTTTTGCATCTATTGACCGTAGTTTCCTCGTAATTTAGTGGCCGATTTATACAGACTCATGACAAGATTACAGCCATCAGAAGGAGACTGTACAAACAATCCTTTTTGTGCACTTTCTGTACAGTTTCAATGTTACAATTACTTTGGTTTGCCTATAGGGACTTCGATAAGACAAACACTTACGTGCAAAAACAGTTTTGATTCTTGCCAAAGGTTTACAATAGTAATTTATTGTGAAGTAGGTTGGTTGCCCCGGGTGCTAACATAAATTGGTATTTTGAAACAAAAACATTTTCCATTTTCACTCAAAACTGCTTTAATTCACAACATTTTCCAGTTAATGAAAGTGACAGACCCAGTTTTGTTTTTAATCTGGAAAGGTCCTTTGTGCTCTGTGTGCCTATTGAGAAATACACTCAGAGCATAAAATACGTAAAAAGCCTCATCAATTCTGAAATGTTGCTGAAGTGACACAATTCCATACAGAAAATGGAATTGTTCACACAGCCCAAAAAATGACACGTCAGCCACATCAATGGACCAAAGCAGATTTGGGTGATTTCATCCAGGGAGTACGCATGCTAGCCTATGTAGGATCAGTTCTAAACGTCTTTTTATCTACACTAAAACTACTCTAGGAAGAACTACTGTCCCTACTTGTAAACATAATACCTTTCTGCTCAGCCTCCTCCTGTCCATGACCAGATGGTACTGTTGCTCCGTGCCCATGAGTCTCATGTCCATGTCCAGATGATACCGTTGCTTTATGACCATGGGTCTCATGTCCATGTCCAGATGGTACTGTTGCTTTATGACCATGGGTCTCATGTCCATGTCCAGATGGTACTGTTGCTTTATGACCATGAGTCTCATGTCCATGTCCAGATGGTACCGTTGCTCCGTGTCCATGAGTCTCATGTCCATGTCCAGATGGTACTGTTGCTCCATGCCCATGAGTCTCATGTCCATGTCCAGATGGTACTGTTGCTTTATGACCATGGGTCTCATGTCCATGTCCAGAGGGTACTGTGGCTCCGTGTCCACGAGTCTCATGTCCATGTCCAGATGGTACTGTTGCTCCATGCCCATGAGTCTCATGTCCATGTCCAGATGGTACTGTTGCTTTATGACCATGAGCCTCATGTCCATGTCCAAATGGTACTGTTGCTCCGTGCCCATGAGTCTCATGTCCATGTCCAGATGGTACTGTTGCTTTATGACTATGAGCCTCATGTCCATGTCCAGATGGTACTGTTGCTCCTTGCCCATGAGTCTTATGTCCAGATGGTACTGTTGCTCCTTTCCCATGAGTCTCATGTCCAGATGGTACTGTTTCTCCTTGCCCATGAGTCTCATGCCCAGATGGTACTGTTGCTCCTTGCCCATGAGTCTCATGTCCATGTCCAGATGGTACTGTTGCTTTATGACCATGAGTCTCATGTCCATGTCCAGATGGTACTGTTGCTCCTTGACCATGAGTCTCATGTCCGTGTCCAGATGGTACTGCACCATGCCCATGAGTCTCATGTCCAGATGGTACTGTTGCTCCGTGCCCATGCGTCTCATGTCCATGTCCAGATGGTACTGTTGCTCCGTGTCCATGAGTCTCATGTCCATGTCCAGATGGTACTGCACCATGCCCATGAATCTCATGTCCAGATGGTACTGTTGCTCCTTGCCCATGAGTCTCATGTCCGTGTCCAGATGGTACTGTTGCTCCGTGCCCATGCGTCTCAACTCCATGTCCAGATGGTACCGTTGCTCCGTGTCCATGAGTCTCATGTCCATGTCCAGATGGTACTGTTGCTCCTTGCCCATGAGCCTCATGTCCATGTCCAGATGGTACTGTTGCTCCGTGTCCATGAGCCTCATGTCCATGTCCAGATGGTACTGTTGCTCCTTGCCCATGAGCCTCATGTCCATGTCCAGATGGTACTGTTGCTCCGTGTCCATGGGTCTCATGTCCATGTCCAGATGGTACTGTTGCTCCTTGCCCATGAGTCTCATGTCCGTGTCCAGATGGTACTGTTGCTCCGTGTCCATGAGCCTCATGTCCATGTCCAGATGGTACTGTTGCTCCTTGCCCATGAGCCTCATGTCCATGTCCAGATGGTACTGTTGCTCCGTGTCCATGGGTCTCATGTCCATGTCCAGATGGTACTGTTGCTCCTTGCCCATGAGTCTCATGTCCGTGTCCAGATGGTACTGCTGCTCCGTGTCCATGAGTCTCATGTCCGTGTCCAGATGGTACTGTTGCTCCTTGCCCATGAGTCTCATGTCCGTGTCCAGATGGTACTGTTGCTTTATGACCATGAGTCTCATCTCCATGTCCAGATGGTACTGTTGCTCCTTGACCATGAGTCTCATGTCCATGTCCAGATGGTACTGTTGCTCCATGTCCATGAGTCTCATGTCCATGTCCAGATGGTACTGTTGCTTTATGACCATGAGTCTCATCTCCATGTCCAGATGGTACTGTTGCTCCTTGACCATGAGTCTCATGTCCATGTCCAGATGGTACTGTTGCTCCATGTCCATGAGTCTCATGTCCAGATGGTACTGTTGCTCCTTGCCCATGAGTCTCATGTCCATGTCCAGATGGTACTGTTGCTCCATGCTCATGAGTTTCATGTCCATGTCCAGATGGTACTGTTGCTTTATGACCATGGGTCTCATGTCCATGTTCAGATGGTACTGTTGCTCCGTGCCCATGCGTCTCATCTCCATGTCCAGATGGTACTGTTGCTCCTTGCCCATGAGTCTCATGTCCATGTCCAGATGGTACTGTTGCTCCTTGCCCATGCGTCTCATCTCCATGTCCAGATGGTACTGTTGCTTTGTGTCCATGAGTCTCATGTCCCGATGGTACTGTTGCTCTGTCCCCATGAGTCTCATGTTCACTTCCAGATGGTACTGTTGCTCCGTGCCCATGAGTCTCATGTCCAGATGGTACTGTTGCTCCGTGCCCATGAGTCTCATGTCCAGATGGTATTGTTGCTTTATGACCATGGGTCTCATGTCCATGTCCAGATGGTACTGTTGCTCCATGACCATGAGTCTCATGTCCATGTACAGATGGTACTGTTGCTCCGTGCCCATGGGTCTCATGTCCATGTACAGATGGTACATGGCCATGAGTCTCATGTCCATGTACAGATGGTACTGTTGCTCCTTGCCCATGACTCTCTTTTCCATGTTCAGATGATACCGTTGCTCCGTGCCCATGAGTCTCATGTCCATGTCCAGAGGGTACTGTTGCTTTATGACCATGAGTCTCATGGCCATGTCCAGAGGGTACTGTTGCTCCTTGCCCATGAGTCTCATGTCCATGTCCAGAGGGTACTGTTGCTCCGTGCCCATGGCTCTCTTGTCCTTGCTCAGGTGATACCGCTGCTCTGTGCCCATGAGTCTCATGTCCATGTCCAGAGGGTACTGTTGCTCCGTGCCCATGACTCTCTTGTCCATGTTCAGATGATACCGTTGCTTTGTGTCCATGAGTCTCATGTCCATGTCCAGAGGGTACTGTTGCTCCGTGCCCATGGCTCTCTTGTCCTTGTTCAGATGATACCGTTGCTCCGTGCCCATGACTCTCTTGTCCATGTACAGATGATACAGTTGCTTTATGTGCATGAGTCTCATGCCCATGTTCAAATGGTATTGTTGCTTTGCTTGCATGAGTCTCATGTCCATGTTCCTCAGACTTGTGGAAAACTGAAAGACCAGAGTTTTCATGAATATAACCACAAAACATCTAATGAGGTAAATAATTACTCAGCGTCAGTTTTCACTTTCCCAGGGCCTGGTTTTTCAGTTTTTCACTAAAAGCGTATCTTTGGCTTGTAATGAACATGAATCGTCTTCACAAATTGAGTACAAATAGAGTATGAAAACATTGTCTTTACTCTAAAAAGATACCTGTCCTTTCAGTGTCTTTCATTCTCCTCACCATACTTCTTACTTTCCTCACTCTAGCTGGTATCTGACCGGGACCAGCGCCACTCGCGGCTAGAGCGAGAGCTGCAGGTCGCGTACGCGTTCAGTGTCTTTTTGAGAATGTGCACATCAATGCGTCAAATTAACTCAGGATACACGTGGCGGACATGATGCGTACGCGTACGAGGGTTGAACTGCAAGTATATCCCAGGCTTTAAACAAAGCTTTGTCATAGATATGCTGCTATAGACCTACGCTGCAGGGGAATCCCAACATGATCCACTGAGTGGTGCCCCTCGCCTCGTTTGCTCTCCTCTCTTTCTCTTTCCTTTGTTCATTAATTAGGAGTATCTCATAATCATAATTGCATTTTATCGTTCTTGTAGTTGGTTGTGCTCGTCTGCCCCCTCTTTTTCTCTCCTGTACATGTTTGCAGGCCAGAGCTTCAGGACTTTTCTAGTTTCTCGATCTGCATGCTGACTTGCAGCCCCACCCTCTGACCATCTCAGTGTCATATGTCTACACCTGTTCATGTAGCCATATCTATAGTACACCAACTTACCATTTATAAGTAAAATACTCTTAGTTCTAACGGATTATTAATACTAATATATCGTGTCTATTGTACCAATATATCTGTACCCTCCTCTCTCTGTTCTTCACCCTCTCTTTCCTATCTCAATTTTCCTGCTGTACCCAGCTGGCGTCTGGCAGGAGGATCCCCCGTTATGATCCAGGTCCTGCCCAATGTTTCTCCCCTCCTAAAGGGTAGTTTTTACCTGCCACTGTTTATGTAATAATTGCTCTGATGTCATTTTATGGATCTCTGGAAAGCACAACTTGTATTGTAATATATGCTATATTAATATAATATAATTGAATTGAATTAAATTGATAATGAATTAAAGTGGTAATAGATACTGAGGATTTCTACGATTACAGGTTTAATCTGTAATCGTAGTATGGTAGTTTATCTACTTTCAAGGTGCCACTACAATGGTCTTGCAGTCAGTACCTGTTAGTTTAGCGTTTGTACGTTTTTCCTTCTCGTGTTCAGATGAAGACACTTTGTGGAGTGTCTCATGTCCATGTCTCTCAAACATGTGGTAAACTGTCATACCACAGTTGTCATTAACATAACAAGAGAAAAATTCTAACGAGCTGAATTCCAAAAGTTTTTTTTAGCAACCACTAAAACCAGATAATAATACTAATCTTTTATCACATTTCCCTCGTGTTTACCTTTCCTTTGGCCAACCTTAAATTATTGTAAATTAAGACTTAGATGTTTTAGTTGGTTGAAAGGAAGCCTCTGTAGTCAGTGGCCAATTATTTCAGTAAAGGATTAGCATTTGGATACTGGCTTCAAATCTGCTGCATCCATGAGCAAAACAAGATGCATTTCCTTTCAGCGTTGCTTTCTGTGCTTCTCACCACTGGTGAGGTTGTTGTTTTTGTGACCATGAGTCCCATGTGTGACCCTTGGACATGTGGGAAACTGTCATACCAGAGTTGCCATTTAGAAAACGAGAAAGAAAAAAAAATCAATGTGATTAATTTAATATACTCCTTTACCAAATACCAACCAAGACATGAGGGGGCTGATAGATAGTATTTTCAGTAATTGAACAAAACAAATATTAAAATCTGTCCTCATTTACTTATTTTATTTAAAAAAAAAATATTTCTGTTTTAAGAATGAACAATTTGGTGTAAGTTTGCAGGTTTAAAACATGGCGAATGTATATGAACTCCATACTACCAAGGCACAGTTCTGCCCCTTCTCAGAAAAATGAGAGAGACAAAATAGCACAAAGTGCAACATCCAACTCATACCAAGGTAAACTGCAATAAGGGATGTTACTGTGTTGTCTGTTTTTCTGCTTTGACACTGCAGATACTGAGGTCTGTTTTGCTAGCTCTATCCTGCGGGGAGTAACAACATTTTGATCATAAAACTGCCCCATACAGCCGCAAAAAGTCCGGCCACTAGCGTACAATAAATACCATGACACATTCATGTAGAGAAATTATGATATAACGAGCATTAAAGCAAATATCCACAGAAAGGTTAAGCAGGCAGCGAAATTTGAGCCCCTAGCTTGTCAGCTGTTAACGGATTAGACTTTAAATCATAAAGACAATATCCCCTCTGTGATAACAATCTAGTCTATAATCACATTGTTTCTCAATTCTGACATCTCTTTAGGTTTGAGGCAGCTAATTCAGCTGTAGAAACAGAATACTCCAGAAAAAGCTTGCTGGCTTTTCGAAAAACTTGTAATGTTAAGTAATTTAACATTGGCTAATTTAGCTGTGCCTCCTCAGGAAGGTGGTGACGCCCCTGGCAGTAATGGGAGGTTTTTGTGAAATAGCTGTCAAATCTGCTCGTCTTTACTCTCTTTAGTTTGCAAAACCACATTGGATCACAACTGATGAAGTATTACATATCTTTATGGAGAAGCACTGAAATTCAAAAGTTGCCGATCCATCTCGTCATATGAAACAAATATGACATCTCAGATCACAAACAATATTTTACTCAAAATCTGCAGTTTTCTTTGGCCTACATTTGGCTTTGACTGACAACGCTTGCTGAAGGACAGTGTACAGTAGGGGTGTAACAATATATCGTGCCACGAAATTTTGCGATACAAAAATGTCACAATACATGTCGTGGAGGTGACAAAGTGTATCGCGATATTGGGTTATTAATATTAATCTATTGTGTTGACTAGTAACGCGCATCCGACCGCGACCACGCGGACCAAAATCTTCCTCCGCTCAGAAGAAACTAGTCCCGTTTTGAGCTCTGAACTTTTACTTATGTAAGGCTGGTGTAGAGTTAAGCCTTGCCTTATTAAATTAAACCTTTTTGGGGTCGTGAGTAGGATAAACAGGGAGACAACTTCTGCGTCAGTTCCAGTGTACTTTAATGTCCGCTCAACAGCGTAGGATTTTAGAACATCAACACAGCACCTAGTGCTGTATCACTCCGCCCAATCCAAAAACATACTAACAATTACAGATAAACTGACTAGTGTCATTATAGTCCCTGATTTACAGAATATAAAGAATATATTTATAAAATAATCAACCCTGAATTAACAAAATAACCTTCTTAACAAAAATAAATCTCCTCTTACACTTATAAGGTGAGCATGAATCAATCTTTTTTATGATGTAAAATTGTATGTATTTATTTACTTGTATTTATTTATTTAATTTTAGTTGTTAAATTTCTGGAAAAGAAAAAAGTCAAATCATACATGAGAGAAACTATTCAGTTTGTGGCAAAATATTTGTACTTGTATGAAACTGAAGATGCATAATGCAAACCTGACATTTACTTTTAGTTCAGTTTGTGGAAAATGGTTGGCCTGGCTTTCTCTTTAAAACTGAAACAGTTATAAAGCATTACAAACTGTAACAATAGGGCAAACGCACAGCATTATTTTGTATTTTGTGTCTTTCAAATAAAAGACAATTTCCTCATGACTACCTCATTCAAGGTTGTTAAAAAAATACTGCTATATCGTATCGTATCGTTATCGTGACCTCAATATCGTGTATCGTACCGTATCGTGAGATTAGTGTATCGTTACATCCCTAGTGTACAGTAGGTGTCTAAACATATCCACCAGACGTGCCCCAAGTCTTCACTTTCCCGAACAACTGCTGCCATATCCCACCACAAAACTAACTTATGAAATTTGGGCCACCGGTGGCTAAAACAGCGCATGGCAAAACCAGACACTGGCTTTATTCACCAACTTTGGAACACGTATGACTCATTTAGCAATTACCAGTGCCTAACTGAACCAGAGGTGCCAGGTTCTGCAAAATATGCCTGCTATCTAGGATAGATTTGATATGAGACAGGTATATGTTATATGTATTCATTTACCTTTTAACTGCAATTCTATTGCGTGCAGCAAGATGTATGTATGTACAATAATAATGATCAAACTATACAGTTAGAAATCAAAAAAGTAGTAAGACGCACAACAGGAAAGTTGGATGGACATAGTTACTAGTCTGTAGGTCCCATCCCAGCCACTACTGTATTGAAGTAACAGCACATATTTAAAGGCAGGGTAAACGATTTCTGTATGTCATCTTTCTGATGACATTTCAACAAAACAGCAAAACGTCTTGATGGTTGGCTAGAGCAATGCTTGTTATGATTTGGACTGCACCCCTTCAGTTTGTTTTCAGATTACAGGCAAGGCTGTTCATAAAGATATTTATTTTCTTTTCTTTTCCAGTGTAATTATAGTGTATGCGTAACTCTTTTCGGTCTTTTATTGCAAGATTTCTATCAGTTATTTGAGCTTCATTACTGCCACCTGTGAGTTCCTAAGTTTAAGGAGGTTTTAATGTAAACCAAATCTGCATAAAACGTTTGTAAAGGATATAAATCTAAGCATACTACATATGTGTGTGTTTTGCACCACTACATAAGATATAGCTGTCACTGCAGGTTGTCTTTCTTTGGCCCCATCGTCTTGCTCCCCTTTGTTGCCATGTTCAGATGAAGATGTAGATTTATGCTCGTGACTTTCATGTCGACGCTCTCTAAACTCATGGGAGACTTGTATCAAGTTTGTAATTAACATGAGAAAGAAACATTTAGTTACACTCATAATTTTTTTTTTTTTAACACATTTTCATTGAAAGGCCAAGGTTGACTCTGAACTGTGTCATACTGCTACCATGAGCTACAGCCAGCTACAGCTGCTACACTGCATACAAATACCTTTGATTTGAGTTTTTCTGTCTTGGTGTCCCTCCTCCTCCTTCTCCTCCTCCGTTCTCCTCTTCCTATCTCCAGATAAGGTTGTGAGTTTGTTCTCTCATGCACACCTGGCTCAGATTTGTGGTGGTCTGATATGATGCCATTTACACAGAAAGCATAAGCAGGAAGTACTTTTTATTTGCCCTTTTCTGGTGAGCCTGAGCAATAAATAAACGGACGTTTGAGTTTTATTTCAACCTGCTGTCTGTTTCTTATTTCTAACCCATCACCATCAGTCACTGTCTAACAGAACGTATGATGATACTGCTGCAGCCAAAAATTGTTATTTGTTGACAAACAGACTATCTTGTCAGTGAAGAGATAAATTTATACAGATTTCAGCTCCAGTTTTTATGTTCCTAGTTTTCACTCTGAGCTGTCAGGTTTCATAATAAAAGATTATCTATTGCATTCGGCTGCACGAGGAGTAAAAAAAAAAAGAAAAAAAAAACTGTGTAAATCTAGAACATTTACAGGAAATACCTGTCATTTCAGACACTTTTCCCCCCTCCTTGCTCTCCTCCTTGTCTTGCCCATGTTCAGAGGAGCTTGCTGCCTTGTGTCCATGAGTTTCATGCATAGACTTGTGGGAAACCGAGGCACCAAAATCACAATTAACATAACAAGAACAGACACCTCGTGGGGTATTTTACATGCTCTTTCCTCAGCTGCAGTAAGAACTTTATAATTAGGCTGATACCGCAGTGGGCAAAGATTACTGATAGCGTCTGCCGTCTTCCTCTGAGATCTTGTTTTCCTTTTTTCTCTCCGTCAGATCGTGGATTTCCTCATCAAGGGGCACTTGCTTTAATCTGAATGTCATGAAGTTGTGGGTTTCTAAGCTTCTTCCTGTGTACACGTGGGGGGTCTGTCTCCGCTTTTACTTTTCGTCTTATGTTTGTCCTAAATATAACTACTTAAAATACATAACGCTATCATGTTGTATTAGAGTAATGTCTTCTCATGGGTGAAGTTTCCCCATTTAGAGATGTTATGCTGCTGTCTGGTGCCACAGTACCACAAAACATCTCAATCAGCATCAGCAACGTGGCTCACGCCTTCTAATTATACTGCATTTTGAATGGTCTCTTGCTCAAGTTCTTGCTTTCTTTACGTACTCCACTTTCCTGCGGGGCATTATGCGACTCCCAGACTCTCTTGCTGCACTGTTTTTGGGCTGCAGTGAGCTCGAGTGAAGGGAGAAAGATTTGAAACTAGTTTATCTGGATCAGGAATAGGGTTGCAAAATTCCGAATTTTCAAAGTTGGAAACTTTCCATGGGAATTAACGGGAATATATGGGAATTAACGGGAATATATGGGAATTAACGGGAATAAATAAGAAATTTACAGAATTGAAGGTTGGCCCTTAACAGGGAAATTAAATATAGTTGGGGGAAATATATTGTAGCATAGTCTTGGCTAAAACAACTAGATTTAATGCAAGTACACTCCTCAATCACATGCACACAGCACATTGCTTACTGCAGGGCTATTGAGGCCACCCCCCCTACATGCACTGTGCATTCCTCCATCACATGCACACAGTTTACTGCAGGGCTATTGAGGCCACGCCCCCTACAGGCACTGTGCATTCCTCCATCACATGCACAGGTGATTTCTTGAAGCCTGGAGGCCACACATTTGAGCTCAAAGCACAAGACTATTGAAGCCACACATTTGAGCCCACGGACTATATAAAGTTAAGTAAGTTTTGATAATATTATGGGGTAAATATATTTGATCTATAATGGTATTAATGTTTAACTTGCATTACTTTTTGATTGGGTGGGGGAGGGGGGTGAGTTAGTATTTACTCAACATTCATGTTTTTGTTGTTCATTAAAATAATTGTTCATACAAGAATAAAAACTAAAGTTCTACTCAAATAAAGCTGTTGAAATGTCATGTTTTTGTATTATCTTGCATGGATATCTGCTTATGACAAAATAAATATTTACATTTATGTTTGGATATGATACAGTTTGTTTAAATTACCCCCAATTTCCAGTTAATTCCCATAAATTCCCATAAATTCCCAATAATTCCCATAAATTCCCATAATTCCCATGGAAAGTTTCCAATTTAGAATATTTCCAAAATTCCCCAGCTTAACTTCCCAAAGTTCCACCCCTTTGCAACACTAATCAGGTATCATGTTTGTCAGGCGTCTTTCCATTTTTTCTGCCACACAGGCGCAGCCATCCCCCTCACGAGTTGATTATAATTAAAATGCATTTAACCAATCACATGAGGTGACCACATCATGCACCTCATTGGGGGACTAATGATCGCCACATTACTGGAGAAGACGGGGCTCCATGCTACCATCTGTTTCCCCCTTGAGGTGTTTTGTGCAGGGGATGCACGTCTCCAGACGTTTTCCAGAGAAAAGCCTCCTGCAAGCATCCTGCCCCCTGCAGTGCATCCCCCTTCAGGCTGTATCGCGCCCACTGAATCCCCTTCATCCCTCCCCTTCCCCGGGGCTCTGGTGAGACAGGATTTCAGCAGCTGTTCTCACAGCACCCTGGACTGTTTCATGCAACTGGCATCATGCCATCGTGGCATCATTACATCTCATCTATGTAACCCCTGCCGACCTCTAATCGTGTCCTCATCTGACCCCGCCAGACCCGCTCTCACACACATCTGTCACAGCTGCACACACATGTTTACAGAACCCGGCACTACTGGTAAAGGAGGATGGTGAATTGCTGTTGTTTTTAAAGCTTCTGTAGCACAGCAGCGAGCATAAATGCATTTAATCTCAGTAGCCTGTGTTGCCTTATGAGGGAGAGGAGTGATTCTTAATATTAATCGCAGGCAGCTCGGCCCAAACCATCTGACATCAGACTGTGGCAGCTGCAGCATTCTGGTTCTCGATTTGCGCCGCCTTAAAGAGAGGTGTGTATGTGTGTGTGTGTGTGTGTGTGTGTGTGTGTGTGTGAGAGAGAGAGAGAGAGTCTGCTGGGTTTGTAAGGCATGACAGTGATGGAGCTCTTCATCTGCCCCCTCGCTGGCAGGTTGACACCGAGCCAAAAGAAGTGGAAAGTTACCTCCAACAACACGTGATGGCTTTATTTATATCTTTGACACTTTATACATTAATGCCGCCAAAACAGTATTTTGTAGTCTGCCACAGCAGTCTGAGGTTAAGTCGGGCTTTGCTCTGATTCTGTCTGTTTTGTCTTCATGTCTTTTCATCTCTCTGATCCCGAGGCTGATGTTTCTCAATCCCCTCAATGTCTCTGAATGATGCAAAGACAATGCTGAATACAAGCCAGGCTTCAACAGACCTCCCAGTACCAGTCGTGAGAACTTCTTTCAAAAAACCATCGCTGCCTTTCACTCACACGCCCCCATTAAGCGGAGATCACCGTCACTATGCAAACACAGGAAGCCTATCTGATATGTGAGATGATGCTGAGTAACATAAAAATGACGATGGCTTGTGTACACGAGCATAATAGGAACTTTCAGCCTTTGAAAATTGCTCATTTTAGAGGTTTCAAACCATCACACTGGCTGATAATGAGAATGGTCTCCTGTTTCTAAATTAGATTATGCTGTTTTCTCTTGGCCTCTGCTCTACATCTACTGTCATCTAGAGCTATGGGTGTGCCTTACCTCCTCTCTCACTAGGCCTCGTCTCTGAGTGTTTTTCCTCCGTTCCAGATGAGCTTGTATGATGGTGAACTGGAATCAGCGGATGAAGGGTGGACTCATGTGTGATTGCATGGGGTTCATGGTGATTATGATGATGATCAACAACAGAATGATGCGTGGACTCCTCGGGGACCGGCATAGGCAGATGTGAGTGTTCAGGCATAGTTTCTGAATGAGCAGACTCCTCCGGTGGAGAGGATGGTGAAGAAGGAAGAACCTCTGCTCTGACAGGAAGCGTGTCAGCTTCTCCCATGGGAGTCAGTGGAGGCTCAGACAAAGAGCTGGTGGGTAACACATGGTGTTTTTGCAGGGCTGAGCTGTCTGTGGCTTTGGTTTCTGCTGGTGGAGCTCTGCTGTCTGTTGTGTGAGTTACATAAAGACAGAGAATGTAAATGCATTGAGGAATGGCCAGGCCTTTGCACAGGAGATGCTACCTCAAACTGTTTTATCAGAAGGAAGCCTGGCTTTCTTTTTCCTTTCAAATGTGCACAGATACACTCAAAATTATGCACATTTATAACACACGGAAGTGTGAACGCAGAATGAAAGCGTAATTTCACACTGCTTAGACAGTCTAAACTCAAAATTTGTTCCATAACCCTTTCAGTGCTGGAGATGGTTTTCAGTCTTCAAAACATTGTGACTATTAAAGGTGTGACTATTATTGATAAGGGTGTCAAATGCAGTGTTGGGGTGTATTTATCTGGTGCACACTTTAGATGATGTGCACAAAGGTTTTGTCATCAAATCAACACAAATAGCAGTAAGGTTTATCTCACAGCTTCACAACTGCAGTTGATAACAGATGTATAATATTCTTCTGATTGGTCAATATTTGATAGTCCCTTTTCTCTGCCATAACTTTTGAACGGGTTGTGATAAAGACATGTGGGTGGTGTCATCGGACTCGGTATTGAGTCCTTGACCTTCATTGGCATGAATTAGCCCCGCCCCTTGTTCTGATTGGTCAATATTTGATAGTCCCTATTTTCTGGCATAACTTTTAAATGGTTTGACATAGAGAGTCGTGGCTGGTGTCAGCCGCTAAATGTCCAGGCCTGAAGAATCTACATGCAAGTCATAAGCGCTTCCACTGCAGCCTGAACGTGCACAAGGGTGCGAGGGCCCGTTCATCGCTGCTTGCAGATTTAATTATTATTATTAATTATTATTATTATTATTATTATTATTATTATTATTATTATTATTATTATTATTATTTTTTTTTTTTTTTTTTCAATAAGAATATATGCTTTTGCCCGCTTAAAATTTAATGCAAGATGGGTTTTTTTCCAGGCTTATCATATTTAAAGGTTCAGAAGCCACAACATTGAAGCTTTTTTTTGTGAGAAGTCAATTAAAATGCGAAATTACAAAAATGGAATGCTGTAAAATGTAAATGCAGTGATTTGAAAATCATATCCATATTTTCTTTGCAATAAAACACAGCAAGCATATCATGTTGTTGGACATTTTAACCATTCCATGGAAAACATTAGCTCATTTTCAATTTGATGGCAAAAATGTATCTCAGAAAAGTTGGGACATATTCAACAAAGGGCATGGAAAACAAGTGGTACTCAAATGTAACACCTGGAAGAACATCTTACCACTAATTAAGTTAATTACCAATAGGTCAGTGACTTGATATGGTACAAAAAGAGCATCTTAAAGAGGGAAAGTCCCTTAAAATAGATAGGCAGAGGCTCAAAATCAATGAAAATCTATTAATGAAGCAATTTCAGAATAATGCTCCTCTTCTCAAATTTGAGAAGACTTTGCATATCTCATCTCAAATAAATTATTTGAAAAGATCTAGACAATCTATATTTAATACTGGATGCATTTTATTGTGATAGAACTCACTGCATGGGCTCAGGAACACCTGTGAATGCTATAACATTCACAAATAAAAACATTTTAGCGTCCCATGAAACGAAGAACACAACAAAGAAGACCCAGGACTGTCGATCAGCTCCAGTCCCAGATAAGGCAAGAATGGGACATTCCCGACAAAAAAACTCCTGCAGCCAGTCTCCTTAATTACAGACATATAAGGACGGTTGTTATAAGAGGAGGGGATACTGTTTAGTGGAAATACACCACCCTATCCCAACATTTTTTTGAGATTCTGCTGTAATCAAACTCAAAATCACAGGGGGCTTTGTCCTATAAACAAATAGGTTTTAAATGTATAGCTGAAAAAAAGAGACAGGAAAATGTATTAAACAGGAATTGAAAGATGTGGAAAGTTGGGTTAGCAAGGGTGAGCAGGAGATTTTGCATCTAGGGTTTATAAAGCTCTAAATCATCATTAAAAGAAGCTGTTTACATAACTTATAACCATCATAGCAAACTTTATACCATTGGGATGATACTGATAGATGAGCAGGATGACAAAATATTACTGGCTGTGCTACTCTAAAAGGCCTACCTTTTATTTTTTTTAACCTGAGGAGGTTTTAGAGATGTTAAATTAGATATTCCAACCCCAGGAGCAGAGCCGTGGAACACAGTGCCAAAGGAAATGGGCAAGTCAAGTCTTTGTGCCATTTGCAGCATATCCAGCCAAACAGCGCCACCACTGCCTCATGAAATGCATGAACAGTTTAAGCTGATTCATACTATAATCCTTTAATATCCATCCATCTGTACAAATGGAGTCACTAACTGTCCCATGACACACACTCATGGCACATACTCACACACTTACTACACACACACACACACCAAAGCGACTGTGTGGCATTCGTTCATGTTCTTGCACATTTTTAGGTATCCCGCGGACAAATGCATTTGCATATAATGAGATCATTTGTCATTTCTGTTAATACACGCCAAGAAAGTGTAACAATAATGCTTAATGCCACCTGTAAGTCTTAGCATTCTCATCATTTATTACCACAGTATTAGACGTTGATTTAACTCGGGCTCTAATGAAGCCATTGTGATTCAGGATCAGTTAACATCTGCAAGAACACCTAATGGAGGCGGACAGCATGGATGTTATTAATATGCCCCATGATTTTCCAGACATGATCCAATCTCTCTCACTAAAGCCAAGTTCAGGCTTTGGAAAAAAAAAAAAAACGAAAAAAAAAAAAAACCCCTGGGATTTGGGTTGAGCAACACATTCTCAGTGCATATGAGTCCACGTACCCTAGTCTGCAAAATGTGTTTGAGCATGTGACTATAATTCAGGCTCTTCTGTAGCTTTGGGATCTCATTTTGGATGAAAGATGAAGCCTGCTCATGAGGGGTCACGTGGCCAGGGTAGGTAGATGTATGACAGGGCTTTAGGATTTGGTTTGCCTGACCTAACGCCCTCCTCCTCGCCAACACCCATCTGTCTGGCTCGACCAATGGGCAGCGGCCTCGCTGGATCAGACTCTCCTGCCAATAGATCGCTAATCCTCATCCGAGCATGCTCACAGACTTAACTGGGGCAGGGACAAGACAAAAGCATGCGACTACTCTGACATGCTGTCCGACCCATAAGTCTAGTGCAATGTTTTTATGGATGCACTTGCTCCGGCAGCACTGACCGCAGTCAAAAACATATTGATTGATTCCTACATTCCTTGTAATGGCACAGGAAATATAATTATACAACTAAGTGGGTGGAAATATTGAAAAACAAAAGCATGGGATGCTTTTTATCCTTCTAGACAGTTCATAGATAAAATCAGCACAGATTTGGATGTTACAAAGTCAAATTCTCACATACTGTATATGTGTTAGTCAATGACTGTCTAGTCCGGGGGTCGGCAACCCGCGGCTCTAGAGCCGCATGCGGCTCTGTAGCGTCGCCCTATTGGCTCCTGGAGCTTTTTCAAAAATGTTTGACCTTTTTTTCCCTTTTTTTCTTCTTTTTTCTTTTTCTTCTTTTTTTCCCTTTTTTTTCCTTTCCTTTTTAATCTCGACATTTTGATTTTTTTCTCGAAATTTTGACTTTTTTCTCAACATTTCGACTTTTTTCTCGACATTTTGACTTTATTCTCGACATTTCGACTTTTTTCTCGAAATTTTGACTTTTTTCTAGACCTTTTGACTTTTTTCTCGACCTTTTGACTTTTTTCTCAACATTTCGACGTTTTTCTCGACATTTCCACTTTTTTCTCGAGATTGTACTTCAACATTAATCTCGACATTTCCACTTTTTCTCGAAATTTCGACTTTTTTCTCGAGATTTCAACTTTTTTCTCGAGATTTCGACTTTTTTATCAAGATTGTACTTCAACAATAATATTGACATTTCGACTTTTTTCTCGACATTTCAACATTTTTCTTGACATTTCGACTTTTTTCTCGACATTTCGACCTTTTTTTTTGAAGTGCATAATGAAAAAAAAATCTTCCCCCAGTTATAACTAATATAGCTACATACAGCATGTGTTGCCTTCATTCTAAGGCTTATACAAGACTTTTCATTTTTTGCGGCTCCAGAAATATTTGTTTTTTGTGTTTTTGGTCCAATATGGCTCTTTCAACATTTTGGGTTACCGACCCCTGGTCTAGTCAAATGTATTCAATATTTAGGTTTCAGCGAAGATATTGAAGGCGTTACAGGTTCTATTACTGATGGCAGCTTCTGGTGCAAAGTGATAGTTATTAAAATTAAAGGGGTTGTAAAATAAAAGCTTGTGGGAACGCGTGTGTATATTGGTGGAGGCCACTTGGTGAGAAAGGAACCTAAGACCTCAGATCCCCAGGAGGAGAGAGAGAGGGTTGGGATGATTTATGGGTTTCACTGAACCACCATACGTCCACCATAAATCTAAACACATGCCCTCACACATACTGTACACATGTGCACATGCATGTGGGTGTAAAAACACTTTTTTTAAACCCCAAAACTTAAATAAAGACAGAAATACGACTCTGGGGTTCTCTGATTTTCTGATTTTTTTTCCTGTTTTCCTGATGACCTGATATTGAAAATAAAAATATATGTGAGTTGAAGCTGTGATTTACTCTATAAAGTTTAAATTAGATAATCATGACTTGAGAATGATCTCATATTCTTCTCATCAAGCACCTTCTGCACCCTTATTTAGCAAATTTAAATTATTATCATTTTTTTCTATTAACAAGTTTCAAACATGCCTGTTTATGTTTAAGTTCATTTTTTGCAAACAAGACATTCCAGGCACTTTTCATAATTTTTTTCTGTTATCATCAGATATTCATTCTCATTCAGATAGAGGAGGGAAGAACTTTCATTTACCTCTTTGTCGTACCTGCAGTCACCAATCCTTTATCAAATTCCATGGCCCTCAACGCTGGAACTGTTTAGATAGGTCTCTTAAGTTAGCCTCATCCTTAAAAACGTTTAGGACCAGCTTGGTGGGGTATCTTTTATCTAGACAAAATTAACAGGCTATTCTTACGGAAATGAAATTGCCATTTCATGGATATTTTTGTTTGTGTACTTATTGTATTCTTCTTTGTTTATTTTACCTTTTCTTTTTTCCTTTCTATTCTTTTGCTATTGACTGATTTGTTTTTGGTGATTTTGTATTGAGGGGAGGATTTTTTATAAGCCCTTCGGGCTTCTTTTCCTCTCCTGCACAAATTATTTGTCTTTATATGATAAAAAAAATTATTGTATTATCACTGTGCAAAATAAATAAATAAAATATACAGTAAATTGTTCTGGACAGTAAAATCCTTTACAGTGAACTTTGAGAGGCTTTCAAAGCACTGTAATTGTGTTGATACAACACTAAAGCTTCTGTCAGACCCCTCCAAATCACAACAGCTATTCATTGAATTCTCTGAGTTTCCTACTGATGTCAGCAAAAGTGCCAGACTGGTAAAACAATTCCACTTAATGGATTTCCGTAAGACAAAGGACAAAACAAAAACAACAAAAACATTGTTACAAGTCTGACGACATTGCATCTGTGCTGAAAAAACCCAGCTCCTCCTATGTTTTAAGTGCTTTTCTACCATTGGAGGCTCTGCTGCTTACCAAGATGGCAGATTTAAATTTAGCATGAAGGCGAGCTGGGCTTGAAGGACCACTTTGCTGTACATTGAGGCAGCTGACAGGATCTTGTGTGGTTTAAAGTCACTCAGTCAGAACAAATGAAGTCTGAATGTCCGTACACTTTGACGACCTTGCATCTAACATTAATGTAAGAGATATAAATAGCCATGGAAATGGTCAATGTACATTTTAAGACTTTCAGTAAGCTGCAGGATGAATTATGGATGATTTCTACACTGACACAAACACTCATGTCAGAATCAATAAGCACATTCACAGGCACACATGTTTGTCACCAGTAACAACTCGCTGCAAGAAAACTATATTTTCTGATCAGCCAGTGCAGGGAGAAACATTTAGATCCCTTGTTCGGGCGAAAGCAACAATATCGCACTGTAAACATAAAAAAAAGTGTGGAGGTGAAAGACCGGAATTTCCTGAAAAGTAAAAGCAGAGTGGTCTCTTTAAATTTTAATATTTTATTTTATCAGGACTGTTAATGTTCATGAAAGGACCATCTGGCTCAGAGGGAAGCAGCTTAAATACTTTATGTTCATATTAAAGTTTGGATTACAAAGTATAAAAACAAACCATCAAATTTACTTTTCTTTAAAAGCCAAGTGTAAAGAATAAAAATTAATCTGTCATATAAAGTGATATTAAAGGGATACTTTAAAGGGCTTCACTCAGTCGCACTCTCAGTAAAACGAAACAAAATGTGATTAATGTCATTCACAGGAGGTTAATGGGATCAAAAATAACAGAAATTGTAAGTTTTCTTCCTATTGAGGGAGTTTCAACCAATAAATAAAAAAAATTAATAAAAGAATAACAGTTACTTGCATGCAGCCACATTTAGTTTTTGTATTAATTACACAAACAAGAAAAAAACAGGTAAGTGATAATGAAAGCTTTAGTGGATTGCCTCGTAGGGCAGGATTGTTGTTCTTTTCTGTTGTTTTCAGTCTCTGAACAACTCTGAGCTAAACAGCTGTTGTCTGCTGCATCGTATTCGGAGAGACAGACACGGCTGTGGTGTCAATCATGTGCTCCAGTTCTTTGCTTGTGAGAAACGTGTTTCCGAAAATACTCAACTGTTTCTTTTAAGAACCTTGAAGGAAGACAGGATAAGGCAAAACTGGCCTCAGGCACTTTATCATAGAAAATTTATGAAAACACTTGACTTCAGTCGCTTTGACCTTCTTGCAGATTTTTTTCCCCTGAACATTAAGCCCAACAATAGTTTGAGTAACCGTGAGTAAGTGTGAGTAATCGTTAAAAAGTAGTTGGTAATCACAGCTGCCAATACAAGACTGAAACTTAAAGGTGGTGGCTCTGGGGTTTACCAGGTTTTTAGGTGGGGTTGAACATGGCTCTATACCAGGGGTCGGCAACCCAAAATGTTGAAAGAGCCATATTGGACCAAAAACACAAAAAACAAATATGTCTGGAGCCGCAAAAAATGAAAAGTCTCGTATGAGTCTTATAATGCAGGCAAATGGCGAAAAGGCAAAATGTCGAGAAAAGAGTCAAAATGTCGAGGAAAAAGTTGAAATGATGAGGAAAAAGACAAAATTTTGAGAAAAAGGTCAAAATGTCGAGATGAATGTTGAAGTACAATCTCGAGAAAAAAGTCGAAATGTCGAGAAAAAAGTCAAAATGTCGAGAAAAAAGTCGAAATGTCGAGAAAAAAGTCAAAATTTCGAGAAAAAAGTCAAAATGTCGAGAAAAAAGTCAAAATGTCGAGGAAAAAGTCCAAATTTCGAGAAAAAAGTCAAAATGTCGAGATGAATGTTGAAGTAGAATCCCGAGAAAAAAGTCGAGAAAAAAATCTAAATTTCGAGAAAAAAGTCAAAATTTCGAGAAAAAAGTTGAAATGTCGAGAAAACAGTCAAAATGTCGAGGAAAAAGTCAAAATTTCGAGAAAAAAGTCAAAATTTCTAGATAAATGTTGAAATGTCGAGAAAAAAGTTGAAATGTCGAGATTAAAAAGGAAAAGAAAAAGGAAGAAAAAAAAGGAAAAAAGAATAAAAAAAGAATAAACAAAGAAAAAAGGGAGAAAAAAAAAGAAAAAAAATGAAAAAATGGAAAAAAAAGGTTAAACATTTTTGAAAAAGCTCCAGGAGCCACTAGGGCGGCGCTAAAGAGCCGCGGGTTGCCGACCCCTGGTCTATACAAAGCCCACTGTTTATTTATGGGACTTGCACCCTCTTCTTAGCCCTAATATATTTGGGCCAAACAGGGGCCCATAATACTGAAACCATATAGGACCCCATGCAACTTGCCAATATCAAGTCCAAGGCCACCCTGTACCAACTATCAAAGGCCGGGCCCACACTGACATGCCTCTAGGCAGCATAAGTTCTTATAGCCATTTTACATCTAACTGAGGATAAGCTACTCTGTCACACCTTTCAGAGGAGCTCCAGCATGCTCGAGGGAAACATCCGGAGACCTTCCAGCTTCAGAGGGGGTTGTGGTTTTCTCTGCTCCGCCCCCAGGCCCTCCCCTAACTTCAGCTTCAACTTCATCCTCACCTATAGTCTCGGTTTTCAGCTTCAGCTGCAGTAAATCTACCGGTATCCTAGTTGTCGCTGGCCTTGTGGCTGTTCAGCAACACAGGTAAATATTTTGATCAACAAACAGAACCTGTAAATGAAAATGTTGAAGTCTGAAACCGGACCACTTAAGCCATAATCAGCCCATTTTAGTTGCTTTAATTATCAAAGGAAGACTTTGAAAAGACAAACAGGCCCTCTGCAGTGCAGTCCAATTGCTCAGTCTATCCATGCATCAGCTTTTTACTGTTGGGCCATGTGGAGAAAAGCCCAGTGCTGTCAGGGTTGATGTTGCCACTTTGCCGATTGTTTCTGTCTAACAGCTCGGAGGCTGAGAGCCTCTCCACAGAGAGAATCCCTAATCAAATTCCCTTTTATTCCTGCCTCCTCTTGCTCTTCACCCAGAATTGCGCTGCATTACAACGCAGTAACATATGCCCACATCCTTCTCTACATTTCTTCTCTCTGTCTGCTCTCTTTCTTTCTCCCTCAGCTCCCTTTGCTGCTCCATCCACCAACGATCGCAGAGCCCTCTCTCATCCCCTCCTCTCTTCAATCCATCAACAGCACAGCCGTTAGTCTAAATATAAAGAAGCAGAACTGTGGAAGAATTCCTCCTGTGCAGGTTAGTGTGATGTGCTGTGATGAAAGGACATGGCGACAGAGAGACCTATTAATAATGAAGCACATAGGACCCAAGCTGCTGCACTGAGAGAAGAGATGTAGGGAAAATGAAATGATTGACTGGAGAGCCGGATGAACATCACAGGAGAGAGGTGGAGTTTAGGAGATATGCAGCTGGTGAAATGTTGGGTTAAAAGTAAAATTACAAAAGCAGCGCAACAATAAAAGAATGAGACACCAATATGGAAGAGAAAGAGATTAGAATATCATCTCTTCTGCTTTGCTTTGCATTATTACTTACTAGAACCGGAGGGGGAACCAGCAATCGTACCTGAAAGAGAATAGGGGGAAAAAAATAGGAAGAGAAGATGAGAACGTGTTTATTTATGTATTCAATTTGCCTAAAGACTTGACTCTGCCTCATTCCTCACACTCAGCTGGCAGAAAGAGCTGTTCAGCAAAATAAGGTTTTACTGTGGCCCACCTCTCCATGTCCCAGAGTAATTATGCTCCCATCCTCCCTAATTTCACTCCTTCCCAAACTCTCATATCCAAAGCCCACATCAATGTTTGTTTTAAGGGAAGTCTGCCCCCTCTCTCCACTCGTGTCAAAATGTTTTGCTTTTCTTGCATATTCTTTTAGATATTACTTTTAGTCGGACTTGGGCGGCATGCATAATGCAGTGGGTCAAGACCAAACTCTTTCCTGAGCTGTGACCATTTCGTGTAGCATTTCAACGGAGCACAGGCTGCGAACTTTTTAATTTTTAAATGCCACTAATGGGATTCAGAGGTTTTAAAAGCGCTGAAGGTGTGTGTCAGTGCCATTAGAACTGGGTTGGTAACAACAGGAAAAAAGGGCTGACAATAGTGCGCTTCTCTGCTGTGTGTGCACAGGTACAGGTGTAGGCCTATGCTTGCGTGTATGTGCTTCTGCTGGTGTTTCTGTGGGTGTGTGTCTCTCCTAGGGCATGTGTGCATCTGTGTAGGGAAAAAAAAAAAACTGGGGAGGGGCTGTCCTAGATTATTATTTTATCAAAGCTAGCCACTGTAGCTGGCTACAGTCTCCAAAAGGATTTCCTCCCCACATATTCCCCTGCTGTCGTACAGCTCTGATCCGTTCTATGCACGGAGGTGACAACTTGGAAAGCTCAGCGTCCTTGTCAACATTTTTCAACTTGCCCTTTCTTTTCAGCTTTCTCCAGCGGTCCTACTTTTCTTGTGGTGAAGAGAGAGCTTTGATAACTGTGTTGTCCTTCAGAGAGTGTGCTGCTGCCCTCTTGGCTCGGCCTATCTTGCAAGAGAAATCTCAGTCTCACTGGGCCTCTTCCCGGTTAAGTAAAGTTTAAATGAAATGAATAAAAAGGAAAGCAACACTCTCACTCGGCGGTTGATGTGAATGTCGCCTGCAATAATGCAGCAGTTCACTTTGACTATTAAAAGGAAGACAACATGCTGAAGACCGCTGTGTGTCGACACTTTAAATTGAGTGTTGACAAGGTAAAGGCAGCCTACCAAATTTACAGCTGCAATCTGGCCTACAACAGTGACACAACAGCCGTGAAAAGCCACCTGGATGTTCAGTTCAATGCAATCAGCTACTCTGAAAGTAGTTGTTCGTTGCTCGTTGTATAAATGTGCTGCAAAGCTGCACGTGAACGTTTGCAGTGGAATATCTCATTTTCAAATATTTATTCAGTGGTGAAATCAGAAATCGGGCCGCTGCCTTTAGCCAGCTGCTGGCTTAGCTAAGTGTTGCAGCATGATGAAGACTGATGAAGAGGGGATTATGACTAACGATTAACGAAGCCAAATGCCAATCAAAAGTCCCTAATTATACATGAATGTATTGGTTATTTGTATAATTTTACCTGATGTGGCTCATATCATTGATGTGTAGAGACTAAGGTTTTTTAACAACCTGATCTCACAAAAATCCGTAAAAATGCCCACGAACTCTCACCACTATTTTCCGTGGTACCAACACGGAAAGTGGTATAATTACGTGTGAGCACCACGGATATTGTACCATGCAAAGTCAATGGGATCCGTGGTCGTGATATATACACGGATTATGACATTATTATTATTTATATATTATTCTTTGTTATAGTGGCTAAATTATGCGTTTTTGTCGCGCAAGGTACTGTTTTTTACTGTCAGTTTGTAAAAACATGTTTTTAACGCTGTTTTAGCAGTCTTTTATTGAGGTTTTAATGGGAGCGCCACGGATATAGTACTATGCAAAGTCAATGGGATCCGTGGTCGTGATATATACACGGATTATGACATTATTATTATTTATATATCATTCTTTGTTATAGTGGCTAAATTATGCGTTTTTGTCGCGCAAGGTACTGTTTTTACTGTCAGTTTGTAAAAGCACGTTTTTAACGCTGTTTTAGCAGTGTTTTATTGAGGTTTTAATGGGAGCACCATGGATATAGTACTATGCAAAGTCAATGGGATCCGTGGTCGTGATATATACACGGATTATGACATTATTATTATCTATATATTATTCTTTGTTATAGTGGCTAAATTATGCGTTTTTGTCGCGCAAGGTACTGATTTTTACTGTCAGTTTGTAAAAGCACGTTTTTAAGGCTGTTTTAGCAGTGTTTTAATGAGGTTTTAATGGGAGCACCAAGGATATAGTACTATGCAAAGCAACCTGATCTCACAAAAATCTGTGAAATGCCCACGACCTATTTTCCGTGGTACCAACACGGAAAGTGGTATAATTCCGTGTGACCACCACGGATATATTACTATGCAAAGGCAATGGGATCCGTGGTCGTGATATATACACGGATTATGACATTATTATTATTATCTATATATTATTCTTTGTTATAGTGGCTAAATTATTAGTTTTTGTGGCGCAAGGCACTGTTTGTTACCGTCAGTTTGTAAAAGCATGTTTTTAACGCTGTTTTAACAGTGTTTTATTGAGATTTTAATGGGAGCACCACGGATATAGTACTATGCGAAGTCAATGGGATCCGTCACCCGATTTGACTGCTGTCATACCATTGAATGAAGGACAAAACGATAACAATCATCCCATAGATATGGGCCAGTAGGGCCCTACTCTACCTACTAGTAGGCGCAGGAGGCTGTTATCGCCCCTTTCTATGGCTAACCCCATGTTATTAATGCTTGCTATGGAGCTCACACCTCATTATCGCCCCTTTCTATGGCTAACCTCATGTTATTAATGCTCAGTAGGCACAGAAGTTTTGTTATGAAGCTCACACCTCATCTCCCTTTTTTAGGTATTTAGCTAGAATTTTAAAACCTGAACAATAGAATTCAACGAAAAATGCCGGATCTTGTCCATTAAAAACAATACTTTTTGGAACATAGTGTAATGACCACAGATAAGATAAGGCCTTGCCCGCCTGGGCAACACATCAGCATTTGGCCGACTGGTTATTGCAGTTGACTGTGGTCTGGGAGACTGTGGTTCGAGACACGCTCTGGGCACGACTTGTTCGCCACGGTATGTTCCTCATTGTGTTATGGTTTTCTTTTAATATCTTTAACATTTCTAAAGAAAAAAAAAAAACCAAAGTGTCCTTGATAATTAAATAATACAATAGGTTCATGTTAAGGACATCCGTTTTAATTAGTTCTCCTTCGATTATGACATGTTATTAATGCTCAGTAGGCACAGGAGGTCTGTTATGTATTGTTATGAGGCCTATTTCGTGTCTATTTTTGCACAGTTCACTAACGCTTTGAGCTAGGAGGCTGAAATTCTAGACTCTGTATCAGGAGGTGACTTTCATCCACTGTGCGGAGTTTCAGATCTGTGTGACCTTCGGAAGTGTCAAAGGTCACCGCGTCTGTTGCTTTTCGGGCCTGCAGTCAACTGCAATAACCAGTTGGCCAAATGCTGATGTGTTGCCCAGGCAGGCAAGGCCTTATCTTATCTGTGGTCGTTACACTATGTTCCAAAAAGTATTGTTTTTAATGGACAAGATCCGGCATTTTACGTTGAATTCTATTGTTCAGGTTTTAAAATTCTAGCTAAATACATAAAAAAGGGAGATGAGGTGTGAGCTTCATAACAAAACTTCTGTGCCTACTGAGCATTAATAACATGGGGTTAGCCATAGAAAGGGGCGATAATGAGGTGTGAGCTCCATAGCAAGCATTAATAACATGGGGTTAGCAATAAAAAGGGGCAAAAACAGCCTCCTGCGCCTACTAGTAGGTAGAGTAGGGCCCTACTGGCCCATATCTATGGGATGATTGTTATCGTTTTGTCCTTCATTCAATGGTATGACAGCAGTCAAATCGGGGGACGGATCCCATTGACTTCGCATAGTACTATATCCGTGGTGCTCCCATTAAAACCTCAATAAAACACTGCTAAAACAGCGTTAAAAACGTGCTTTTACAAACTGACAGTAAAAACAGTACCTTGGGCGACAAAAACGCATAATTTAGCCACTATAACAAAGAATGATATATAGATAATAATAATGTCATAATCCGTGTATATATCACGACCACGGATCCCATTGACTTTGCATAGTACTATATCCGTAGTGCTCCCATTAAAACCTCAATAAAACACTGCTAAAACAGCGTTAAAAACGTGCTTTTACAAACTGACAGTAAAAACAGTACCTTGCGCGACAAAAACGCATAATTTAGCCACTATAACAAAGAATAATATATAAATAATAATTATGTCATAATCCGTGTATATATCACGACCACGGATCCCATTGACTTTGCATAGTATTATATCCATGGTGCTCCCATTAAAACCTCAATAAAACACTGCTAAAACAGCGTTAAAAACATGGTCATACAAACTGACAGTAACAAACAGTACCTTGCATGACAAAAACGCATAATTTAGCCACTATAACAAAGAATAATATATAAATAATAATAATGTCATAATCCGTGTATATATCACGACCACGGATCCCATTGCCTTTGCATAGTACTATATCCGTGGTGCTCCCATTAAAACCTCAATAAAACACTGCTAAAACAGCGTTAAAAACATGCTTTTACAAACTGACAGTAAAAAACAGTACCTTGCGCGACAAAAACGCATAATTTAGCCACTATAACAAAGAATGATATATAAATAATAATAATGTCATAATCCGTGTATATATCACGACCACGGATCCCATTGACTTTGCATGGTACAATATCCGTGGTGCTCACACGTAATTATACCACTTTCCGTGTTCGTACCACGGAAAATAGTGGTGAGAGGTCGTGGGCATTTCACGGATCTTGTGAGATCAGGTTGTTTTTTAACCAGTGTGTAAATGTGTTTATTTCTGCTGCAAAGTAGGGCATTTTAACATGCCTCCAGTGGTCAGTCTATGAACTGTAACTTTTTTGAGTTGCAATAATCTGGAAGTCAAATTGGTATGAAAAAGGAACTAGCAGCTAGCATACCTGGATAATGTTGCAGCTTTAAAGAGTTGCAGTAAATGCTTATTCCACAATTGATTGAACTTTCCCTATTTGATTGTAAGGCAGGGATGGGGAACCCTGGTCCTCGAGGACCGGTATCCTGCATGTTTTAGATGTTTTCCCGCTTCAGCACACCGTGCTACTTAATAGCTGTGTCACCAACAGAGTTGCTGAACAAGCTGAAATGACCATTTCATTTGAATGAGGTGTGTTCACGCAAGGCGACATCTAAAACATGCACGACTGCGGCCACCAAAGACCAGGATCCCCCACCACTGTTGTAAAGCTAGCTGCTCGTGGTATGACAAGTAGACAGCTGTTAGCACACCCAGCTAATGTCACAGTAAATACGTAAAATATTCAACAGGACAAAGATTTGACTGTTGATTTTAAGAGTCATAATATACTGGGAAATTAGTTTTTGTTAACATGTTTTAATAGCAGTGTGTAGTCAAGTCCCACAGATCACAGCTACTTACTATTCTGTGTAGTTACATTTCATAGATTGGTTTTTATAAAAAACATAACATAATGTATTGTATGTGAGTGTACAGCTGTCTTCTGGATATTTGTTGTAATCTTCTGCTATATCACCTACATCCCTAGGTAACAAGATCTACATTTGTCAGTCAAGAAATTTGGTAGAAAAAGCAATTAAAAATGTCTATAGTGAACTGAATGTACACAAAAAATTCAAATTTCTTTCTATCTTAGCTGTTCATTTTATACTAAAATCAAAAATACCCGTCAACTATTTTCTAATATTTATTTTTTAAATCTGTATGAATACATTGGATCATTTTTTCCCCTTTTTTTTTGTTTCCCTTTTTTATTTATTGTTTTGATTATGAAGTTTGTGCCGAGGTCTCAGAAATGTAGGCATCAAATATAACACATCGGGCATAATAGGCTATGTTTAGTTTTTGAAACAAAATTAGAATTATGGCCCAATAGATACATTAATCAATAATACATCTGCTTTTTGAAAAGGTACCTGACATACATCTAAAGTGAGGAAGGAGTTGGTGTGCATACAGTATCACCCTGATAAACACAGAGAACAAGCTGAGGAAGGTACGTACAGGTGTTGGCGGTTCCGGTGGGTGGTGGCAGGTAGGAACCTGCTTTCCAGGACTTGGCTTTGAAGCCCTTCTTGCATCGCTGGCAGTCCTGGCCCGTGGTGTTGTGTTCACACTGGCACTGGAGGTTCCCATCAATCAGCAGGCACTGGGAGGCATGGAGGTTACACTTACACCTTTAAAGGGAACGAGAGGAGACAGTTGACATATGTGAGATGAAATGTTCATGTGACATGTGTGCATGTATGAGAGGCAGAGTGCATCCCACTGATTCCACACAAGGAAGCCCGATGAAGTTGTAATCACACTCTTGTTTTCACGCAGTTTTAATGAGGTTAAATAATTAAGGAGGTTTTTACCCAAGGACCTAAAAGCCGATGAGTACATCTACTGATTGTTGAGGATCTCGTGAACAGAAACGGTGCTCGTGTCTCATGGAACTAAACCGTATTGTTTTCCAGGTGTAAAACAAAATGTTGAAAAGAAGAGGATCTTGTAATTACACCTGAGAGGATGACACAGTAAGAAAAACTGTAATCCAAAAATAACTTATGGCATGCATCTAATATATATATATATATATATATATATATATATATATATATATATATATATATATATATATATATATATATATATGCATGTTTCCATGCACGAGTCGAAAATTAATCAGGAATAAGTGTTTAAAGAAAGAGGCAGATGAAATACAAACAGTGATGGAATACCCTTGAGAGTTGCTACTATCTCAGGTTTATTGTCACAGAGTTAAACAAGAGGAAAAAAAAACTATTTCTGTCTTAAAAGTCACTCAGAAAAAAGACAAGCAAAGAAACATTGCTTTACAATTTTAAGTCAAACAAGTAGCTAATACAGCTGGGTTAAAATCAAATGTTGAGCTTCTAGAAACTGTCATCCGTTTCTCAGCCAAAGGTTCCTGATTGAGGATTTGGACTTACCCCTAATTATGATCTTTTCCCAATCAAGAAACTTTATTTACCTTTGTTTTAATTGTTATGTGTATTTATTCATTTTTACTGTTTCTGTAAGCACAGTTTTTGGGTCGGCTAGTGGATGGCTGCTGGATGTAACAATAATGTGTCCTTGAACCCAAATGCTAACCAACTCCTTCTTATCACTCAGACAAACCAAACAGTGAATGAGGAGAAAAAGTACACGCCCCCCAAAAAAATTAAAAATAAATAAACACACAAATTAAAAGAAAGCCAGTGACTAACGGGTTCTTTATTGAGACCCGGAAGAAACCCAAACATTTAGAGATGTAAAAAAGCATTTTACTCCAGCAAAGGCCATTCAATAGAATTTTATCTTGATTATATTTTCATCTTTTAAAAGAACTGAAGCAAACCGTTACAGCTTTTCACTGTAGATCTAATTCAAAAAACAAATTAATTTACCCGCTCACCATCAAACACCTCTATTCGGGAGCAAAAAATGTTATGATTACTCCCTTTAAAACCTTCATGTCCTTGCGCGTGCATATGTGCACATTGACTCTGCAGAGGGCAGGGCCCAGGTGGGCTGATCTGGAGGTTGAAGTTCTGCCAGGAAGGAAATGAGGATCTTAAGGACACTCTGCAAGTACGACTTTAAATTACAGCCTTTTCCAGATGAGCGACCGGACTCCAATCCAGTTTGTTCCACTGGAGTGAACAGCTATCCGTCTGCATCAAATATTCAAAGAATGGCCTCTGTATTCTGGCGGGACGATGACTTCAATCTTCCCTGCTCACACTAATCTATTGTGCTCACTCACAAATGTTTTTTTTATCTTTTTATTTTATTTTTGTGCGGGCAGTTCAAATGCCAGTCACTGTTTGCAGCATTGCATATGCAAAAAATACTGAGGATTGAAAATTGGACACAGAAGGTTCACGAGAACGAAAGGAGGCAGTCAATCTCCAGGTTGCGTTTTATATCATGTGGGTAGCTTGCAGTCTTATAAATTATCCCCCTCCCCGTCCCCCTTCTTCTCTGATCAGTGAACATGCTGACAGGATATGCTGCGGAGAATCCATCCACCAACAGGGCCTTGTTTTCTGCCTGCATTCTGAAGGACACGAGCTGTCCACTTAGGGAAGACAGAAATTGAACATCTCTTTTTCATGGAGAAAATTGTGTATATGTGCAGGTGAATGTGTACCAAATGAAAAAGGTGTGTGCGTGTGTGTGCCCGCATGTGTTTCTGCTTCATGGGGTTGTGATGCATTTGTCTGAGAGTGTCGGCGACACACAACAAATCAGAGATGCAGACACGCAGTGACTAATGCCTGCGCTGAATGACTGACAGTGCCGAACATATCACTACTTCTCATCTCCGGCATCCTTGCTGATAAATCTCATCTGTCTGGTCTTGCAAGTGGAAGAGCTGAGCGCAGGAGTTGTAGTTTAAATCAATACAGAAGAAAGGAGCGATTTTCAAGGGACATTGCTGTGCAGTTTGTGTCATTCAGGCCTAATGGATGCCTCATACTCAAAGACACGGCCTCAGGTTTGTCAATTATTTAGACAGCTCACACGATTTGGACTCATATTAAAGCCTGCATGAGTTTGAAATATGTGTTTATAATGAAAAGCTGCTTTTAGCCTACGTTTTAACATAAACTTCTGTTAATTCTGAAGAAAGTTTGAATCATACAACATTGCAGCATGAAACTTCATGGACTCCTCACCCCCCTTGACCTTCCTCTCTGTCCTCTGTCTCATACTGCAGCCCATGAAGACCAGGAGCACTTCCAACCTTGCACTCCTTCCGCATGAATGATGTGACATTCCAACTTTTCATGTGCCGTGTCTCTTTGCACTCCGTCTTTCAGATGACAGCTTGCTCTGGGATTTTTCCTTATCCCTCTATTCAGTCCCTTTACACACAAATAATACATGGGCACAATCATATGTTAATGTGCAAGATGTCTGCCTTCACTGCAGAGTCATCAAAGCAGGAGTAGCAGCTATGAGCTGAAGGAAGTTACGACGGGACAGCTGGATGTACAACAATCCTGTCTGTTTACTTCAAGAGCAAGGAAGAGGGAGGATGAAATAAACAAAGGTGGAAAATGGAGAGCACAGAAAGAGTAGGCAGTAGTAGAGATGGAAGAAAGTGAGGAGTGCAAATTAGAGACCACTTTCAAGGTGGGGGTTTAATTAGCTGATTATGGGTCAGTGTTACCGTTCAGACTGCTTTACCGCTAGCAGCACTATGGAGCCGTTTTTCTGTGAGAAATGCCATAATAATGTTGTTTTTTGTTTAAACATGTACATGTAAGCATGTATATGTACATGTACTCCCCTGATTTCAAGCTGACAAACTCTAAGATGCCCCGAGATGAGGTTTTTATACAGATATTATATATTATTATATAACATACAGAGTGTACATGTGTGTCACACCTTTTTAAAGTGACGCAAAATAGCAAATTTACTGGCGGTCCAATTTATAATTGGATGAAATTAAAACAATTTTAAACTGTAGAAAACAATGTTGGCTAATACAGTATGGAGCCAAATCAAGGCCAAAAGTTTTGCTAATTTGAAAATAAAATTTGAATCTGAAAATTCTTTTTTTTTCAGCATAACAGAGAATGCGGGGGACGTTCCTCAGTCATGTTGCCTTCAGGAAACGTAGGTTGCAGAAGTTATCAGTAGAAGTTTGATTCGTGATTGGCAGTGGAAAAAACTGATGTTAGTGACACATTTCTGTTTAAAAAGCTGTTTTAGACCGTACTTGGCACCAATCGCAGTATAAAAGCAATAAACTATGCCAGACTGTACAGTTCAACAGCCACACTTTAAAGTATGACATTTCCCACTTCCACATACTACCGTGAACGCATCGCAGTATCGTTTGCGATGGCGGGGTGGACGCCAAAAAAGCTTTTTAAACAGAAATGTGTCACTAGTATCAGTTTTTTCCACTGCCAATCACGTGAATATAGTGTATATACAGTGTTGAATCATACTTCTACTGATAACTTCTGCAACCTACGATTCCTGAAGGCAACATGACTGAGGAACGTCCCCCGCCTTCTCTGTTCTGCTGTCACTCATGATGCCACGCCCCTCTCAGTTGATGCCACGCCCCCTACGCCAGATCGGGGCCCAAAGTCCGAAACTGAAAAAAAATTTGAAACTGAAAAAAAAGATTTGAAACTGAAAAAAAAAAGATGTGCAACTGAAAAAAAAGTTATGAAACTGAAAAAAAGATCTGATACTGAAAAAAAAATTGAAACTGTAAAAAATAATTTTCAGGTTCAAATTTTATTTTCAAATTAGCAAAACTTTTGGCCTTGATTTGGCTCCATAATCCAGGAAAATTGTTCTTTCTTATATGAAACACTGACTTCCACATTAGTTTCAATGGATGCCCTGCTTATGAACAACTATGAACACTACCAGTCAAAAAAAAGTGGAACGTGGTTGGAAAAATTAAGAAAAAAAAAATCAAGTGTGCTTCAAGTGATGTGTAAGTAATTGAAACCGGTGAAATTTTTCCATGGAGATTTCATCTCCCAAATTTACAAGTATTGACTGAATCCTAGCACCAAGTGTCAAAGCCCCAGGTCATGTAATGTTATATAATCCACACTGACTGACTCCTTTCAGCCTCAGTGGGCTACAAGATGACAAAATAATTAACAAAAGCCAATAACAATAAAGAGAAGAAAGAGAAATTCCAGCAGGAATCATTTTCACTCATGACTCATAAGTCATTGGTTAGTGTCTAAACATGTAGCTTAAAGGGGACCTATTATGGCATCTAATACCTATTTTAAACAGGCCGTGAATGTCTTAAAAACAAGCTTTTGATTGTTTTTGCTAAATAAATTAGATATTCAGCCTCTGAGCCATGTCTTTATCTTCCCCGTTTCTAACCTCCTTCTCTATGCGGGATTCTGAGTGGGCGGGGCTATGATAATGAGGCACTGTGCTGATTGGCTGCCTGAATGACACGATAAACCGCTACGGAAAAATGGCGGAAGCTCCGGCCGGCGGAGTTAGGCCGCGTTCAGACTGCAGGCAAATCTGATATATATCTGATTCCTTCTCATATCCGATTTTCAGGGCTGACTGTCCACACTGTTTTTAGCAAGTGTCCATATCGGATATGGCTCTGTTCAGACTGCGCCACATCATTGACTGATCTGACGGGTTGCCGTAGCAACGACGTCGGAGCGGAGGCGTCACCCAGCGCGTGTATTGTGTGAAGTCATGTATTTCTTTTATATATATAAAAAATCCCAAAATATCTGTAGCCTACCGTTTCTGATTGGGTCGGCACTGCGCATCATTTTTAGACATAACAATGAACGCATACAGCAAAAGTTGTGTGATCGGCGGAGGGACCCGGCGTCCCAGCAAAATGAGAAACAGAGAAAGGTGTTCAGAACAAAACCACCAGCAAACTAACAAACCAACCAACAAAGCTCAGAGTTAACAAAACGAACCAGCAATTAATAACTGGCAGCCTGGCTCCATAACTTCTCCTCCTAGGAGGAGAGGGGCTGACGGGCTGCAGGTTCAGGCTCACAGCGCGACTGAAGGCTGATTTATGGTTCCGCGTTACACCGACGCAGACCTACGGCGTAGGGTACGCGGCGACCCGCACCTACGTGGAAATGCGGTCTTTTTTTCTGCTATTAAAACATGATTTGTAATGTGAATTTGCAACACTCAAACTACAAATAATAGTTTTTGACGTGACATCAGAGATTGTACATGCTCTCTGTGAAAGGATGAGTAGCTCCACAACTGGAAATGGGCGGGTGGTTTGGAGCGTCTGGGACAGTCATATCCGATATGAGTGTTTGGACTGTTCAGACTGACACGCATCTGCCCAAATGAGATATGGATCGGATATGAAACTACCTCCTGGAGGTGGTTTCGATATCATGCGGTTTGGGACTGTTCAGACTTCAAAAGAGTCATCCAGTTTCAATCTGGATGGGCTAAAAATCGGATATTTGCCTGCAGTCTGAACGCGGCCTTAGTTGTGGGCGTGGTTTCACGCATTCACAGAATCTGAACGGCTCGTAGAAGCCACATCGCACTGGACGGCTCATCCGGGCGGCTGTACAGACACTGCAGAATTTGGTTGCTTTCCTCCTTCTCTGAGTTGGCAGGCTGAGGGGAGACCACTTTATATATGTTAAAGCAAGAAAAAACGTGTTTTTCATAATAGGTCCCCTTTAAAACATGCTTTTGCAAATTGATGTAATGTCACATGCATCTTTTGAATTAATAAAGTATTTTGAATTGAATAAGTATCAGCATTCAAAAGACTCTACAGAAGTGTTATCTAACTGTATCTTGTCTACTGTAGTTCAGCTCCGTCTTCCCAAAGTTATTTCGACCCTCAGTGTTTAATGATTTGGGTCTTCCTGTTTTAGACACAAGACTTGCAGCAATTAGAGGGATAAATAAGAAGAAGATAAACAAACATCAAGGGGAAGTCATGTGGTGGCAGAGTCTGAAAAAGCAGCTGGAAGCAGCAGTTAATGGTGCTTATCTGTCTTTTTACTGTAGTTGACGTGTATTCTTTTATCCCCCGTCAGGGACACAGTTATCAGTCCCTTCGCTCAGATTCTTTTTTTTTTTTTACTCTTCTCCCACTGCATTTCTCTGCTTTTGTTCCCAAAGTCCATCTACTGTAGCTGTGGTCTTTCTCTTCTCTCTGTTGTTTTCCATTTATCCCTCATCTCTTTCGTTGTATTCCCTTCCGTCAGTCCATGCAGCCGAAACCCATTTAGCTCTTCTGGTTCTGCTCATTGCACCAGTGTTCACTGAGGAGTGTATTGGGTAAATTGGGCTGTGGACATCTGCTTTAGAAGAGTGGGCAGAGGAGAAAATAAGGGGGATATAAATGATCCGGGAGAATGAGCAGTCGGTACAGCTGAGATTAGGGCAGCTGTGTCAAAGCCATGACAGTCGGCCTGACTCTGGCTGTGGCAGCGAGACCCGGAGGAGGAGGAGGAGAAGGAGGGTCTGCGGGGACATGTGCTAACCTGCGATGACAGGCCGTATTGATGCCGCTCTGACACAGCAGGAGGTCTCCCTCCTCTATTCTGTGTTCAATCAGCCGTCACAGAGAATGACCATTCCACACAACTCCTTCACCGCTGCTCGTCCGACCTGCCGTGGTAATACGAGAGGGAGAGTCTGACAGGTACAGTGTGTTGTGGCTGTTTTTGGAGAAGTTCCCCCATTTATCTCTAAACTCTACCCTTGTTTTATTCAGGGTAATGGGGGGTTGACACTGAGCTGATTCAAAAATAGACAAGTGTCCTTGGATTTATACCTGTGGCCACTTTAAGGCCCCGTTTACACGGAGCAAAAACGGTGGCGTTTTCATGCGTTTTGGCCGTTCGTTTACACGAAAACGAAGCTCAAAGTCACCAAAAACGATCATTTCTGAAAACTCCGGCCAAAGTGGAGATTTTCAAAAACTCCGTTTTCACGTTTGCTTGTAAACGGAGAGAAACGGACATTTAGGCTAAAGAACGTCACATTATGTAACAGAAACGTCACCAGCATCATTTGTGCGACTTGTGTTTACAATTTGTTTGGCCACCGTCGATATTTTCTTGTATTTTACCTGTTTTATATTCTAAAGTCACACTTAAAAGTAACTCCACTTCTCTGTCACTCCAAACGAAGGACTCTTGTTCCATCTTGGAAGTAACTGGCAGTCAAAGCTGATTTATGGTTCCGTGTTGCACCAACGCAGAGCCTACGGCGTAGGGTACGCGGCGACGCGCACCGTACGTAGGTTACGCCATCGATTTAACGCGGAACCATATTATTCAGGCTTCACACGTGTCATTTGTTGACGTTTTTTTCCAGGATTCTGATTGGCTAGCATAACTTTATGCTTCTCGTTACACTGCCCCCTGCAGGTTTGGATGCTCATAGCACCCTAAACAGCATATTTATGCGGGTTCGTGTAAACGAGGATATTTTTCAAAACGTAGAGGGGGAAATATCCGTTTTTGTAAATACCCCGCTATGTGTAAACGTAGCCTAAAATTACCATTTTATTTTCACAGTTGTCTTTTAAGAAACTGGAGCACTTGGAGAAAAAAAACCCTTGAAAACAGGAAGTTTAAAAATGATCCGTACAAAAAGGCCCAAGATGAGGATTAAAAATGAAACTGAACAAGCAGTCCAAACCACCACACCATCCACCGCTCTGACTGCTGTATATGCAACTCATGGAGCCATGAAAGGGCTGACCATAGACAACCGTGGGAAAGGGAGCAAAAAAACCTTCAAACAAACAAAAAACACTTGATCAATGAGATACAGGCGACTTTGATGCTTTAATACCTGCACATTTACAATGTACAATTGAAAATGTGCAGTGGGTATGTGAGCCAAACCTTTCTCTATTTAAGTGTCACACATTTAAAGGTAGGGTAAGCAATTTTGTGTAGAAAATGCAGAAGATCTCTGCCCATGGAGATGTGAGAATGGAGGCACTGTGCATCCAAACCATGACCAACATTGCTCCAGCCAATCTCCAATAACTGTGGGAGGGTAAATGTTTGTGCACATGAACTGGGATAGCGGGGGCTTCGATTGATTTGAGTGCATATTTTCTAAAGGAGGGTTGGAGGGAGGGAGAAATGTTTTATTTCATACATCAACAAAAGTGATGTCATCCCCAAAAAATTCCGTAGCCTGTCTTTTAATGCTGTATACACTGACTATGTTTACATGCAGTCAAAATTCGGGTTTGTTGCTAATATTCCGGTTACTGAAACATTCTGAATATTCCGTTTACATGCGTGAGCAAACAGGTATACATCTATACATGGTAATTAATCATTCGGAATATCTGGTTCAAACCAGCGACGAAGGGAGAACGTGATGACGTGATGACGCAATTACCGTCATTTCTGCTTCTTCTTCCTGTATCCAAATTCAAAACAAATGCTGCTTCGCACAACTTTTCGCTCACCTTCTTGTAAATCTCGCTATCCCGGTACTTTCTACCGTCTACAAATGCCAAAATGTTCATATCCTTCATTACATTTATAAAATGATTAGTCTCCTCCTCACTCCAAAAGTGTGGCATGGTCTTGCGTTTCTCCGTGTTTATAAGAACTTCCTGGACTCAAAAGACCAAGATTCCTTGTGAACAGAGCATGTGCAGAAAACAAATTCATGTTCCGTTTGATCGGGATATTCCGTTTGACGTTTAAATGACCGAATATTCGGGTTTTAAAAGGAGTAACCCAGGGCTCATATTCAGGTTTTTAAAAACCCGAATATGAGCAAATTCGGGTTATTCAAAGGGGTTATTAGTGTTTACATGTCCGTGCAAATTCGGGTTATTGCCAATATTCGGGTTTTAAAAGGGTTATCGACGGCATGTAAACGCAGTCACTGTTACCCATAAAGTATTTTTGAACTGAACTGAAATGGAAAAAAAAATACATTTTGCATTTATATGACATTTAGAAAGAAATGAACAAAGGAAGGCATGCAAAATAATGATAAACAAAAAGGGTTTCAGAAAGGTCACAAAATAGCAAGTGTAAGGGAAAAAAAAAGGGCAACGCGAGGTCAGCCAGATGAATCTGAAGGATTTAATAGGCAGCTTTGCATAATGAAAAAAACAGGAATTTGGTGCAGACAGCTGTGATTTTAATGGATCTGTTCTCATCTGTGTCAAGTTAGCTTTTATTCTGCTCTACTGTAAAATCAGTACAGCACCTTTGTAGCTCTTTTCTTGTGGACTTGTATGAATAGTTTCATGTCTGATGTGCATTTTGTCATCACTGCTAGTTTTTGAAGTTGCACCTATTCACCATCTACCGTTACTCTGGTTTTTCTGTCCAGTGATGACATGTTACACCCAGAAATACATTAGTGTTGTATTTATTTTTTAAAGTTGAATTTCCTGAGCAGCTTAATGACAGCGTGGATTATTTACTGGAATGACATCTGTCATATGAAATAATCTGTACACTGATGTAATGTACCTGACCTTTTGGGAAGAAGTTGAACACTGGAACTCCTCAGACATACTGTATGTCCAGTAGGAATGGGTGATATTTTACCGTTCACGATAAACCGTCAAAAATATTCCCCACGGTAAGAATTTGTCATCTCACGGTAAAAATGATAAATTAAGGAAATGAGCCAGAAAGAAAGAAAGAAATGAGCCTGAAAGAAAGAAAGAAAGAAAGAAATGAACCTGAAAGAAAGAAAGAAAGAAAGAAAGTAAGAAAGAAAGAAATGACCCTGAAAGTAAGAAATGAACCTGAAAGAAAGAAAGAAAGAAAGAAAGAAAGAAAGAAAGAAAGAAAGAAAGAAAGAAAGAAATGAGCCTGAAATAAAGAAAGAAGGAAAGAAAGAAATGAGCCTGAAAGAAAGAAAGAAATTAGCCTGAAGTAAAGAAAGAAAGAAAGAAAGAAAGAAAGAAAGAAAGAAAGAAAGAAAGAAAGAAAGAAAGAAAGAAAGAAAGAAAGAAAGAAAGAAAGAAAGAAAGAAAGAAAGAAAAAGTATTTTTTTTATCGTTATTTTTATCGTTATCGGGATAAATGCCAGAAATTATCGTGATACATTTTTTAGTCCATACCGCCCATCCCTAATGTCCAGTTAGGTTTATAGATCCAACGACCAAAGCATTTTTTGTAAATATAAGTACAGTAATATGTGAAAAGGTTACATGAATTTACAATGATGAAACCCATCACTATCAGGCAAGATTCCAATTTTTCCTCATTATGTTGATTCAAAAGTTTAATCTGAGTGACACTGGATAAACATTTTTGATGACGGGTTTTATCGAAGTTGACAAAAAATTTGAAAGTTTTGGCATTGTACTTTAAAAAAGAGAAAGTAAGCCAATATTCTAGTGCTTTTTTTCTTCTTTTGATTTTTGAGACTCCACTAAAGAGCTCAGAGTTTTATAATTCCATGTCCAAATGGGATCAAAAAAAAAAAAATCCTTCAGTATGCAGTCGGTACTGCATACTCAGTCCATCTTGTCTGAAACAAGCTGTTTTAATTCCCATTTCTTTATGGCCCCCTCCAAAAAAGCCCCCTTTCTTCTAAATACCAACTCCCGGAGACCTGTCGAGATGCAGCCCTAAGTGCTTGTAAGTTGTATACTGCCTGTAATTTGTGGACATCTCAGTGAGGAAGTAGAAAGAAGACAATGAATTTAATTGCTCATAGGCAGGGATGGATTTTACAAGTGTTTTATATTTTACCAGTGTAGTTTTGCTTTAAAAACTTCCCCTGGTGTTCAGCCTAAGCCGCTCACCAGTGATCTTTATTTCACGACACCACATCAACAACCATCATTTATCCATAGCTGATGGGATCATCTTTATGATCTCTGTTTTGGCATTCATGCAGTTTTAAAACAAGATCATATCAAACACATTCGGCACACATGATGCGGCATAGCTGAGGAGAACCATGGAGTACAGGTACCGTCCCCAACGGAGCATGCATGCTATGCTTTATCCTCATCCGTCACAGCTTTTTCTGTTTTTGGTTTCCATCTTTGATCAGTTTCATCTGAAAGTATTAGTCTAAAATATATAAGGTGATCATTACACAGAAAAGCAAAACTCACAACTATATTTTCTTAAAGCAAAAAAGAAGAATTCTGGTGTTTTTGTTTCATTTCAGTGAAGCGACAGGTCGTCGTTTTCAATCCTTCTCATGATGCATTTTCAATTTATGTGGTCAGATGGATGTACAGGTAAAACCCGCACACTGAGCAGATGTAATTTAAAAAAAGGAGTGAGTAGTTACTTACATAGTTTTCTGTAAGCAGAGCCAACAGAGTGCATCCCAATCACAACTGGAAGTTACCAAGCATAGGGCGGGAGTTGCATTGTGTTGCGATCATTGATCAGCAGCACGCCTTATTGGCTTCCGCTGATGTCTTTATCGCCACGTCCCCTCCCACTTCCTCCCCTGCCTGGCCTCGTAAATTCACAGCAGCTAATTGGACATGACTGCGTTTATGTTCCAGCTTCATAAATTTCTTTCTCTGAAGGGAGGGGATCGATTTTTCCTCGAGTGCAGCCCACCGTGGCAGCAGGAGCCATTCCCTCTGCTCTCCACCACACTTCACTTTCTTCTCTCTTTCTCTCTCTCTCTCTATTATTCATCTTCTCAGGTGCACCTCCAGTCTCTCTCAAGACTAAACAGGTAATCTATATCTGACCTCCCCTGCATTAGCGAGGGAAGCAGGAATAAGTGTGCATCTTTTCAATACTTTCATCGCACATTTTTGCGAGTTCCTCCCACTCTTTCACATTAGAAGCAGAACTGATGCCAGTTTAATAACAAATCATCCCTCCGAGCTCATTATCCATTTTTATCTAATGTGAACTGCAGAAAAAAAAAAAAAAACACCTCACACTTCCTGAATCAATTCTCCTTCCCTGTTGTTTCACTCATTTTGTACTTTCTCCGTTTTCAATGTTTTTTTTTTTTTGTCTCCACATGTATTTAAAAGGAACCCTGGCTATTAAGACATGTAGGTCTTAAAAGATAAATGTTGGTATCAATTATAACAATGTGATATAAAAAACCTTGTTGATGTCTTCGTTTTTATAAAATTTGAAAATATAATTTAACATGTAGGTCGCCATTGTTGTTTACATTCTGGGTAGTGACGTCAGACGGTGGCTCCTGCTAACCCCCGTACACTGTTTTGACACCCAGAAACAGGTGACGGTGCACCAGAAACACAGATCAAAACACAGCTAAACATTAAGGTGACGGCGGACCTACAAAAAAAAAAAAAAAAAAAAAGTACGGCGGACCTACAAAAAAAAAAAAAAAAAAGTACCGCACCATAAAGCATGAACTATAAAAACACCATAAAACTCAGACAGACTAACAGACCACACGTTTGGACCCAGCCCCGAGGCCGGTTTTAGGGGGGCGAACGTGCAAACGTGCATCCTCCCACCGGCGGCTCCATCCCAGCGTCGGCGAGAGCGGATGGCGGAGCGCTGCGGGCTCATAGAGCCACGGCTACGCCGACTACGCAGGAGCCCACGGCGTAGCCTACGGCGTAGACGGCGTAGCTGTGTCCAGCGTTGATGACAGACCAGAGGCTGAGGGGACTGGCCCGGGACTTTGACGAAACGGGAGACGCAGACTTCGCGTCAAATAGGCAAGAACATCTTTATTTGATTTAATGACGCCAGATCTGGCTGGGGTTTTTATTGTAGCATCGGTTATCTGCTAGTTGAAACGTGTGGTCTGTTAGTCTATGGTGTTTTATGGTGTTTTTATAGTTCATGCTTTATGGTGCGGTACTTTTTTTTTTTTTTTTTTTACTTTTTTGTAGGTGCGCCGTCACCTTAATGCTTAGCTGTGTTTTGATCTGTGTTTCTGGTGCGCCGTCACCTGTTTAGCTGTGTTTTCATCTGTTTCTGGGTGTCAAAACAGTGGACGGGGGCTAGCAGGAGCCACCGTCTGACGTCACTACCCAGAATGTAAACAACAATGGCGACCTACGAGTTAAATTATATTTTCAAATTTTATAAAAACGAAGACATCAACAAGGTTTTTTATATCACATTGTTATAATTGATACCAACATTTATCTTTTAAGACCTACATGTCTTAATAGCCAGGGTTCCTTTTAAAGCACAACGTTGTTTCTACCTTTCTTGTAACATAGCACTTGCAAACACAGTACTTTCACTTGTTAAGCTCATTGACTGTCAAAGTCACTAGATGCTTTGTTTTTTTTTTGCTCTCGAAAAAACTTTGTGATGCGTCAAGCAAAAAAAGACATCTTAAATTATTCAAAGCGGGGGAATGACCTCCATCATCTTTGCAATCTACACCCTGCGTGCATTTGTAGATGGTGTGTGTGCACTTTGCAGAGGATGTGGATCTCTGACCTCCCTGGTGTGTTTCTCTGATTATTCATTATTTATTTATCTATTGTCATTATTATTATGACATTTTGCTCCGAGTCAAAATATGTTCTTCATTTTGTGATCTTGCACTTTAATGCGGTATAAATGTAAGGGCACAGAGAAAGAGATGGTTTGGGACCGAGCTTGCGAGTTAATTATTTACACAGCATAAAGTACATGGTTATGGTGTGCATGCCAGGCTGGCTCACAGACCCGCGGACGGCCGTCTGATTGGTTGAGCGGCCTCACGTGACGCACGGAAGGCAGCTAAGCTCCACGTTGACGTACCCACTATGAAGAATTCACTGTATACACAGGACCAAAGAGCTGAATAATGGAGCTGGAGCACTTCCTGTTCTCCCGTTCAGACCTCAGAGGACTGTTTTCAGGAGTGCAGCAAGTGACAGAGCTATTTATTGAAACAGTTCAGGTATGGGTTGCAGCCCAGCTGTATGCTGTTTTTGCTGGCCTTTCAAACAACCTGGAGGAGTAACATCCAGGTTTTTTCTACATTAGGGTCTTGTCACCCGGGATTTTAAAATTAAATGCTGATCTTGCAGCCTCTTTAGTGCATGTATTAGGGATGGGCGGTATGGACTAAAAAATGTATCACGATAATTTCTGGCATTTATCCCGATAACGATAAAAATGGCGATAAAAAAAATACCAATTCAACTCCATCTTTTTAACTATAAATCTATCTCGCTCTCAGATCCGCCATGTTTGTTACACAAAAACGTCATCAACGGGAATTTATCCTTCTTTCTTTCTTTCTTTCTTTCTTTCTTTCTTTCTTTCTTTCTTTCTTTCTTTCTTTCTTTCTTTCTTTCTTTCTTTCTTTCTTTCTTTCTTTCTTTCTTTCTTTCTTTCTTTCTTTCTTTCTTTCTTTCTTTCTTTCTTTCTTTCTTTCCTCCTGCTCTCTCCTTCCTTCTTCCCTTCCTCTTTTCTCCCTTCCTTCCTTCCTTCCTTCCTTCCTTCCTTCCTTCCTTCCTTCCTTCCTTCCTTCCTTCCTTCCTTCCTTCCTTCCTTCCTTCCTTCCTTCCTTCCTTCCTTCCTTCCTTCCTTCCTTCCTTCCTTCCTTCCTTCTTTTTTCCCTTCCTTCCTTCTTTTTTCCCTTCCTTCCTTCCTTCCTTCTTTTTTCCCTTCCTTCCTTCCTTCTTTCCTTCCTTCCTTCCTTCCTTCCTTCCTTCCTTCCTTCCTTCCTTCCTTCCTTCCTTCCTTCCTTCCTTCCTTCCTTCCTTCCTTCCTTCCTTCCTTCCTTCCTTCCTTCACGTACGTAACGCAGAACCATAAATTGGACTTTACACAAAAACATCATCAACGGGAATTTATCATTTTTACCGTGAGATGACAAATTCTTACCGTGGGGAATTTTTTTGACGGTTTATCGTGAACGGTAAAATATCACCCATTCCTAGTGCATGTATATCAATATCTTTCGTTTGTTTTCTTATTTTCTAGTTCAAAAAGGGGGGGGGGGGGGAGCAACAAACTACAGATAGCAATAAGTACTACAGATAGAAGAATACTAAACTATTATTTTTCAGTGTAATTTATATTATCTAAGATGTGGACAGGTTCCAGTCCTTTTCAAGGTTCATGGCTGATTCTAATCTTTGCTTCCTTATCAGTTTATACATAATTTTCCCACAAAAAACAGGTTTTTAAGAAAAATTACTTTGTTGAATTCTGTGCTGCAATGAGGGCTTTGTACGCTGCAAACACATGACTGTATTTTGACTCTTTTCAGGTGAGACACAGTCTAAAACAATCAGATTATACCCAGCATTCTCACCATAACGCACCAGCATCAAGGTGATCACTCCTGCACTTTTAAATGGATTCAGACACTGTTTACTACTGTCTTTCCCATAAATGTCAAGAAAGAAGTACATTTTGAGGAGCACATTGAACAGTCTTTCAGACCTAAGAAGGGTTCCTTCTTTGGATATATGTGATAGAGTCAAAGCCATTTAGATCTTCGTCTGCTGATTGTTAGTTTTACCATGCAGTGCTGTCCTCTTTCATTTTTATTTCAATCTCACCTTACAGTTATTGATCAAAATGTCATTTTTGATTTCTTTTCCCCCATGAAAATGATCCCTTAATGCCTCAAGACAATAGATGTAACTTTAGACTCATGTAATTTGACCTGTGCATATATAAGTCGGTCCCCACTCTTCACTTCTCACCTTTCTGCACCTGTTCCCTTTTTATTCTGCTTGTTAAAGTACAGTACTCTGCTCTGAATGATGCCAGCTTGTGGCACAGGAGTAGTTTGGATGTCCAGGTTCAAACTGGACAACGTATCCTGAAGACGACTGTATGCAAATGGTTAAAGGGGACCTATTATGAAAAACACGTTTTTTCTTGCTTTAACATATATAAAGTGGTCTCCCCTCAGCCTGCCAACTCAGAGAAGGAGGAAAGCAACCAAATTCTGCAGTGTCTGTACAGCCGCCCGGATGAGCCATCCAGTGTGATGTGACTTCTACGAGCCGTTCAGATTCTGCTCCCTTTTGTTACGTAACGACGGGAGCGATGCGTGAAACCACGCCCACAACTAACTCCGCCTGCCGGAACTTCCGCCATTTTTTCATAGTGGTGTATTGCGTCATTCGCGTCATTGCGTCAGGGAGCCAATCAGCACAGAGCCTCATTATCATAGCCCCGCCCACTCAGAATCCCGAATACCTAAAATAGGTATTAGATGCCATAATAGGTCCCCTTTAAAGTGGCTTCATGAGGTCGTCCGTGATTGAAATATATTTCATTTATTTCTCAGCAATGTATAATTATACAAATCAATAAGATGCAGACCATCTGCTTAAGATCTACTGTAGCATTTTAATGAATATCAAATGTAAATTGTGTCCCGTGTAGGGTGAATTATATGAGGGCCAGAGAGGGGAACATTTTCATCATCTAAAACGATTCACACCTCGTAAATTTAATAGCAGTTTTAAAGAAAATACCCCCTTCATGCCATCACCTACTTAGAGAAATTAAATTACTAGTTTGTCAGCCTAAAACGCTATTTTCTGTCAAATTAGATTGTAAATGCTCTGACAGATGAAAGATTGTATGTCGTAGGGGAATACAGTCTGGAAAGGTCATCTGTTTTTAATGATTCATATATAAATTAAATGCATAAGTGGGTCATATTATTACCATTTGCTGCTGGTACAGTGTACAGTATGTTGTAACTTGTTTCAAATCTGAAGTTATTCTGCTATCATAGACTCATTTCCAACTTGAAGTAACATCTTATTATGATTATGGTGGAATACAGGCACTTGGACAGCCTACATTATAAAATGGTTATTAGTGTGATGTTCATGTTAGATAAACCTTGATCTTGATTAGCCACTCTGATAAATCTCACTTGATAAGATTACTTAATTTGATTTGTTACATATTAAACCTTGGCCGTCTAATCCTTGTTTTTAAGACTTGTTGTTGTTGTTGTTATGTAGTGGTGGAAACGCCCCGTAGTGATGGTGATCACTTAACCCAGAAGGACCAGATTGAGCATGTGTGTCCTGGAGTGTCATTTTCTATGATGATAATCAATGATTTTTTTCCTCTTTAAGAATTTAAATGTATTAATTTACAAATAAATAAAGAATTAGCTTTTTGTTCTATGTGTAAATCTGCTTTGGAGGCTGGGAAATTGAGGGAGAACAATCCTTTTTAGGGGCTTGGTGACAAATGCTTAGATTTGGGATTGCTTTTCAGGTAATTTGCTTATGATATAGCAAAAACTAGCAATATGGACATAGTAAACAAGGTCACAAACCTTCAGTGGGAGGTTCTTTAGTTTATCATCCATCTGTGTATATCTATCTTTAGAATACAGACGGAAATGAGATGCTGTGTAAAAGCCCCACATCAGCAATTCCACCCCAGGATACTAATGAAAAGTTATTGTACTTTAAATAACATTTGCTGAGCCGTATCACCTCTGAGTAGATCCACACTCTGAAGTCACGGGCCACTGTGAAGGGTGACGCTTATTAATTCAACCACAAAAGATATATTTTACTGACATTTTTTCACATTGCAGGTGTTAATTTAAGACCCTGTATGATAGAATTGTAATATTTGTGCATGATGAAAAACATCTGATGGTGTCATACTGGACCAGACAGGTCACACATTTTCTTGCAATAAGAGCGTCCAGCTTCGCTCCATCCAGCCCAGTCCATCCTGAGATCCCCACGTAACTGATATTAGAGTGAGACCTCCCTGCAGAGTCCTTACCGCTGCTGAATGTGTTTTAATGAACACCACTGCAGAGTAACACCTGGGGTGAGAGGAAATTGGGTGTGAGTAGGGAGGGGAGGGTGGGGGGGTACATATACATCCTCTTCTTGAAGATATGAACGAGGGTGAAGTCGCAATGGGAGAAGGGAGGCGACGGGAGAGATGAAAAAGTGATGAAGACGCGGAAACTCTGGGACAACATTGGGTTTGTTGGGAGGTTATTCCTGCTATGTGTGTCTCCAATCTCCCTAAGGGTGTTATGGATCTTTGCAGGTTCCCTAACGCATAAAAAAAACTTTGGGTTAAGGAGTTTGAACGGTATATCTATGACTTAATCGCGTAGGCCCAAAGTTGAGCCATGCATCTAATTTTTTTAAGTTCATCACAACTGGGTTTCCATTTATTCAAGTTAAGAAATATTTTGTAAAAGGTCTCATATACAGCCCCCAAACTCATGTACAAACTCACAGACACAGACCCATGCCAATACAAAACCCACATTTGTATACAACTGCAGAGTAGGCTCTTTTATACCCACTCCTGTGTATTAAAGCTGAATTCCAGGGAGACCACGCAGAGGGAGGATGCCTGGGGAAGAGGAGTTGAGTTGGGATCATCCAGAGGACAGGGGTTAATATAATTATCCTACTAAAACCTTGAGACTTATAGAACATCATTAGTCATAGCAAGAGAAGAGCTACCCGGGCCGCAGGCCAGGGGACAGGCGAGGAGAGGAGGAGGGGAAAAAAGAGGAGGAGGAAAGGATAGCTGCGAAACCCACCAGTGCACTTAACAAGACAATTAGTACAAGGGCTGAAAACTTGGGGAGTGAGAAATGATGTTCAGTAGCAATGATTTTTTTTTTTACATTACAGTCTACTTATAATTAAAAATCTTGTTGAATTCTGCGAACAAAGATTCATATTTGATATACTGTAAGGGCTCGATTTACTAAGATCCTAAATAAAGAGTACTAAATTGCGTGTGCACTGAAAAAGTTTGCACGTGCTGTTGTTGCGTGGTTTGCGGGTGATCAACTAAGATTGCGTGCGCAATTGATAACACGAAGACAAGAAGAGAAGTGTTCAGAACAGCGCAGAGCGCACACTAAAGGCTGATTTATGGTTCCGCGTCACACCAACGCAGAACCGACGGCGTAGGCTACGCGGCGACGCACACTGCACCGCGACCCTACGCCGTCGGCTACGCCGTCGATTTAACGCAGAACCATAATTCAGGCGAAGCTGCAGTCTCTGCGCTGATCCTGACACAGCGGGTCGGAGCGGATTTGGTCATGATGTTTAACCTGTGTTTTGTGATTAATAAGCACGGGTTTTAATTAAATGTAATTTACGAAGGATGATTTCACGTTCAATAAGATAAATAATCAATAAAATACAAAGTTTTGGCACAAAGGCTTGGCCTGCTTGTGGGCGAGTGGAGGGGGGCACAATAAAAGAAGGCGGCAAGATATAAGGCGGAAAACTAAAGAAAAAGTGGCCTTTAATAAAACTTGTGCAACCATTTTTAAAATAGCATGCAGCAGAATAAAGACTCTCTCTCTGCGTATGATTTTGGATGTCGCCTCCTTGCCACAATAACAGCAGCAGCAGATTAGCACCTTCCTTTCAAACGTATTAAATACAGACGCAATCACAATACGCGCAATTACTTTCAGGCTTGGTAAATCTCATTGCGCGTGGTAAATGGAGCAATTTGCATCTTCCCCTCCCAGTATTTAGGATTTCTGCCGGGTACGCCCCATATTGATTATTCATCAGGGCAAAAGTACTAACTGAATTGCGTGTGCAATTTTGCGCATTTCAGAGACGCAGTCGTCTTTGCACGCTGTTAGTAGATCAGCTGGCACTTTGGTTTGCGGGTGCTGTCAAGTTTGCACACGTTTTAACACACGCAAACCTTTAGTAAATCAGGCCCTAAGTGTATAATATACTCTCCCTTAGAGATATGGTGAGAAGTTCGGTACTAGGGACTCGGAGTAGAGTCGCTACTCCTCCGCATCGAGAGGCACCAGTTGAGCTGGTTTAGGCATCTTGTGAGGATGCCTCCTGGACACCTCCCTCGGGAGGTGTTTTGGGCCTCCAGGAAGCCTCTGGGAAGACCCAGAAACACACTGGAGAGATTATATCTTTTGGCTGGCCTGGGAAAGCTTTAGTATCTCCTCGGAGGAGCTGAAAGAGGTACCCGGGGAGAGGGAGGTCTGAGTCTCATCGCTAAGACTGCTGCCCCCGAGACCCGATCTCAAATAGGCGGAAGATAAGGGATGGATGGATAATTAATAAGGAACAAATAATAGAATACACTGACAAATCGACAAGTTTTCAGTGGAAGTACATTGAATCTCTTTGGAAACCACAATGAGTGACTGTATAACTCGTTGTTACGGGCTTCGCTTTCCTTTTTTTTTTTAAACAACTTGTGCTTCTAAAGAAGCAGAACAAAATCTGTTGATCTTTAAAAAAAATAAAGCTGAATCTTCAGATAAAGCTCAGTTTATACTAGTATTAGGGCCAAACTAAAAAAAATATAGGAAATTACGAGAATAAAGTCATAATATAATGAGAATAAAGTCGTAAAATTACGAGAATAAAGTCATAATGTTGCGAGAATAAAGTCGTAATAGAATAAAGTCGTAATATTATGAGAATAATGTCGTAATATTATGAGAATAAAGTCGTAATATTACGAGAATAAAGTCGTAATATTACGAGAATAAAGTCGTAACATTACGAGAATAAAGTGGTAATTTATGAGAACTCTAACAGGAAGAGCAGTATTCTCCCTGTGTTAAAATGAGGAATATTGAGCATCTTGTGAAGTTATATTTATATATTTATAATATATTTAATATTACGACTTTATTCTCGTAATATTACGACTTTATTCTCGTAATATTACGACTTTATTCTCAAAATATTACGACTTTATTCTCAAAATATTACGACTTTATTCTGGTAATATTATGTCTTTATTCTCGTAATTTTACGACTTTATTCTCGTAATGTTGCGACTTTATTCTCAAAATATTACGACTTTATTCTCAAAATATTACGACTTTATTCTGGTATTATTATGACTTTATTCTCGTAATTTCCATTTTTTTTGTCTTAGTTTGGCCCTAATACTCCGTCGTAGTTTTCAAGGTAGCGTAGACAAAAAAAAAATCACTTAAAATGATCAGCTCATGTGCCAATAATTTTGGGGGATTTATACTTGGTAATCGATCTTTAATTAACCATGTGGTTAATTACATTTATCCTCAGCTCTGTGTTTGCGAGAATACCCCTGGTGACTTGTTTAGCTGCATTGAAAACTTGCTGTCTGTCATGTCTCCGCAGCCCCTGGTGGGACAGCACTGCAGCACAAGTGAAAGTGTCTGACATCAAAAAGTGACTGATGACGGGATGAGCTGCTATGTTTCTCATTAACACACACGTGAGCTGCTCTTCCCTCTCTCTCACGTTCAGCCTCAAGTTGATGAGTTGTTTATCAGAACCTGTCAACATGCTTGTAACGACAGTCAAGATAAAGATGGCAGGATGTTTTTGATCATGCCATCCCTTTAATAACGCTATGCTAATTAATGTGGCTGACTGAGAACCAGCCATTTTTTCCAAGGACGCCCTCCCTCCACCTCATGTTGTCCCACTTGCATTTCCCAGCATGCTTTTCTGCTTTAAAGCATGCTTGCAGTATCAAGAGATTTCCCTCTCACCAGTTGGGAGGAAAGGCCCCATGCAAGCACTTAACTCTTTATTTTATTTGTGTTGTTAAAGGGATATTAATGGGATAGGTAAAAGGAGGGAGGGAAGGTGGGATCAGAGAAGAAAAATCGACTGAATAGGGCGGGGATGGAAAATAAGTATTCATCTGTGAAACAAAAGACGGAAAATAAGAGGAAAACAGGCAAAGTTGCTGACTTTGACTTTCCTCTTTCTGAGAGGAAATAAACTCTGATTATCAAATCAGTTACAACCATCGCGTCATAAATCATTGCATATGAGAGGAGCAATGACACATTCCTCATTGCGTTTCCTCTGCGTTCTGCATGCCTCTCTTTTCTAGGGAGTGCTCATGAATGATTTAAAAAGCGATCTGTTTCCGAGCCTCGTCTTGCCTCAGAGGGAGATAACTCGGAGGGGCGGAGTCTAAATGTGGTGGGAGGGGCCACCTGAAGATGAGTTACAGCACCAAGCGATGCTGGAATATTTCCTTCATGTGGGAAGGGAAAAAAAAAAAAGTTTTTTTTTTTTAAATGGCAAAACTCAAGTGCAAAGCGGTTTTCTCATCCAACAGAATCGACAGGGAAGTTTTCAAATATGTAGGTTGCTCTGTGGTGGCCCTGTGAAGTGGAGAATAATATTTACCGAGCATCACACCTCACATCATTCATCACAAAATCACACACCCTAGCTAGTCCCCTGAAACTAGGAGTTAATCCATCATCTGCCTCCCTCTGTTTTCTCCCCCTTTATCCAGGCTTGCACCTCCAATCCACTCACCTTCACTCTGCAGAGGACATGGAAGAAAAAAAAACTTTAGTGTTATTCAAGAATAGTCTGACAGTTTCCAAAGTCAGAGTCACCCTAAAAAGCCAATCAAGGCACAAAAAGGCTTGCGGCTCCACACAGGGAGCAGAGGGGAGGCGTCTGTTCTTCTGCGTGTTCGTTCGTGGAGAGGATGGACAAGCCCAGAAGCCACAGAGATTCCACACTATCTGCGCCGTCACCGTCATTCATGCTTCCACTACAACAATAAGCCTTTGTAACAGAAGGATTAGCCACCGAGAGCTGTTCAGGACCTAATTAGTTCTCCCCTCCGGATGCAGTGTCACTGCACATGTGCAAATCAGGATGACTTAAGGTTGCAGATTAGCAAGTTTGAATGACTATGTTTGGGCTGCACTTTAATTGTATCTTTGCACTTCTTTTTTTTTTTTAAATACTCACTATACTCAGCTTTTATTGTGCTCATAGGTCTTCCTGCACTCTAACGTTTGATAAAATAAGAATTAAAGATGATCAGAACTCGCATTTTCAACATAACAAGGGTTTTCTGGTGTTATTCAGGAATTCAGGATTATTCAGGAAAAGAGATGGTTTTCATGATTTACGGAATAAACACACTTTTAAACAGACAATGGCTCATACTACATTGAAAAAGATGTGCATTTCAGTGTATGGTATAACACTCTGGAACAATCTTGATGAAAGTGTGAAGGTCTGCAAGAACATCAGGCTATTCAAACGCTGCTATAAGCAGATTCTCATACTGAACTACCAACATTTGATGTTATAATGACCATGATTTTTTATTTTATTTTTTTGCATTGTCTTATTTTCTTCTGTGCATGATGCTTTTCTTTCTTTTTTAGCTACTTTTATTATGGTGATTGTTTTTGTTTGGTTTTTTTCATTGACTTTTTTTCTTCTCTACTGTGCTTGATGCCTTTCGTTTTAGCTACTTTTATTATTGACTAACTTGTCTTTTAATTACTTTTATATTGACATACTTTTATATGTCAAGAAGAAGGGTATATACTGTATTATTGTTGTTATTATTATTATTATTATTATTATTATTGTTATTGCTATTATTATTCTTTTATATATCGGAGATTCTTATATTGCAAGAAGGGGCCGGACTAGATAAGCATTTGCTTCTTCCTGTCCCTTCTTGAACAAAACTGGTTGTGCTTTATTATTGTTGTTGATGTATGGTGTTTTTTTAATTGTTTTGTTCAAGATGAATAAAGATCAAATCAAATCAAAACAATCCGCACTGAAACAACAGAAGGTGCTGCTTTTAAAAAAAAAAAAGAAAACAACCCAAAGAACTGTTCTTTCACAAATTTATGGAGAAAGCTGCCATATTATATGTGATATGAACAATTATTTATGGTAAGAGCGACCAGCAACACTGGAACTGACAGGTGTGCATGATCTCCTTTGCTGTGACTGAACCGTCAGGATTGTGGCATATCCACTCATGCGTGGGTCTCAGGAGATCCTGCTGTTTCTGGGGGATCAGATGGACGGGACGGAGGCCTCGACGACCTTGCCATCAAAGCGTGCTATGAGGGATGTACCGACTTTCTGAGGATCGCAGTGTTCCCTTTGCTGAAACGTTTCACGTGGGTCTCAGATCTCGTGTTAGTGTCCCGCATTAGGATCCCAAACCTTGACCCAAAGGCTCTGCAGTGATGCCTAATTGAACTTTTGCAGATGGTCACTCGAGATAAGATTTCCCTTGACATCTGCAAGGTGAATGAAAGAAATGAAAACCCCGTACCAATCCAAAAGAGCTCAGCAATTAAAGAATGGCTGATGGGAAAGTTGCGCTGCGTCCCAGCATGCCCTTCCTGATCTTACAAGCAGAATTCACTTGTATTAAAATACAAGCCATATGGATTTTTATCCAGTTATTTGCAGTTCACATAATTGAAGTTTGTGGATATTTCATCAGTGCAAGAAAAGACATTGTGAGGTCTAAATGCACAGAGACGTCAACTGAATATTGATAATCTGTTTAGAATAAAGATATTAAGGGCATTTAGTAATAGCAAATGAAATTGCAAGGATTGGTGGATCCTTGCACATACAAAGTACAGCTCAAATAGATCCAAGTCACATTTTAATACTTTTATGATTTGAATTTTATAAAGTGGTGGTACCAAGCCACACGCTCAGAAGCAGAGTAAAGAAAGTCTGAAAATTAATGAGGATTTTATTGCATACGTTTGCTTTTAAAGAGTCTTTCAAGAAAGCTTTGGAAGAACATTTTTTGGGGGATCATTTTGGATAATATTCATGACTACAGCAGTATTTTACAAACAAGAAATTGAACTATTTGATGAAGACAAGAACTTTCGTTTCGTTGATTTTAACCTGCAAGAAAGATGAACGCTCAGAAAAAACTAAACAAAAAAGAACTCCTAAAAACTGCTCTGCCTGTGCGTTGTCGACTCTGCATTGTGTCACGGAAAGACAGAGGGGCCAGGAGCATTTGCATGGAGTGTTTGGGCTGGATATACTAAAGCGTTGCATGTAGTGTGTGCAAACCTCATAGCACAGTAAGAACACATAAAAAAATGTACAAGCCGATTTATTAACAGATTTGCACTGAGGACTGTCTTTCAAATATGCAAAATAGCCCTTATTAGTTAATAAGTTTTTCTCAAGGAATATGCAAGATATGGCGTTTACACACTATTTTGCACAATACTGGAAGGAAGAAAAAGTAAGATTAAAATAGTATAGTGTACGTATTTGGATTTACCCAACCTGGAGATTATTTCTGTTTTTAATACCTTTCAATCGAAGGTACACAGTTAAAGAAATCAACATTTATTAAGAAAATGAATGGAAACACTTTCAACTTTCAAAACATACTATTACTCAACGAGATACTCAAGATCAATGGTGTAATTGTGTTAAACCTCGCAAAATCATGGATGGATTATCCTGACCGTGGGCTCTCTGAGACACTGTTTTGCGCGATTTTTTTACAGAAGGGGCTTGAATGGCGACATGAAACTAAATGAAATACGCGCCACTCCAACAACGGTCAATGTGTTTGAGTGCGCATGCGCCATTTATTGGGGAAACATGGGCATTGCAGGGAAAGGTGGAAAATGAACAAGGTTTTTATTATAATTTGGACGAGTCCGGCAGGCCTGATCAAAAAGCCTAACGGGCCACATGTGGCCCGGGGGCCGTAGTTCGCCTATGTCTGGCTTAAACCTTTCTACAAATTAGCTCCATCAGCAGGGGCCAAGATGGCACTGAGAGAAACGCCGACAGATGACGGATAAATTAATCAAGCAGGCATGAAATGACACAACCATGTAAAAACACCCTGAGTATCAGTAATGTTCGGGAAGCTTGTTTTATTCCTCCTTAGACATTAACTGATTTTCACTGCTTGGAAAGAAGTAGTTGCTAGTGAGAAATGGTATGTTTAGACAAGACTGAGCTCACCAAGTGTAATTAGGGATTAAGCCCAGAGAGCTACGGCACCGCAGTGCTTTGTGCTGTCGAATATAATGGTATTAGTGTTAATATTATTAATGCTTGTCCCGGGTAAGAAATCCAAACATATTTGTCAGATCTTGCGACTTTCTTCAACTGAGGACAAGTCTGCTTACTTTAAATCAACAATTTTGTTAATTCAGTGAGTTAGACCCTCTTCAACTTGAGTGTGTGTTGTTGTTCAACTTCTGGATATCATGTGATCTGCAGCTGTCTGAAATGACAATTTTTTTTCTTTTTGTTGTTTTGCATCGCCTCTTGGTTGTTTGCAAAAGCCAATAATCAAAGGAAAGAAAAAAAAGCTGTCTTCAGTTCTTGGCAATAAAGGTAGCAGCACGGCTAATTTATTTTAGCACCTTAAACAGAGGCACGCAACTGAGTGGGAGAAGTGTGTGTTGTTCAAGCCGCTGTCTGCTATAAAGTTTATCTGTAGTCTCTGGCAGCAAAAGGTAGCAGCACGACTAATTTATTCCAGCATCTTAAATGCGCAAGAGAAGTGTGTGGCACTAACTGTTCGCTGCAAAAGACGACGGGAGCCTTTAAACATTCATTAAACACCAGCAGCATCATTTTCCTGCAGTAGCCCGTATGATGAGAAGAAGACAGCTGCGGCGGTGTTTCACATCACTCAAAATTCATCCACTAACTGAATACATGATACTGAGCCTGAATTATTATTTATCTTAGAATAAATCAGGTCTTAAAGCTCAGATAGCCCTTTCTTTATTTCAATATTTAAAATCTTTTTTGGTCGAACATTTTTATTCACTCACTCACTCACTCACTCATCTTCTTCCGCTTATCCGTTCCCGGGTCGCGGGGGCAGCAGCCTCAGCAGGGATGCCCATTTTTATAGCTTAGAAAAATATTTATTTAAATAGGTCCAAGCACAATTGTCCAGCCCGAATTTCAATAAAAGTTGAATCTGCCTTTTGCGTTCACTTCAGATTTGATCTAAATGTAAATGTTGCTCCACAACTGTGTCTAAAGCCGGGCATACGCTGTGTGATTATCGGCTCGTTTTGAGCCGATTTTCCAGTCGTGCGACTTTTTTTTGATCGGGCCCGATTTTGACCCAATCGTTGCTCGTGCGTCGTGCAGTGTACGTGGGGTAACGACGAGAGATTAACACCTCACGACGAGCTCCCGATCACAAATCGTGAGGTCGCAAGAAAATCAAACGTGTTTGACATCCTGGTCGCTCCTCGTGAAGGAATCGCACAGTTGAAGCAGCTGCGACCCGATTTGCCTCATCCTTTCGCAGAGAGCATGCGCAATCTCTGATGACACGTAAAAAACTATTATTTGCAGTTTAAGTGTTGCAAATTCACATTACAAATCATGTTTTGATAGCAAAAAAAGACCGCATTTCCACGTACGGTGTGCGTCACCGCGTACCCTGCGCCGTAGGCTCTGCGTTGGTGTAACGCGGAACCATAAATCAGCCTTCAGTGTGTGTGCTGTCTGCTGTTAGGAACAACTCTTTTTTCTCTTCTCACTTTGCTGGGACGTCGGGTCCCTCCGCCGAGACACAACTTTTGCGGTATGCGTTCTTTGTGTCAAAAAATGATGCGCAGTGCACACACCCAATCAGAAACGGTACAGATATTTTGGGATTTTTTTAAATATATATATATATATAATTATAAAAAAATAAAGGATCCCATAACCTTTGATCGGGTGGGCAGGACGCACGTTTGGGTTGGAACAGCCTACCCCTGCCCCAAAACCGGCCTCGAGTTCCAGTACAGAGAGGTCCGACGGGAGGATTATGATCGTATAGTGTGAGCAGACGGGTCGCATCCGATCATCATAATCGTGGGCTGTGAACTTTTGAACTCCGCGATCTAGTCGTGCAGTGTGAGATGGGGCAGTCTCATACGATTTAAAATATCGCACAGTGTATGCCCGGCTTAAGGTACTACAGATATTAGTCTGAGACCCTGTTCAGACCTCGTGTTGAAAGGCTTGCTCTGAAATCCGATTACTAGAAGCCAACACTAATGCAAGGTCTGAACTTGGTTGGTTCTTATTGGTTGGTTTGGACCCGGTCGAGCTCAGCCCGAAACGGCGATGTGGGCCCACCTTCAAGTAGGCACACCACCCACAGGAAGGACCGTGACAGGCTGGTGCAACGTGGTCTGAGTAGCAGTCGAGGCCACTCCGCCATGACCCAACCCCTGGACTAAAACCCTCACAGTGGGGACATGGAATGTCACCTCGCTGGGGGAGAAGGAGCCGGAGCTTGTGCGTGAGGTTGAGAGATACCGTCTAGAGATGGTCGGGCTCGCCTCCACACATAGCTTGGGCTCTGGAACCCAGCTCCTTGAAGGGGGCTGGACCCTCCACTACTCTGGAGTTGCCCATGGTGAGAGGCGGCGGGCTGGTGTGGGCTTGTTAATAGGCCCCCAGCTCAGCCGCCATGTGTTGGAGTTCACCCCGGTGAACGAGAGGGTCGCTTCCCTGCGCCTTCGGGTCGGGAAAAGGTCTCTCACTGTTGTTTGTGCCTACGGGCCGAACAGCAGTGCGGAGTACCCGGCCTTCTTGGGGTCCCTGGGAGGAGTACTTGATAGTGCTCCAACATTGTTCTACTGGGGGACTTCAACGCTCACGTGGGCAATGACAGTGATACCTGGAGAGGCGTGATTGGGAGGAACGGCCTCCCCGATTTGAACCTGAGTGGTGCTTTGTTATTGAACTTCTGTGCCAGTCACAGCTTGTCCATAACGGACACCATGTGGTCAGTGTACCTCACCATTGTGGTGAAGAAGGAGCTGAATCTTATTTTCTCCTCTTCGGTGGATTCAACTTTCAGGGATGACTCCAACACACAAGAAACTGTCTTTGGATGCCACTGCATAGGCAAATTGAGGAAATAAAGCATGTGACGTAGGTGAGTGTCAAGCAGAATGGCATCAACATCTGAAAAGGTGTGCAGTGCAGTAGGAATGCCAGTGAACAATTGTTATCATTTTTGCTTTGAAAACTCGTTGAACCAAGGTGTTATTAGCAGTTCTGCAGTCAAATTGGTTGTTATTAAAGATGGCTTTTTGGAACTTCTGTATGAGTCATTCCATAAAGCCCACACAAACCCAACTGTGGCCGCGTTCAGACTGCCAGCCAATATCCGATTTTTAGCCCATCCAGATTGAAACTGGATGACTCTTTTGAAGTCTGAACAGTCCCAAACCGCATGAGATCCGATTTTTGCAAAACAGATCGAAACCACCTCCGGGAGGTAGTTTCATATCCCATCCATATCGCATTTGGGCAGATGCGTCTCAGTCTGAACAGCTCCAAACACTCAGATCGGATATGACTGTCCCAGACGCTCCAAACCACCCGCCCATTTCCAGTTGTGGAGCTACTCATCTAAACTATTATTTGTAGTTTGAGTGTTGCAAATTCACATTACAAATCATGTTTTAATAGCAGAAAAAAAGACCGCATTTCCACGTACGGTGCGGGTCGCCGCGTACCTTACGCCGTAGGCTCTGCATTGGTGTAACGCGGAACCATAAATCAGCCTTCAGTCGCGCTGTGAGCCTGAACCTGCAGCCCGTCAGCTCATCAGGAGGTTAAAGAGCGGGGCTGCCAGTTGTTCATTGCTGGTTCGTTTTGTTAACTCTGAGCTTTGTTGGTTGGTTTGTTAGTTTGCTGGTGGTTTTGTTCTGAACACTTTTCTCTGTTTCTCATTTTGCTGGGACGCCGGGTCCCTCCGCCGAAACACAACTTTTGCGGTTTGCGTTCATTGTTGTGTCTAAAAATGATGCGCAGTGCCGACCCAATCAGAAACGGTACAGATATTTTGGGAAAAATAAAATTATAAATAAATAAAGGATCCCCATAACCTTTGATCGGGTGGGCAGGACGCACGTATTGTTATTGTTTTTGATGTCGCAATTACATCACTTCACACAATACACGCGCTGGGTGACGCCTCCGCTCCGACGTCGTTGCTACGGCAACCCGTCAGATCAGTCAATGATTGGGCCCAGTCTGAACAGAGCCAGATCCGATTTGGACACTTGCTAAAAACAGTGTGGACAGTCAGCCCTGAAAATCGGATATGAGAAGGAATCAGATATGAATAAGATTTGCCTGCAGTCTGAACGTGGCCTGTGATTGATTCGGTACATTCTGTACCGGTGGAAATGGTGGTAACCCTCCCAATCGCTGCCATTTCTACCGGGAGGGTTACCACCATTTCACAAGATACAATTTTCATGAAATGCATTGGTACACTTCGCCAGGCTTGGTCGGGATACCTAATCACCTGGTAAAATAATATTCTTTATTTAATTTTTGTAATTTGATTTAATGTTGTGCATGAAAGACCACTTTGCTACAAAGTTTGTAGCAGGTCTTCTTCTATTGTTATTTCCAGTTTCTTCTTCCATTTTTGATTCATTAAACTATTTAGTAATAATATATTTTTAATTACGCCTAATTATTTCCAGCTACTGCCTTCGGTTTTAAAAATAACAACCTGTTTGGTGTTTTCAGAATGGAAATGGGTGTTTATTTGCATATTGGATAGGAAGGTCAGATCTGATCTCATGTTTCTACACATTTAAATACCAGCTGTGAACACACATGCTAAACGCTGGCCTTTTGTGTCGGGATTACTCAGGATGCATGTTAATGCAGGGTGTTACTGAAGCCTAAGTATGAATTTTGACTCATAACTGTGCCAAAGATACAACAGATATTAGTCTAAATGTGACTATTACCTCATTTGCTGCATACGGGGATGCTGTTCAACGTACAGGAAAGATTATTAGTGGTATAATGTAGCACATGGGCCGAACTTTTTTTGTTTCCTTTGATTTAGCTGACTGATACAGGACAGTAAGAGACACTCAGACCACTTGGCTTCTCTTGAACGTCATATTCACCCATCTGTAAATTAAATCAAACTTAGAAGTCGAGCATAAGTGAACCTGATGCTGCAGAGATTATGAGCCAGGAGAGAGAGACAGAGAGAAACAAATGCAGACTTTTTCTCCTCGTCCTGCTCCATCTCCATTCCTCCCTCTTGGCCTTAATCCACTTAGTTGGCTCTTCCTGAGCTTGGAGCCTTTCCTTTATTCCATTATAAAGACCCACTGTACGACCTGCTGGTTATTTTCATTAGAAAGGCCCAATCCACGACCTCACGTTTAATCCGTAATGCAGACTATACAGGCCCACTATAGCCCACGCCACAGTCCGGCAGGTTGGCTGACAGATTGGACAGAGGAGGAGAGATGGAGCTCCAGTGGATGACGGGGAATTTGAGAACCCTGCTTATGAGCGAGGCTTCCCGGTGAATATGATTTCACTGATGTAAATGATGATGGAGCGGAAGGTTTGCTACTCTATCTTCGATGGCTGGAGATAGCTTTCACGTGGCCCATCAGTAGTATGGAAATATACAAATCTACAGTTGGCATCTACTCTCTAAATGTAAAATAGAGACTGTTTAAAGTTGATATTGTAATAAATACTTTTGATTCTCATAGGGCTGTGCGATTAATCGATTTTAAATCTAAATCGGATTTATTAATCACAATCGATGTTAAAAAAAGGAAAATCGGAAAATCGATTTTCCTTTTTTGCAGCTGGCTGCATGCGTCTAGTCATCTTTGTTTGGTCAAGAAAATTGTAAATGTTGTCACTTTACTAAACTCAAGGAGGATTTACAGCATCTTTCAATTGCACTTCATTCCCAATAGGGACATTTGTTTGCTATTTTTCTTTAAAAATAAAGAGAAAATATTTGAAACAATTTATTCCCTTGTCTTTTGTAGTTTTACCAAAAAAATCGAAATCAAAAATCGGGTTTTCAGAGAAAAAAATCTGGATTTTATTTTTGTCCAAAATCGCCCAGCCCTAGATTCTCATATAGTCCACCTAGTGCGACTCTCCCTGTGCTCCCGCTGTTTCACCTTTTGCTATTTGCTCCACCTCCAGCTGACCTGTCCCTTCAACATCCAGCTTGCTGCATGTTTTCATGGCGTCCACAGATCTAAATTTACATCCAGCCTCTCATCAAACTCGGCTTGCTTGTGTTTGCACTAAAAGGCTTATCAGGTTTCGTATTTACTGATACGGCAGCACTATTTATCCCTGAGTATCCAACTTTCCCCTTTTTAGTTTCTGGCCTCTCACTTTGACAGTTCACCCTCAGATAGGGACTTGTCCCAGAGAGGCAGCATCCACGCTGGTTGATGGGGGGGTGGGGTGGGGGGGCTTGTTTTGCTGCGTCTGTGCCGCCTCATTTCAGACCATTAAGAGCAGTCAAGTAATAATAATTACTTTTAACTGGGTTCACTCAGACAGCCACAGCCAGAGGCCCGGGGACACACAATACAGCCAGGAAGTAACTACAAGCCTCTCTCCATCGATAACACCAGCATATCTCATTACCGTGGCGACCTGTGGTACACTGCCACTCGGTCTTGATCATATAAAACCCATCTCAGTGTGCTGTCCCCGCCGGAGCACCGGCAGAGTGGAATATTCATTATTCAAATTTTAAGCATTGGAAATCCCAATATGTTACGAAGGCCAGATGAGAGGAGATGAAATAGCTTAGCCTTTTGTCCAGGGAACATTGACTAATCGCCTCGCTCTCCAGAATCAATTTCCCAGCCGTAAGCGTCAGACGGTCCTGATTGTACTGTACTGTTGAGGACCCCCCCCCCCCCCCCCCCCCTCCTCTTCCCTTCCCTATCACCTTATATCCCTCCTCGATGCCTAGAATAACTTATTGATTAGTGATAATATTACGGGAGGTTAGGGTGGCCGGGGCGGAAGACGGGCTGGCCTCAGTCATCTCCGCTGGGCTAAATTTGGGTCCTTTGTTACCAGATCCAAAACACACTGAACCTATCGCCAGGTGAATGAAAAGGAAAAACGTATGAGTTTTCTGAAAGCACATGCGAATAGGAAAAGAAAATCCTAGTGGCTTTTATAATGAATAAGTATTAATAAAGTTTAAATGGATGAATCAATGACGTTGTTGGGGCTGTTTAAAGCAAAGGGGTACAGCTAGGGCTGGGCGATATATCGAGATTTTAATATATATCGATATATTTTCAAACGCGATATGGTATGAGACAATATCGTTTATATCGATTTAAAAAAAAAAATAAAAATTTTTTAATGATTTTGATATAGCTTATTTTGTGACAAATTGACTTGAATGTTTTATTTGAGATTTGCACAAATGTTTTGTTATTTGCACAACTGTCAACCTCAGTGGAAAAGTCTGCCTGTTACTGTCTACATTGTATTAATTGCACAGTGTATTTTAATTTAATTGTTATGCAGGAAAGGGATATTTGTTTTATTTTATTCAAGAAGCATTTTTATTCTATATATGCAGGCAGTCTATTTTTATTTCATTTGTTTTATACATTTTGATATTGTGTGACATTTGGCACGAGGCTTTGTATTAAAACTGACTGTTTTTTTAAGGGTTTGCCTCAGAAAAAATGAAGCTAACAGAGATGCTAACAGAGATGCTATGCTATAAAACTTTGGGGGAAACCCCAATTAAGGCACAGAAAAAATATCAAGATATATATCGAGTATCGCCATTTAGCTAGAAAATATCAAGATATGACTTTTGGTCCATATCGCCCAGCCCTAGATGTTGCACAGGTGAGGGCTATTAAATAGGAACAAGCAGCAAATATTTCCCAACTAGCGTGGCTGTTTAACGATTTTGCTAGGTTTGGTGGAGGTTCTGGCCAGGTGATGGACTGATTCCAGCCCCTGGGTACCGGGGCTGATCTCTCCCTCTCTCTGATTCTGTGCTGAGCCTGAAAAGTGGCTGTGATCAATACCTGCAGGGCCTCTCCACACTGCCAGAGGGCTGCTTGTGTGTGTTTGTACGTGTGCTGTGTCAGCAACCACTCAGGACTCCATCAAGCACCCCCCCCACCACACACACAAACGCACACCTTTTCTTCATGCGCATACACAGACACCCACATCGGTCAACGCCCCGTTCAAACAGATGCTCATTTTAGCCCCCCACCCCACACACACTACTTGCTCAGCAACCCTCATCACACACACACACACACAAATTCATGCCTTCTTCCTCCCCTTGCACGCCATCCCAAGAAGGATGTTAAATACCATTCAAATGTCAGCCTGGCGTATTGATTGGAATAATAACTCTGAAAGGAAGGAGACGCTAAGCAGGTGCATGATGGCACAAGCATCGTTCAACGTCACAAAGTTGCCGTGTAAGGGTTCCCGACTCCCCCAGCAGAATGTGGATGGGGGTTTACGTTGGACCACCGCGGACACACTGTTTGGGCATTAATCATTGTTCTTACAGGCCGGTGACAGGCAGAGCAGGATTCAGGTGGAGGGTGGGGTGATTTGGAAAAACCCTCAGATCACGGTGGCTGTGTGGATGTGGAAGTCAGACGAGAGGGTACTTATATTTTTATCTGTCAGGTCTGAATGTATCTTCAACTTGAAAAATAAGTGCTACGAGTGGTTTAACAATACTGCACTTCAATACAAAAGTTAAGAGCTTTTCTTTATCTAAGCATTTGCGGTTTCTAAGACTTTACACTTGCTACATTTATGGGCATGCCTTTTTTTTTTACTTCATTCATGGAACAGCTTTAGTACGACGGCGTATTAGGGCCAAACTAAGACAAAAAAATTACGAGAATAAAGTCATAATATTACGAGAATAAAGTCGTAAAATTACGAGAATAAAGTCATAATATAATGAGAATAAAGTCGTAAAATTACGAGAATAAAGTCATAATATTACGAGAATAAAGTCGTAATATTTTGAGAATAAAGTTGTGATATTTTGAGAATAAAGTCTTAATATTACGAGAATAAAGTCGTAATATTAAATATATTATATATATAACTTCACCAGATACTGCTCAATATTACTAATGTTAACACAGGGAGAAGACTGCTCTTCCTGTTAGAGTTCTCATAAATTACCACTTTATTTTCATAATATTAAGACTTTATTCTCATAAATTACGACTTTATTCTCGTAATGTTACGACTTTATTCTCGATAATATTACGACTTTATTCTCGTAATGTTACGACTTTATTCTTGTTATATAACGACTTTATTCTATTACGACTTTATTCTCGCAACATTACGACTTTTTTCTGGTAAATTTACGACTTTATTCTCATTATATTATGACTTTATTCTCGTAATTTCCAATTTTTTTTGTCTTAGTTTGGCCCTAATACTCCGTCGTACTTTAGACACTTTGTTAAGATACTGTCTTTATAATTAAGGCTAAAATGCAGAATATATACACCTTATCCTATCTTACTCCAACCCTATCCTAATATTTATTCCACATTTAGACAAGCTTCACTATTTCTATTTTAATATTTAGTCAGTTGACTAATGGATGGATCCTGAAACAAGTTTAAGCTGCAGCTGCAGTGAGATTTTGCGTATAAACTCTTTTTATTATTATCATTATTATAATAATATTAGAATTATTTTGAATGAGTGTTGTCAAAAAAAAAGTGAGATCTTCGAAGTCAGCTGTGATCCTCACCTGGCGGGTACCTCGACGTTGGATATGGCGTAGAAGTACTTGAGCAGGTTGTCTCTCTGGACGTAGGTGCCGCCCAGCGCGGGCCTGAGCAGCCTCATCCTCAGGTTGGTGAAGGTGAAGAAGTCTCTCAGTCCCTTCATACTTTCCATGCGGGTGTACAGGTTGTCCATGTTCTGCAGTCGAAGGCCTGCAAACACAGCAAAGCGCGCCCGCACCTCGAACTTCACATTCTTGTCGTTCTTGGAGCCGACCCAGCGCGAGTACTCCTCCGTGCAAATGACCCGGGTGATGTTTGCGGCCGACAGGTCGCGTACTCGTTTGGGATGCATGTTGAAAGCTTCCAGGCAGTCGTCAGCGTAGAACTGGTACGGCTGCCAGGAGCGTCCGTGATCCATGGACTTATCGAGCACCATGATTGTGGGTCGGCCATATTCAAAAGTGATGTGGACGTCGTCTGTGAGCTCCAGACTCTTGTTCCAGGACATGGAGATGTTGGCCAGCAGGGGCTCCGGGTGGCGTCTCCATGTGACCGTCTGCCAGTAGGTGAGTAAGCCATTCCGTTCCCGGTCCTGCATCAGCTGAGGAGGGTGGGCCAAGTCTGGGTTGGAGGCATCGCACTCGTCACTACACAGATATGGGTTCTCCTAAAATAAAGAGTCACACAAAGCAGCACTGTGTCAGTACAGTTCAAAGTAACTTGGTGATTTAGTTCAAAGAATCTCCTGGGAAAAAAACAGCAGTTTTTCTCTATAGGACAAACAGGCTGATGCATGCTGAACATGTGTTGTGCAAATTTAATCATCAATGTTGCAGAGGCTTTTTTTTAATGTATTTCATCTTCGAAAGTCTCAACTGACAAGACAACAGAAGCAGAGTTTTTGGCTCATTTGTTTTAGAAATGCTGTTGCGATGTATTTGTGCCCACTGCAGTAAGTGCCGTTATAATTAAGGCAGCTGAAACGTATCTCTGCCTCCTCTCCTTCTAGGTTCTGTGTGGACATTTTCTTTTATTCTAATGCAGTTCGCAGAGGCTTTAATCTGCAAAGTTTTTACAAAGAATGTCTAAAATAGCGATAGAAACATCTTTTTTTTTGTACTAAAAAGAACATATGAGCCTCACTGAGGGAGTGCTCTCTAAGGCACCGGGTATATATTAAAAGTAAACTTGGTTTAACAATGCAACAGGAAGTTTGAAGGTCAGGAGGATGGTGCATCATCACTGTCTTTGCATGGACAGCAAAGTGCTGCTGCACTTTTAGCTCCAGAGAATTGATCCTCCTTTTCCAGTGATGCCAAGTCTTTCAAGCTGCTGCCCTGCTCCGCAACTAAAAGTCAACAGGATTATTCACACGGCTCCCAGAGCTCAACGTGCCCGTTTCCACCTGCTCTAAGAAATGCCTCTCATTCTCGCTGAAGGTCCTTCTTGTACTACCTAGACCAGGGGTCGGCAACCCAAAATGTTTAAAGAGCCATATTGGACCAAAAACACAAAAAACAAATATGTCTGGAGCGGCAAAAATTTTTTAATGAAGGCAAACACATGCTGCATGTATCTATATTAGCTATAACTAAGGGAATTATTATGCAGTTTGAGAAAAAAGTTGAAATGTCGAGAAAAAAGTCAAAACTTCGAGAAAAAAGTTGAAATGTCAAGATTAATGTTGAAGTACAATCTTGAGAAAAAAGTCGAAATGTCGAAAAAAAAGTCGAAATGTCGAGAAAATAGTCAAAATTCAGAGAAAATAGTCGAAATTCAGAGAAAAAAGTTGAAATGTTGAGATTGTTGAAGTACAATCTCGAGAAAAAAGTCGAAATGTTGAGAAAAAAGTCGAAATGTTGAGATTAAAAAAGGAAAAAAGGAAAGAAGAAAAAAGAAAAAAAGGAAAACAGAAAAAAAAAGAAGAGAATGAAAGGGAAAAAAAGAGAAGAAAAAAGGAAAAAAAGAAGAAAAAAGGAAGAAAAAAAGAAAAAAGAAGAAAAAAAGGAAAAAGGGAAAAAAAAGAAAAAAAGGAAAAAAAAAGGTCAACATTTTTGAAAAAGCTCCAGGAGCCACTAGGGCGACGCTAAAGAGCCACATGCGGCTCTAGAGCCGCGGGTTGCCGACCCCTGACCTAGAAAGATGCGTCATCATCCCAACATCAGGCTGTTAATTAGTGCGCCACTAAAACGTTGTGGTGAGAAATGTCAATGCTGGATGGATTATGCTCATAATCAACATTTTACTGAGTCAGGAAGTGTGTCATATGTGTGGAAATTTATCACACAAGGGTCACGGGGAGGTTGCTGATCAACTCGCGAAGCTGAGAGCATCATGTAGCTTCCCGCTGTATTCCAGCTGTCTGACATCCCCATCACAACAGAAGCGAAAATATTTACACAAAGAATTCCCAGAGATCTGCAGTCATCTCTCCTGGTGCTTAATTTGCTAAACTCAGCTCTGGTGGTGTTTGGATTGTATCATATACAGAAAGCGTATTACTTGCCTCCAGGATGTACTAATTAAATGGAGAAGGATTATTATTTTCTCCAGTATTTACTTACTGTCACTCAGTCTATCCAACAAGTCAATTTTACATTCTCTCTCTAAATATTCCCTCTTTCAAATCTCGCTCCGAGCTAGTCATTTTAATTTAAAGAACACTTTGGTAGAACAAATCACAATTTCAAGTCCAATAAAGATGTAATTTGCATCATGTTTGATCTTTGTGTGGTGTCATGGATTTGTTTAATTTTCTATAATTAAAAAAAAAGCCTCTGATGGCTGTGAAGTAGGGATGGGCGGTATGGACTAAAAAATGTATCACGATTATTTCTGGCATTTATCCCGATAACGATAAAAATGACGATAAAAAAATACCAATTCAACTCCACCTTTTTAACTATGAATCTATCTCGCTCTCAGATCTGCCATGTTTGTTACACAAAAACGTCATCAACAGGAATTTTTCTTTCTTTCTTTCTTTCTTTCTTTCTTTCTTTCTTTCTTTCTTTCTTTCTTTCTTTCTTTCTTTCTTTCTTTCTTTCTTTCTTTCTTTCTTTCTTTCTTTCTTTTTTCCCTTCCTTCCTCCTTTCCTTCCTTCCTTCCTTCCTTCCTTCCTTCCTTCCTTCCTTCCTTCCTTCCTTCCTTTGTCCCCTTCCTTCCTTCTTTCCTCCTGCTCTCTCCTTCCTTCTTCCCTTCCTCTTTTCTCCCTTCCTTCCTTCCTTCCTTCCTTCCTTCCTTCCTTCCTTCCTTCCTTCCTTCCTTCCTTCCTTCCTTCCTTCCTTCCTTCCTTCCTTCCTTCCTTCCTTCCTTCCTTCCTTCCTTCCTTCCTTCCTTCCAAAAATCAGCTTTACACAAAAACGTCATCAACGGGAAATTATCGCTTTTACCGCGTCATGACAAATTCTTATCGTGAGGAATTTTTTTTACGGTATATCGTGAACGGTTAAGTATCGCCCATTCCTACTGTGAAGTTTCCTCTCCTTTGAAACTTCTCTCCTGTTTTGTACACATTTATACTGATCTTAATTTATTAAGAATCCAATACTCTTTGTGACTTAGTCAACAAGGTACTGTAATATAGATATCTCTCTTTTTCCATCTCTATTAGCCTTTCACCAGCATTATCAATCCCTTCACCAATACCTGCTTATTCCTACATAGAACACGGGAATCTGCTGGAGACTTTCCCAGCTCTCTTCAGGCGAAAGATGACGGTTAATCAATTGTAAAGACCACACATAGAGGACCACTCACCGCTACGGGAAATTTTAGAGCAACCGAACTACCTGACATACATGTTTTTGGACCATGAGAGGAAGCCAGAGAACATTCACACGGCAGATGGACAACATCCAAACTCCACACAGGAAGATCCCTGCCGGGAGTCCAGGCAGGAACTTTCTTGCTGTGAGGCAACAGTGTTAACCCCCCCGGCTGCCTCTTCATTTTTTCACATTTATTTGTGCATTAATATGTCTTATTTCAGTGTTTAAGACTGTCACAAGGTTATGGGAAAAATGCTGTTTGCTTAGGTTTTTATAAATTATGGTGACAAAAAGAACAGTGTTTTAGCCTTGTCCAGGGGAAAAATAAAGCACACAACCTGAAGTATGGACAAAACAGTATCAGCAGGAATGTCCTTTCAGAGAATCAATAAAAGAAAATATCGAAAACTGCAATTGTTGCATTTCTAATTATTATAAACCTGTTTTAGAATTACACTCAAGACACAACTTTAAAATCCAAGCTCTTATCTGAAGGTGAAGTGTACATCACATTCATCACCTTTATCGGCGACAGTCGGTAGATCAAAACTTTTCATCAACGTTGTCCTCAGACAGGAGCGGATATCGTTAAAAAATCTTGTTTAACACGTAATTGTGTCTTTGACGCGTTTCAAATGTTGACGGCTGTATGTCCAGCCGAGTTTAGGAGAAGCTTTGAAGAGTGACTGCTCAGAGCAGGGGCAACCAAAGAGAGGATTTAAGGATTTACCTGTAAATAGTGCAGATAATTATATTTTTATAAAAGAAAAAAGAAAAGAAAAGTAGAGGGAAGTTTCCAAAATGTAGAATGTAAGTATCCAAGTAGTCCACCCTAAATCAGCACAGGAAGTCCCCTTCTTACGAAGATACAAGTTGTGAATTTTTAAAACAAATGAACAAAGTGGTCCAAGATGAAACTATTGTATAAGGGTAATTTGCATGCCAGGCAAGTGGTGGTATCTATTTGTGGTGATGTTCAGTGGATTTATCAAGAAAAAAAAGAAGTCATTAAGGCTCTAAGATTAGTTGCAGTTCCCCGACTGGCCAATAGAGGCTTGCTGCAAAAGTGAGTCGATCTCCAGCCACTCCCACTTTGAAACGTCCAACTTTAGAGCTGAAATAAATACATTTACAGCCTTTTTGTCTCAACTATTTGATTTCACACCCATGACAACTCTGAGGGGGGTAAATGTTTTTGTACCATGCCAGAAAAATGCTTATAAAATAATAATTGTATTTCTAACATTATTGATTGATTGACAGTCAGCTAAGCCAATGGCTAGTCGTTATCATTTCCTGATCCGTAATCGTCATGCTACTGTGCTTGGCAAAGAAACCACCCAGCATTGGTTCAACCCAACAGTAATTTTTGATTTCAATCCCAATAACATGTTAAATGCTTTACTCTGTTGTAAACTGTGGAGATATTTTGGCGAGGATCCCCTGACGGAGCCGGGAGCCAAAGCTAACAGCTGACATATGGTGGGTGTGCTCCCGTCGGCTTCCCGTGCAACATGGCTGCGCCCCACCAAAACAGCTCTTCAGAAACCAATGGGTCATGTGATCTAATGCTTCGTTCATTGTTTTTTACAGTCTATGGTTGTTACAGAAGTCTCTTAATAACCTGAATCAGTACCGTCAACGTCAGGTATTACAGTAATCAGGTCAGCATCTTATCATCCTCAGTTTGATATTGATGATTAAAAACCTCTGAAAAGCATTTTTTATAGATTGTACTCTAAAGATGTCTAAAACTTAAACTGTTATCTACACGTACCAACACAGTAGTTGGACTTACTGAACTTATGAACAGCCTCTCTGATTGGTTGCCACGCCCATTAATGCAAACCATTAAATATAAAATTTTTCGCCAGGCCTGGCTTGCATGCAAAATTTGGTGACTTTTAGGGGGGCAAAAAGGCCCTCCTTTCGTCGGAAAAATAAAAACGAGAAAAAAAACAAAAATTCCTACAGATACAATAGGGCCTTCGCACTGTCAGTGCTCGGGCCCTAATAAATAAAAGACAATAAAGCCAGATCTTACTGGGCTTTGTTGAATTATTTTGCATACATTTTTTTTATTGCAAATCTAGTAAATGCTGCGGCCCTTTAGCTCAAATGTAGTGGATACGCACTTATTTATTAACATTTTCATCTCAATCACGCATATAAATCGAACACTTAGCAATATACATCAAGCGATAAGGCAACTTTAAAAGGAACCCTGGCTATTAAGACATGTAGGTCTTAAAAGATAAATGTTGGTATCAATTATAACAATGTGATATAAAAAACCTTGTTGATGTCTTTGTTTTTATAAAATTTGAAAATATAATTTAACTCGTAGGTCGCCATTGTTGTTTACATTCTGGGTAGTGACGTCAGACGGTGGCTCCTGCTGGCCCCCGTCCACTGTTTTGACATCCAGAAACAGATGAAAACACAGCTAAACAGGTGACGGTGCACCAGAAACACAGATCAAAACACAGCTAAACATTAAGGTGACGTCGCACCTACAAAAAAGTAAAAAAAAACAACAAAAAAAAGTACCGCACCATAAAGCATGAACTATAAAAACACCATAAAACTCAGATAGACTAACAGACCACACGTTTCAACTAGCAGGAGGTCTTAGCTCGTGTAGACGCCGTAGACGGCGTAGCCGTGGCTCTATGAGCCTGCAGCGCTCCGCCATCCGCTCTCGCCGCCGCCGGGATGGAGACGCCGGTGTGCAGGATGCACGTTTGGGTGGGCATAGCCCACCCCTCTCCCCCCCTAAAACCGGCTTCGGTGCTGGATCCACGGTTTGATGACAGACCAGAGGCTGAGGGGACTGGCCCGGGACTTTGACGAAACGGGAGGCGCAGACTTCGCGTCAAATAGGCAAGAACATCTTTATTTAATTTAATGACGCCAGATCTGGCTGGGGTTTTTATTGTAGCATCGGCTATCTGCTAGTTGAAACGTGTGGTACTTTTTTTAAATTTTTTTTTAAACTTTTTTGTAGGTGCGCCGTCACCTTAATGTTTAGCTGTGTTTTGATCTGTGTTTCTGGTGCGCCGTCACCTGTTTAGCTGTGTTTTCATCTGTTTCTGGATGTCAAAACAGTGGACGGGGGTTAGCAGGAGCCACCGTCTGACGTCACTACCCAGAATGCATTGCGGTGTAAACAACAATGGCGACCTACGAGTTAAATTATATTTTCAAATTTTATAAAAACAAAGACATCAACAAGGTTTTTTATATCACATTGTTATAATTGATACGAACATTTATCTTTTAAGACCTACATGTCTTAATAGCCAGGGTTCCTTTTAAGTTCAGGACAACAACATTTGATTGCCTAATGACTTTAAAGGGATTTCACCCAAACTGTGTTTGGACTATCAAACACCGACCCCCCGAAGGCTTTAAAGGCTGGCTGTAAATATTTTGCATTCTCATCATTGACAGAAAATGGTGGCAGAAGTCAGCGGGGCACTTTAACAAATGCACATGCCTGCTAATGATCTCGCCAGAGTTGTGTTTGCCATGCAAGTTGTGCATGAGTATTGTGACATGCTGAGCATACAGATGAAGAAGTGGATTATAATGCAGGTATAAACCTTTTTTTTTTCCCCCTCTGACAGCCACCTTTCAGTCTTAGAGAGCCTAACTGGTCAATATTCTAAAGATTTAGTCTGAGTATCACATGAAACAGCAGTTTCTTCTTTGTGATGTAAGCATTGCTGCATAATATTGATGTACTGTGCAAGGATAGATCATGTGTCACTGCTCTCTTTGCAGACTTTCACTTTTTTTCATCCAGCGCCAGCAAGAGGCAGCGCCTGTCCTGCCTCTCGAATGAAGGCATTGGACTTTTCCATGGGAAAGTGAGCAGTCACTCAAAGCCATTCTTGTGGTCTCACACCAAAAGCAAAAGTTGAAATCCTGCGAGGCTAAGACGATAAATCATCTGATTTATGGTGACAACGCAGAGTGGGAAAACTCCTAACATAAGCAAATGCTGAAATGGTGCTGAGGGAAGGTGCGTGACAAAAAAAGAAAAAGAAAAAAAGGCACGACACAGGGTCATAATGCATGTGGAGACACAGCTGTGGATTGACAGTGTCTCTTTACAGGCAACTAACGATAATCCATCTCGGGTCCATATTGAAGCATCATAGCTGGATTGTTTACTATCTGATAACCCAATTATCCTCCTCGCAGCGATTCAGATAGAGATCACTGTCGGCGCAAACACACTTAGGATGATAATCTACAATGTTCACAAACAACTGCAACCAGACAAGGTAATTAGAATCAGATGAAGAGTTTTGCGGTGGATGTCAGAGTAAGAGTAGCTGCCCTGCGGAGGCCCAGCTGCTTCGGTGCCCTCTGTAAGTGCATCTCGCAACCTTAGTCCAGGCAACATTTTTACACGCACGGGAAGAAAGATTAGTAGGATGTTGTCCTGGGTGTGACTTTTGGCCTACAAAGCCTATTGAAAATGGGCGTGCTGTCACACTGTCCCAGATATAGAGCAAACTCCATTAAGGTTAGCGCTTGCTCTCTCTAAGAAACATAAACACAAATAAAAGCAGTTCCACAAACTGGACAGGAGGATCAATACAATATATATATATAGATAGTAGGGCTGGGCGATATGGACCAAAAGTCATATCTCGATATTTTCTAGCTGAATGGCGATACTCGATATATATCGATATTTTTTCTGTGCCATAATTGGGGTTTCCCCCAAAGCGTTATAGCATAGCATCTCTGTTAGCTTCATTTTATTCTGAGGCAAACCCTTAAAAAAACAGTCAGTTTTAATACAAAGCCTCGTGCCAAATGTCACACAGGTACCTTTATTAACAGAGGTCTGCACGATATCAAAATGTACAAAACAAATGAAATAAAAATAAACTGCCTGCATATATAGAATAATAATGCTTCTTGAATAAAATAAAACAAATATCCCTTTCCTGCATAACAATTAAATTAAAATACACTGTGCAATTAATACCATGTAGACAGTAACAGGCAGACTTTTCCACTGAGGTTGACAGTTGTGCAAATAACAAAACATTTGCGCAAATCTCAAATAAAACATTCAAGTCAATTTGTCACAAAATAAGCTATATCAAAATCATAAAAAAAATAAAAAATTTAAGTCGATATAAACGATATTGTCTCGTACCATATCGCATTTGAAAATATATCGATATATATTAAAATCTCAATATATCGCCCAGCCCTAATAGATAGATAGATAGATAGATAGATAGATAGATAGATAGATAGATATTACATCTTTGTCACTTTGTTGGACTTATGTGAGTGTCGGGTTGAGCAGCTTCATGGTCCTGCTCATCAGTCCGCTCTGACCTCACAGAGCCCTCCAGGATTACCCGCAGTAGAGGTGATATGTACAGTAATAGAGGCTGGAAGATTTTCATCCCCCATGAGAGCCTTACACGAGGTTATGTCTAAGCCCCTTTGTGTAGCCTGTCCTTCTTTTCCCTCTCTGCTGCCTGCAGCTGGTCTGGTCGGCAGACGATACCCGCATCCGTAAACACCCGCAAACACACTCTCGCTCACACACACGCACACGCGTATCCCATCCAAATGCTGCGGCACTTGCCCCGCACTGTTAAACCCCTCCAGCAATTATCATCACTGGGCTTCTGTTACCACGACAACAGCTGCAATATTGCACCAATAATGAGTGACTTCCTTGTTTTCCTGCAAGTTAAAACAAGGTGGCCCAAAACAGACGTTAATTACACTTCCAAGTGCTGAAATTTGGTTTGTGCTTCAGCTATGCGCAGCCGCTCATCTTTGATCTGTTTATGTACCGTTTGTAATTATGAAACAACGACTGGAACTATTACCTCTCTGAGTTCCTAAAAAAGTGGTGGAGTTTCTCTGTTGCACCTTGATGCAGAGATAAATGGTTCTGGAGGGATGCAGAAACATAAAGTACAAGGGATAACTGCAGCTTTTAATGCTCAATTTATTCATATGAGTAGCGCCATACAAAACAGATTTCACATTTATTTTTTAATCACAACCAAGCTGCACGTAATCTCCTACGGACACAGGATTTTGACGACTGTTGCGTCACAGTTATGTAAAACACGGGTGACTTGCGATATGACCTTTCAGACTGAAGTAATGCTGCAGCGGGTCAGTTATTTATCCAATTTAGAATCAAATGTGAAAGTAGCCCAAGTCTGATTTGGCATAATCTAATTTCAAGTCATTTGAGCTGTTCAGATTATCATTAAAATCTGATAAAGTCAAAATGAAAAGAGTTTAAGCTATATTTTCTTTTGTAAACGTTGAGCTAATTTGGTCTATCCGTGCTCAGCCATTTTTATCACAAGGGTGGGGATGGGGGTGTATGTGTGCTGTATGAATGAGGGTACGGGGGTGGGGCGGTTTTCTCTTTTTAATGTAAAGCACTTTGTGTTGAATTTTATCTGCATGAAAGGTGCTATATAAATAAAATCAAGTTTAAAGTTAAAGTTTAAGTTTAATTCTACTGCTATGTAGCTAAGAGAACGAGTGCAGTGGGAAAGCCACTACAATCACTCATATGGCGAGCTATTATTACAATTATTATAAATGCTGGTTGATCACAACAAATTGAATTACCGTATTTTCTGGACTATAAGCCGCTACTTTTTTCATAGGTTTTCAACCATGCGGCTTATACAAAGGTGCAGCTATTCTGTGGATTTTTCTTCCACCGCTCGGGGCGCTCTAACCGGAATTAGAATCAAAACTAAGACAAAATAAATGCAAAGAAGAATACGCTACTTATTCTTTAGCAGATAGAAGTAGGTAGAAGCAGATTTCAAACAGATAAATAGATAAATAAATACAGGTTATTTTCTCTTGGTTCTGTCCCGTTTTAATCAGTAAAGTTGCTGCCGTGTTAAAAGACACTGTTAGGAAAAGATCTATTTAGGTACAAACATGTACATCATTTACAGTTCAAAATCCTTCTGTAAATGTAGTAAATATCTAATCTAACAACATAAATATCCGGCTTGCATATCGTTTTTTTTTTTTAAATAGAGCGGATACGGTTTGTATGCAGGTGCGGCTTGTATATCTTTTTTTAATTACTTTTTTAAAAATAGAGCGGATGCGGCTTATATGCAGGTGCGGCTTATAGTCCAGAAAATACGGTACATTTTGTTCATACCCATAGACAGTTTGAGGCCTTTTATTCCTCGTAAAACCAACGGGAACATGCCCACCGTATGTCAATCCAAGTTAGCAGTGGGCATTAGTTTCAGACGTTGTGTCTGTTGCGAAACTAGAAATTACAGATGTTTAGCCAATACTGGGTTAATGTACAATCCTGATTCTTCGATTAACTTCGTAGCATGACGATGACTGATAGGGAAATAATAATCACTAGCCATTGGCTAAACCACCTGTCAATCAAAAGGCTATACAGAATATTAGAAATAAATCTATTGCTTTATATAAATGCATGACGTGGTACAAAAAAACGTCACACCCCCCTCTGAGTTGTCATCGATGTGAAATCAAACAGTAGAGAACAAAACTGAGTTTTATTTCAGCTGTAAAGTTGGACACTGTAACACGGGTGTTGGTGGAGATTGACTTGCTTTTGGAACGACCTCCAGCGCTTTTTGTTACGTCCACGTTGGGGTGGTTAGACGGTTGACATGGGGCTTGCACAAAGTAACACTCACTGTGATGTGTTCGGTAATGGCATTGGATAACACTGTGGGGTCTGAGAGAGTTGATGAGACTTAAAGTGACACAAGTGCTAATAAATATATTAAAACTGCTGCTGCCACCTGTTATTTTCTTAGTTGGAAATGGACTTTTAGGAGTTATTTAGTTGTTTTTTTTGTGACATTTTTACTTCTGAGTTTATAATGGATGACAAGAAGAAAAAAAGAGGAAAACAAGTCAGCATTTGAAAATGGACATGGACACAGGCTGGATTTTATTACTTACTGGAGAGCACAAAGTTGATTAAATGCACATTATTAAATCTGCCTTAAAAAAGAAAAACAAATCACAGTTCCTACGTCTCATGTTCACATGTTCACAGTACTTTATCAACTAAAAATGAGTAAGGGGTATCAGATGTGTCTTTCAAATCAGACAGAGAAAAGCAAATAACGTAAGGGTCAACTTTCAAAGCTTAGAGTCTCCTGACTGTAAGTATACAGTCGTAGATTTCACCCTAAACTTTGAACATTACCAAATAAAACACCCTCCCTTTTACCAAACTATAACCAGTACTCGAGTTGTAAAAACAAATCAGGGGGGATGGTGGATTTTATCATATGGGGACAGATAATTTGTGCCGATTACAAATAATATAATATATTACAAATAATAGCAGTGACCAAAACACCTGCAGAAATACTGCAGGAATGACATAGCAGCAGTTAAATGCAGCCTTCTGTAAGCTTTAAATATCCACTGGGCTTAAATCAAATACATCAAAACACAAAAATTAAAAAACTGTTTTCTGAACTTCAATATGACTCTGTCCTTCACAGGATAAGTAAAATGGATCACTGCAAAAACTCAAAATCTTAACAAGAATATTTGTCCTATTTCTAGTTAAAATGTCTACTTTTAGTAAACTAAATGTCATTGCACTTAAAACAAGAGTCATCACTGGAAAAAACAACAATTTTCACCTGTTTCAAGTAGATTTTCACTTGAAATAAGTAGAAAAAGTTATTTTTCTGGAGTTATTTTTCTGGTGACGACTCTAAATGTTGAAATAGCAGTAAAACCACATTCATTGATGAAATGACATAAGGGATGGAAAGGGGGGATGGCAGTTTTACAGGGGGGATGATTTTGACCGTTTTAATTTCAGGGGGGATGCCATCCCCCTTCATCCCCCCTCAACTCGAGTACTGACTATAACCTACTATAACTATAACCCTGGATTAAGTGCTCTGTGGCTCTGAGAGCTATAATATCTGATTTGTGGTTTGACAGTTCTGAGATAGGTCACTGAGAAACAAGTTCTGAAAGGATGCACGTCCTCATCTTTCCTTCACTTTCCCTTTCTTGTTGTCACGACCGCTTCTGGTCCCAAAAATATTTTCTCTGCCCCTTTGCCCTTTGTCTCCTCCTTATTTCTCCTTATACTTCCATAAGTTTTGATCTTATATTGCCAGCAAGGGGGGAAAAAAAGGTATGGACACACACTCAACGCAATTTATTTTGTTTTGGAGAAACATCGAATGGAACGACCTTCCCATTAAAAAGGCCACAAGAGGGGAAGAGAAAGAGATATTGCTTTTTCACTTGTGATGTTAATCTTTTATTTTGTCAGGTGTTTTTTTCCCACAATGCTGGAAGTTTTCGTCACAGTGAATAAAGGTGATTTATCTGCCCGTGCTTGCCTAAATAAAATGGGAATAAATGTAATAGAGTGGCATTTAAATGTTTTTGGACGACCCCATTAAAAAATTCACTTAGACATAGTTTGTTTGTTCCCCCGAACCTTATTCTGACATTGGGAAGCTATGTACTGCTCGAAACAGTTATCAGATGCTCTAAAAGTTGTGATGATTGTGTCCCTCAACGTTAAAATAAGAGGTAAAAGAGGTAGGTCGGTCGCCAAAGGCGCCACATGGAAAAACTTCACTAGAGCTGTAAGGCATGGGACGATATGAAAATTTCATATCACGATATTAGTGGACAAAAATATCACGATTACGATATTATCACGATATTAGCGTGTCGCTTATAAAATTCTTAAAATGCAAGGAAAAACACTAACCGTGGATCCACTGGTTCCTTCAGAACATTTATTCTCAAATCATTCTCAACACAGTGACACTTGAGGTAGAGAACAAATAGTGTACTGTAAATGTTATGCATTACAAAGTGTAAACTATAGTACCGGTACCGGTACTTATTTGAACTTTCTTTTTTTGTAAGAAAATACTTCCCTGAGAGTCGAAAGAAATAAGTGAAAAATAGAAATAAAGTGACAAAGAAGAGCCAAATGCACACTGATTGTATTACTCTCTGATACTTTAACAGTGGCTGGCTGCCTGCTACTTAGTACGGCTCTCTGGAAAAATAATAAAATAAAGGCACTGCTCTGTAGTATACAAAACAAAAGCTGCATGGCCAACACAAAGATTGAGTGAAAATAAAGTGCCACAGTAGTCAAATGCACACGGATTGTACTACTCTCTGAAAAAAATATTAAATAAATAAGAATAATAAATAATATTAATAAAATACATGAAAAAAAATAACACTGGCTTCTACCTGGCTGGTAGCCTTGTGTGACCAAAAAAAAAAAAAAAAAAAAAAAATTGGCGATAATTACAGTACCCCACGATAACGTTATCGCGGCCGTTTTTTATCGCGATATACGATAATATCGTATATCGCACCATGCCTAGCTGTGAGTAGGATTGCTTTAAAAAACGCATTCCTGATGGACTGAAAGGCGCTTCAGAGAGATGTTTCTGAATCGTAGTGCATTAGCCTGCCTCTCAGAAATAAAGTAAGCCATCAGCACGGCCTGGTGAAGTTGAAACATAACTTTTATACTGCAGTGAGCAATATTGCTTTTGAAAGAAAAGGATATAGAGTGTCATTAAAAGAATACCTCTTCAACTGTTAGACATAAGGGGATCAATCAGTGTTTGGGCTTGCGTTGCAGCTAGCTGTAGAAGAAATGTTTTGCTGTCAAAAGGGAGAAAATATTCAATTAAATCCTGGCAAATTCAGACGACGAACATCAAACCCTGAGTGAAAAGAGAGAAGTTAAAATGAAAAAGAAAGAAGTCTCGAAAACCGAATGAAAATACTAAAGACAACTTTTTCTGAAGAAGTCCCAAGTTAAGGGTCAGCCATACTCTACACAAAGTCCCCAAAACTTAAATATTTAAAAATGGCTTTTTATCCAGATGTAGGCAAAGAATCCCACAGGAATAGCAGCTTTTTTCAGGAAGAATTAAAAAAAAGCCACAACTAAAAACTGGAAGACTCTGGAAGACATTGCCTGTTTGAAATTTGATGCCAATTATGACTTGTCCAAATTATTCTATAAATTATTCTATAAGTGCTTGTCGTCAATATAATTATTTTGCTGCTTCAGTCGAGTCAGAACCCTCCAGATCTCAAATCATAAAGATCAAACATTTCATATTTACGAAGTCCCCTCGGATTGAATGCTCACAGAACCCAATGAGATCAGCCAAACCGGCAGAACTCAGAGCATTTAGGCTCCTTTTTTCCATCACTGTTGAAACATATAAGGACTATAAGAATGTGCAATAAAGAGTGTCTTATATCCTCTTTCTCCACAACTCCCAGGCAATATTTCTTTAGTTTTTTCCACCAACTATATGAACACACCTGCGCTAAAAAAGTACTCTGAATTTTCTTAATCAATTTGATTTTCTTAATTTTATCTAACTGGCTATCTATTGTCAATAAAATCATTGCACATAGGAATCATTGGCCATTCCTGTTTTTTAAAAAAGCAATATAAAATCAGCCATAACTTTGGGCAAAACATAAAATGATTAAAAAAGCTGTTTGTAGTGTAAGATATGACCCATAAACACACTCCCATGCCGTCCATTTAAGGAGTTGTCTATTATCTCCACAGCAGTTTACCAAGAGTGGCCTAAGGCACTGAAGTGTGCCGCTCAAGCTCTGGTGATTAAGCAAGCTTGCATACTTTTACTTTTTATAAATCACCCATGTTCTCTTTATCCTCTTTTATTTTTCTGCTGCAGGACAAGCGGCTGCTGGAGTCGATTGTCCTCTGTATTATTATTTTTTCATCACATTTGATCATGTGAGAACTTGTGTCGGTTGAACAATCAGTACAATGAGGATGTCACTACAAGCGTTAGGTGTGTGGGTCCGAGTAAGCTGTCTTCTGTGTGCATTCGGAGCATTATAAATATTTAAAAATGGTTAAGAGCACTCTAATGTCCGTTCAAGCAACAAAAAGGAACTTTTGCAACTTTAGCTCAGAGGGTCCCCCTTCAGGCATGAAAGTTACGTCACTTCTGGGACTTTTGTTCAATCTTTTGCTTAATCGCTTTTCTCTTCTGTTATTATTTAGTTGACTGTCTAAGTTTCTTCTTCTTTGATGTCCATAATAGCTCTGTGAGCGAGGTCTATCGTTGTTAAGGGATACCAGGGCAGGAATCCAAAGCTACTGTGAATTTCATGCCACCGCAAGTGTGTAAGTCAAAACTAAAATGTTATTGCAAACAGTGTACCACGATTTCACATTGATCACCTGGAAAAAGCTTTGCTGTGTACAAAACAGCAGTAGGCGACTGTAAATGTGTCCTAGGTGTGCGCTGGTGTGGGTGGGTGTTGTTTATGTCTGTGTCCGTGCGTGCAAGAAAAAAAAAACCAAACTGAATGTTTACTGTCGGCATGTGTGACTGTGCCGGAGGAGGAGAGGAGGACAGAGCAGAGGCAACATGCTGCCTGAAAGCAGCAGCTGAGCTCGTCCTGCTGATGTCATCACAGTTGGACCTAAACGAGTTATAATATGAATTAATCCCAGAATTCAGACACAGCAGATACACTTCAGCGAAAGACCAGAAAATATCAGGTGGAGTTTCTATTTTCTCAAAGTGCACTAAGGAGGTTAATTCAGAGAAAGAGCTGTTATCTTTTATGATGTATGTTATTAGATTTGACCCAATCATAAAGGAGATGAGCTGGAAGTAGACGAGTGAGTTTGAAGAAGAAAAAAAAAGATAACTGAACATCATATGAGAAGTTTACTGAGCATAGCCGTGTGTCTAAAATCCACTTTCTCTTTACTTTACTACTACTGGAGCTATGGTTGATGTGTATTTGTCAACTTGTGTTCTCAAGTGATGTTTCACACCTACCAATCTTTGAATCAAACTGAAAGTAGACGTGCAAATATTAATTTGATGGTACAGCGAAAGTTCTTGGAGCGATTCTGCTGATTTAAAGGCTTTTGAAAAGATAAAAGCAAAGTCTTGCTTTAGTTGATGTCAAAACTAGAAATTTGGAGAGGCAAGAAAAGTTGTAATGCAGAAAAAAGAGTTTTTTAACATCTTTCAAAGATTTATGGATACTTGGCTTAAATAAAGATCCACGCATGCTTGCCGCGTGGCTTCTGCGCAGAAGATCTCCCCTCTCTACAGAGTCATCAGTTCTGTGATCCTGATTGGTGAGACAAGGTTTGTTAAGTCCACCTCAGGCTGCCTAAGCTCCTGCAGCCAATCCCTCTTAGTATCACCTGAGTGAGAGATAAATCTCACTTAAAACTATCCTCTCCTCTGCCAACTCATATAGACACCGTCAGATCACTTTTAACCGCGTCCTAATGGGGAAGCAAGCCACAACATTACATCATTACATCCTCCTCCACCTCCCTCGTTTGTACCGTCACTCTCACTGTCGGTCTCTGCAGCCTTCGTTAATTATGCCCCGGATGGTCCAAAGTGCTCACACTGTGCCCCAATTCAACTCCAAGGGTCTTTTATTAGCACGCTGGTAACCTGGGACATATTTTTTCCCCCAGGAAGGGGCATCAGGAGTGGATCACTGCTGGATTTAGGTGGCCCTTTTGCGCAGCATAGATGACCCACTGCTGGACAGGGCAGGCCAGCCGGGTCTGGCAAGGCTGCACTAGGCAGGGAGCATGAAGTATGGCCATAGGCCCAGTCTGAGATGCACTGATCCACACTACCAGCTGCCACCTTCCTACCCTTCCTGCATGCTCCCCTTCCACTACAGCGTGGTTTCTCTCACTTCTCATGTCTATTTTTAGAGCTGGCTGATTTCTACCTTCTAAAACGGGCAAATGTGTTGTGAAACAGAAGGTTTTTTTTCCCTTCTTTCATCCCTTTTTAAAAAAAAAATTATTTTGAAATCTTAGACATACTATCGCGCACCGTCAGCCAAACACGCACATGTTTCACACACCCTTGCTGATCCCTGTTAATGTCATCACAAACAAATTCCAGTACACATGCACACTACCATTTGCATTCGACTGCGTTTTCTGTTCTCCGCCTCGAGGGAAACAGTTGACTGAAGGTTCTGGTTCAAAACAAAAAGAAAAATAACAAAATAAACAAAAGCACAGCGAGACCCATCTGAATGCAGCATTTTTTATATCAACACCCTGTGTACTACTTTGGGACTGTGGTCTGATTTCATCTTTTTGCTTAGCTAAGCTTGGATCTGCCTCACCTCTCCCTCTTCATTAGCTACCCCCCTCTGCAACACACCGCCTCAAACCTCCTTCCTCCATCAACCGCAATGGCAAGCAACAACTCTACAGTAGCTATCGTACAGCCAAACTACAAAGAAACTACTGATGCTCCTCACACAGCACTAGTGACAGCAGCATCTTTGTCAAAGTGCTGGAAGCGTATCACGTTGAAAGGAGCCAACATGCCGGCCTGTTTGGCTGTGGAGACAGGATGCTGCATTCCCAGGAAACAAGGGAGATAAGTGGAGTAGAAAAAAATTCATCCCTGTGGAGATGCAGGGAGTAAAAGCTACTGTACACCCATGCGAGCAGGGAAAGCTACAGTAGGCTTCAAAAACTCCAAAAAAGGGAATTCTACCAAATGTGTGACAACATACTGGAGGGTGAGAGAAGGAATAAATAAAAAATTTAAAAAAATGATTCTGTATTTTCTGCAGTCTGACTCAAGTCTCCTTTTTTTTATTTGGCAATGACTATCTGTTGACTTGTGGGATTGCTGAACGAGTGAATGCAAATGTTCACCAATTAGATAAGACACCGGCTTTTCTGTAAAGCTGCCAAATCTTGGGCGGGGGGCAGAGGGAGGAGGGGGGAGAAAAAAAATGCTACTTGCCTGAAAATAAATGATCTGGACATCAATAAGACTCAGCCAACACCCGTTTGGTGTCTAAAAAGAAATAAAGGGGATCTAATGGACTTGTTTTGCTGCAGAAGTGCCTGGAGAAATAGATTTGTGGATGCTGGCTGGATTGTTAAATGTCAGGATGGGATCCCAGAATGATAGCAGCATAATTGTCAAGTGTCTTGGAATTTAAGGCTGACATCTGATGTCTTGTACTTCCTGAGTAAACTTAACAAACCTTGGCGGGAGCACTCAGGGGGACGGATTAAATCCCCACAGCCACAAATGACCTGAGAGCAACAAAAAACTTTCCACCATCAAGACCCCGTCCGATTGGAAAGTGCTGACTAGGACCAGACTCCTTCCTGTCCGGTCCCCCATCCCCCTCTTTCCCTCCGTCTCATCGGTCGTGCACTCTGGATACTTCAGATGGAGCGTCGCTGGCCAACCCTTGTAAGGAAGCCCATTAAGGAGCCCATCAATATTTCATCATTGCTCACTCAGAAACATAGTTGTGTAGAAGTTTTTAGGCCAGGGCCATTAGGGGGCAGACATCAATACGTTATGGCAGTAAGCATCTCTCTTGACCTCTTGCCTTACTCCTGTCCATCCTCCGTCTTAAGAGAAGTCAGTGGAGAGGTTTCAATGAAGACAACAGTGGTTTCCGCTGCTAAGCAAATTATTAAGCATTAGGTATCTAAGAACCATTACATCCTTCCCTTCTCAAATGACCCCACAAGCCAGTTATTAATCTGTGTTAGAGGAAGGGAGTTTTATTTGTAAAATCTGTCTTAAAGTATCAACTCACCAGTCGCTCAACTTACAAACACATTATTAACAGAAAGACATAATTATATAATGTGTGTATAACAGGCCAGCGCTCCTGTTGAGACAGTTTTTGTGAGTTTTTCTCATTGCGGCTGATATAAATCTGACACCTACAGTACTGGCCAGTTCCATGTGTTGGAGGACCAGAGACAGCGGACAGATCGTTAAGAGGGTGAATTCATCATGAAAACACTGCCAGTCAAATTATGTGTCAAACCTAAAATATAAAACTTTTCAATAAGAAGACATGGACAAGCCTAATTGCAGTCTTATGATTCAGATTTTATAACCCTTATTGCAAATTATTACACATTCATTAGCCAGGACAGGCCTGGAGGCCAAAGTGCGTTAAATATTGCTTTAGCAGACATTTTAACGAGTTTTTTTTCTGCAGCTCACCCTTTATTGCCCTTGGAACTCAAAGTTACAGTTGTGTATTTTATCGGAGGAAGCGTGGGGTCTCTGGAAGTCCAAATAAAGCCGGTTCACTTAGATGTAAACAAGACTCTCGAGCATGGGCGCAATTTCCACTGGGGACAGGGGGGACATGTCCCCCCCACTTTTCAAAATCATGTTTTTGTCCCCCCCACTTTTTACAGTTTAAAAACTAATGTAATTGCAAATCATCAAGACACCCTGTGCGAAGGTACTGACGGCCCTTTGTTTATAAGGAAAGGAAGGAATGAACATGATCTATTTTCATATTTCATAGGAGAACTATGTGGAGACAGGCGCAAGTGAAGAAGTGCAGGCAGGAACCCAACCATGTTAGCCCAAAAGTGATTGTAGAACAGCATCTCAGCAACAAAACCTTAAGATTTCAAGAGAAGTGATACTGTGAATTTCCTTGGCTCCATTATAAACAAGGAGGAGTCAATGGAATCCTATGTTTTTTCTGTGCCCAAGCTTTTGAAATTGAAAAATCAAGCCTGGCCAAGAATGCAGATCCAGCATTTTCCCAAAACGGGCAAAAAAAAAAGTTAAAAAGTGTCTAAAAAAGTAAATGCATATTACAATTGTTTGATTGTTCGCATTCACACACACACAGATAGTCTTACAAAGCCACACTGCACATCCACGCTACAGCTACACGCACAAATTTGCCGTTCCTACTTGTGTCCCCCCCACCTCTGAAACTAAAGTTTCGCCCTTGCCCTCGAGCAATGATGATCTATACTCGACTTAGTCCTGGATAATTCAAAACTTTTTTACAAGTGTAGAAATCACCTTTGTGTGAACTTTTCACATGTTGATAAGTTTATTGATAAAATATGCGACGACTTGAACTCACCAGAGTGCAGAACCTCTCCGGGGGGTTTCCACACGTGATTCCCGGCGGGTCCACTTTGATCCGCATGTAGTCTTTCATGGGCGCGGTACCGGGCTGGCACGCGTAATGCTCCCACACGGAGCCCTCGTCCGTGCTCACAAGGGACTTGCACAGTTCGTACTGGGCCAGGGTGGCGGCCAAGCAATGCAGCAGCAGCAGCAGCAGGAGCACGGCCTGGAGGAGCATGGCAGGCTGCAGGGGCATATGGAGAGGGGTCCGGCACACGGCGAGGGGGCCACGGAGTTCAGAGGAGAGGTAAAGCGCATGGATTGGTAATCATCGGGGAAATTGCGATCATCCCTGTAAAAGCATGCGACTGTGAATGGACAGGTGCAGGGAAAGCTGATTGATAAATTTCCCGGACTGAACTGTAACGGCACCTTTTAGTCAGCGTTGTCAGACAAATAGCGACGGCTCCCGGAGACCCGAGGGAAGAGGAACACTTTCTTTCTTGGACAGCTGATTTCTTGAAGAAGATGGGCGGCCGTTGGAGAGGCTGACACTGTTACAGGGATTGATCTCGGCATGCACTTTTATCATGGTGTTGCTGGGAGTTGGGTGGACTGTGTTCATGTGAGTCCATGTCTCAGAGAGCGGAGTCCTGCAGGGGAGCAGAGCTGGCCAGGGAGGGTGAGCGGAAAGTTGCTGCGTCTTCAGGTAGATCCATCGGAGGTTTCAGATCAGCGCAATTCTTCAAAATGTCCTGGGGGGGAAGACACAATGATACACATGGAGAAGGTTAAAAGTTAGATTTAAGATGATATTTGTTAGCCTCAGTACTCGAGTTGTAAAAAAAAATCAGGGGGGGTGGTGGATTTTATCATATGGGGACAGATAATTTGTGCTGCTTACAAATAATATAATATATTACAAATAATAGCAGTAACCAAAACACCTGCAGAAATACTGCAGGAATGACATAGCAGCAGTTAAATGCAGCCTTCTGTAAGCTTTAAATATCCACTGGGCTTACATCAAATACATCAAAACACAACAATAAAAAACAGTTTTCTGAACTTATCAATATGACTCTGTCCTTCACAGGATAAGTAAAATGGATCACTGCAAAAACTCAAAATCTTAACAAGAATATTTGTCTTATTTCTAGTTAAAATGTCTCATTTTAGTAAAAAAAAATCTCATTACACTTAAAACAAGACTCATCACTGGAAAAAACAACAATTTTCACCTGTTTCAAGTAGATTTTCACTTAAAATAAGTAGAAAAATCTGCCAGTGGAACAAGATTCTTTTGCTTGTAATAAGACGATAAATCTTGTCCCACTGGCAGATTTTCCTACTTATTTCAAGTGAAAATTTACTTGAAACAGGTGAAAATTGTCAAATAAGTTTATTCTTCTGGTGTTATTTTTCTGGTGATGACTCTAAATGAAATAGCAGTAAAACCACATTCATTGATGAAATGACATAAGGGATGGAAAGGGGGGATGGCAGTTTTACAGGGGGGATGAGGGGGGATGCCATCCCCCCTCATCCCCCCTCAACTCGAGTACTGGTTACCCTTCAGCAAAGCTTAACTGAGGGGTTGAGAGTTTCAAAACGCCGCAAAAAGCGCTGGGATTTCCTTTGGAAAGAAAAAAAGGGGGCGAGTATGGGTTTTAATAGGTCTTAAGACGCTTTTAGTACAACTTCTTACCTGGCATATTTCGCAAAGATGCACATCATTTAAAGTAGGCTACTACTAAAAAAAGAGCCACAAGGAGTGATATCCGTGTGAGTAAACACGTGCTGCTGCCCGGTGTCGCCTGTGCGTGCTACAACTCGACCCAGAGCTCACAGTGGGCTCCAGATGTGAATAATTACGATGCAAGACAAATGTCATTACTCTGTTGTCCGTTTGTTTCCCCGGAACCAGTGCAAAAAGTGACAAAAATGCCAACAATTTTCTTAAATTGTAATTTTCCAGTGCAAAAAGTGACAAAAATGCCACAATTTTCTTAAATTGTAATTTTCTATGGAGTTTAGGAAGTTTTCTTCACTTCAAGTAACAGAAACGACCAGTTTAATCATAATTACAACCCCAAAGAAATGCACGAATGCATGCTGTTTATTTTTTCCTGTGTTATAACTTGACTTTCTCTTCACGGTGGCAGAAAACCCGAGATCCGAGGTCCGAGATCAGCCTATCCCGTGCAGAACCTCCGACTTAGTTCACTTGTCAGGTGAAGTCTCCGGGGCTGTTTTGCCGACACTGACAGCCTCGCAGGGGTGTGTCACTTTCCTCAGTGGTGCCGCATCGCTCACTGTACCCAAACTGTATTTAATTGTCACTCATCAGTGCCTTTTTTTTTTTTAATTTATTTTTAATGTGTGTTAAATTAAGACGAGGATCCGCTCAGCGCTATCCCGAAGTGGTTTGGATATAGACTATGGTGCTTTAAGTCGTGCGCAGACTTCAAGGAGCTCCATCAAAACGCATCATGTTGTGAGATGCGTTATCGCATCAAGCACTTACTTCTCATTCGCATCGGTCAGGCCGGGCTGCACTTTGTGCGGAGATTCGTGCAGGTCTCCGTGTTTTTGACAAATAATAAATCCCCATCCGACCGTCCACTACAGGCGACTTGTCCCCCTCCGCGGTCCTCTCTGTACTCTCCTCATCAGCCGGCTGTCCGTCGGATACTTTTTTTTTTCTATCACACTATAGATGGCTGCACACGGTAGATCCGTGTCCTAGATCTGGAAGCGGCCGAGAAAAAGAGGGATGAAATCCAGCGTTGAGGAGTATCAAAAGTATAAAATATTGAGTTTGAGGAAAGGCTTGTGCCCGCCCTTCTTCCCCCTCTCCTCCTCCTCCTCTTCCCACTTTACAAGCTCGGGTTTACCCGGGATGCTCAAGGGCAGAGGGGGGCGGGGGTGGGGGGTTTATGGAAAGTATCACCCTCCCTCCTCCTCCTTCCTCCCACACCCTCCATCCATCCCTTCTCTCTCTCTCTCTCTCTCTCTCTCTCTCTCTCTCTCTCTCTCTCTCTCTCTCTCTCTCTCTCTCTCTCTCTTTCTCTCTCTCTCTCTCTCTCTCTCTCTGCCCCCTCCCTTCCTCCCTCCCTCTCAGTTAATGCCGAGGCTAAATCCTTTTACCATCACTTTCAATCACTATCTGAGCTTGTATCTGCTCCAGCTCTGCTTCTGCTTCCCTAACCGGAGCGGTGCAACTTCTCCGGCTCCGGCTCCAAACTGTTCCCCATCAGCTCCGATCTGCAGCCGGCTCTGCTTAAAGGACCAGTGGGGGTTTTGGGAAACAAACTGGTGACAGTGTAGCCGGTACTGTCCCACATTATCTTTCACGATGTGGATAAAAGAGGAGTATATACAACGTGTTTGCGTGTGAGGATCGCCCTGCAACTGTCCCTGCATCAAAAATATAATCTCTCAATAATCAAACCTGACTCTCAGTCTGACTGCGGCAATGATTAGGGACCTTATCCTACTTTACTAAATTATATATTACTAACAGAACCCACAGTACTATCTGAAATGTATTTATAAGTGCAGATTTGTAAAGATCTAAAGTTGTTGATTGCCAAGAAAATGTTAATGCTTACATGTAGCCAATGTCTGAATAGAATAGTAGATATATTGCCATATTGGACCAAAAACACAAAAAACAAATATGTCTGGAGCCACAAAAAATGAAAAGTCTTGTATAAGCCTTAGAATGAATGCAACACATGCTGCATGTTTCTATATTAGTTAGAACTGGGGGGAGATTTATTTTCATTATGCACTTTGAGAAAAAAGTCGAAATGTCGGGAAAAAAGTCAAAATTTCGAGAAAAAAGGCGGAAATGTCGGGAAAAAAGTCAAAATTTCATGAAAAAAGTCAATATTTTGAGAAAAAGGTTGAAATGTCGAGAGAAAAGGCGGAAATGTCGAGAAAAAAGTCAAAATTTGGTGAAAAAAGTCGAAATGTTGAGAAAAAAGTTGAAATGTTAAGAAAAAAGTTGAAATGTTAAGAAAAAATGTGAAATGTCAAGAAAAGTCGAAATGTCGAGAAAAAAGTTGAAATGTCGAGAAAAAAGTCGAAATGTCGAGAAAAAAGTCAAAATTTCAAGAAAAAAGTTGAAATATTGAGAAAAAAATCAGAATGTCAAGAAAAAAAGTCAAAATTTCGAGAAAAAAAGAAGAAAAAAGGAAAAAAAGTGAAGAAAAAAAGGAAAAAAAAAAGAAAAAAAGGAAAAAAAAAGGTCAAACATTTTTGAAAAAGCTCCAGGAGCCACTAGGGCGGCGCTAAGGAGCCGCATGCGGCTCTAGAGCCGCGGGTTGCCGACCCCTGATATAGACTTTATTGATCTCCCAGAGGAGAAATTCAGTCGTGCAGCAGCCAAAACACACACACACTTTATACAAAAGATTTAAAATAGAAATAACCATAAATAGTTAAATAATAAAAAAAGAGCAATATAAAAAGTAGAAAAAGACTATGTACAAGAGAGAAAAAAAGTAGTAAACACCAAATAAACTATAATATAATAATATTTACAAATATTTACAAAAATACGTGAGGTATTAGTGGTTATTGCCCTTTTAAAGATACAAGTTTATTGCACAAGGGTGGCTACAGTTGGTTATTATAAAGTCTGATGGCTGTGGGGATGAAGGAGCTGCGGTAGCGTTCCTTCTTGCAGCGCGGGTGGAGCAGTCTTTGGCTGAAGGAGCTCCCACGGTGTCATGTCGGGGGTCAGAGGGGTTGATCATGATGGAGTTCAGCTTGACCAGCATCCTCCTCTCACCCTGAATACTGTTATCTGGTTTTGAGACAAAGCTGCTCTTCATGGACCAACGTGTGTGTAGATAGATTACAGAAGACCTTAAGGTAAATGCTGTCTCCTGTACCATGGTCCATTGCCCACAGTGATAATAACCAGGATTTCAGTTCAAAGACTTCAGATATCAATGTGAATTGATATTATGTAAGTTTTCAAACCATGGCTGCAGAATAATGGCACATGTCTGATTAAACATGTTCCCCAGTACACAGGGAAAGGAAATATGAAAGCATTAATTTCTGCCACAAAAGAAGCACATGAAAGCCTGTTTTTTACTCTTTTATACAGGACTAAAGCATCACACATTTTCAGGGCGGTTTATATTTTTCGATGAAAGTTAATTATTTCAGTTTTCTTTGTTTCTGTAAACCAGCTTTCTTTGGGGACTTTCTGAGCTCTTCAGATATTACAAGCCGAAATGAAGAGGAATAATCTTCTTCAGTCATGTCTAATGACCAAATATAAGTTTGGTGGTGTAGTTTTCTAGACATAAGGATAGAGTAGATTTACAACAGCCAAAAGAAACAGTTTCATACACATACTAACACTTGTATTGTAACAGAATATGAATTGTTTACATTCAGCTGATAATGTATCACATAATGCAACACCTTCCCACAAGACTGTGTTAAGGTGTGGTCATGTTTATTTATGCTCTGGGATATGACTGAGGTAAAAAACAGTTGATTAACCTATTAATGCCTGACATATGAAATAACACCTCAAAAAAGTGTTAAAAAAAGACAAACATTTCCAATTTAGTATTTTACAATGTATTAATATTTATTTTTCCTATCATGAATACATTATGTAAGTTTATGTATTATTTATTTAGCTGTTTATATGTCTTGTATTTTTTTTAGTTTGTATAAAACTTTTTGTTTTTCCTTTTTTTTATTATAGGGTGGTTCAGGGGTGTCAGAAATTCAAGTATCAAATATCATACATCTGGCATTATAGGGTAATTGTATTCATTTCTCAGACATTGCTTCATTTTGTGACTCTTTTCCTGACTTTCTGTTATTTTTTCTTACCTGTAGTCATTGCTACACAGCGGCCCTAAGAAGGGTAAAGTCTTGCAAGTCCAAAATGCGTGCAACATCTTGGAATACCTTCAATGTTCCAGCATATTCACTAACCAGTCACTTACCTAGTCTGTTGAACAAAGTGAAAATTAGTTAAATAATGAAACATTTTCATGAATGACAGCTACACAAAGTCGTTATCAAACTCACCAGAACAGAGTTTATATTTGGGGGGTATATGCACTCTGACTGATGGTTCCACATACAAATGTATGTGGAACGATAACACATTAACGTTAACATTAACACACAGCACACATACATTTGCCCTGCATTCCAGTTTGAGTCCATCTTCTTGAACTCAGGCTTCTTTGCTTTGCTTGTGAAACTTCTCCTGTCTGATTTTCATAATTCACCTTTGGATTGAACAATACTTTCTTAAATCCCCCCAACCTGAACTGGCAACATTGATCAACAAATCAGCATGTCTTATTTTTAGATGCGATCGGTTTACTTCAGATGGCTGAATGAACGCTGCAAATCACTAACTGTTGAGTAACCTTTGATGCTTTAAAGTGCAATTGAATGGAAAACCGTGGAGAAAAATTGGTTTCAGGGAAATTCAGGAATTCACAGGTTTTCGTGTTCTGATATGAACTCAGTCAAAAATAACAGACAAACAGGACGCTGAAGCTGATAACTTAAAAAAATAATGATAATTTTTTACATATTAAACATTCACAGTGCTGGAGGAAAAAGTAGATGAACCCATGCACTTAATATTTGAACAAAAGCTAAGTGGAGTCAGTAGTTTGCACACTTGGAGTCCAGTTAATGGTGTGACTTAGAGCTATACTTTGAGTGTTGAAAGACATTTTAATCTTGCTTTTCATAAGTAGTATCTGCTGATGTGAACCATGTCTTGCAAAAAAGGAGCTCTTTGAGAACATACGATCAAAAGTACTTGATCTGCATAAGACTGTAAAGGGATGCAAAATCATTTCAGTATGTTTAGGCATCCGTCAGTCCACAGTTAGACAAACTATAAACCTGGACAGATAAAACTTGGGCTTCACTTCATAGAAGTTGGAATGCCGCCAAGATGACTCCAAAGATCCTCAATAAGGTGGTGAAGAAGAAGTAGGAAGTACCAAGTAAAGGCTTGTAGACATTTCAGTAAGTTATTGAACAGGAAGGTAGTCCACGGCAGAATGCCAGGGAGGAAGCAGCTGTGAGCCAAAAATGAAAAACACTGCCGTCCAGAGTTTGCGAAAGATACCATTGGCCAGCCACAACAGTACTGGGAAAAGGGAACTAACTTTCCAGGAAGAATACTGTGCAATGTGTATGTCTCAAAAAGGAGACATCATATCTTTGCCTGAAGTCTTGCATCCTTAAGCTGTAGTCCTGCCGGAAGCAGCTGACCCCAGAATCTGGTAACACTTTTGGATTTCCAAACAGTATATTCAGATTTGCAAACAAAACTTTTGGGATAAGCAAATAATCACAGAAACAAAAATAAACCCCATAATTAACCAGTAAGAATAACCCTTACCAAAATATCTCAAGTAAAAATTCAGTTTTAATGATGTTATTGCTTCTGTTACATGCACATCAGTATTTATGTTTTGAAAAAATTCCAACAGAAAAAGTTATTAGCTACCACACAGTGGGACTTAAGTAGAATACTGATGTTAAAGTTATAATTCTGTTTATTTACTTACTCATACTCAGCATTTGTGTGCATAAACACATACCATCTATAAAAGAAGGAAATCTGATGGTTGTGACAAATATTTCAGTTTATAATTGGAAGATCACTGGACAATAACAGCCATGTGGTCATAATTTGTCAGGTTTTATGTGAGGCTGAAATATGAAAGAAATCGTGCAGTTCTGTGTAGCTGGTAATTTAAAACTTCAACAATTGTTATTTTACATTTACATTAGCTGGCATTTATTAATTGGAGCTTTATGCAGCATAGTGGTCAATTAATTGTTGAACATTTTAAAACAGAACCCTGTTTAGATCACTGAAAAGTCCTAAAAAGTATTTTCTTTTCAGTTGTTTTACTTTATATTAATCATCTGTGTGTGACATGAGAGCATCTCCAGCAAAACGCGAACAACTTATGTCACTTAACCACGTCTTATGGCTGACTATAGTAGCATTTGACAGAAGAAGAAGCAGATATCCCATAATTATTTCAACTGTATAACTTGATATATCTCCAAGGTGAAAGTGAGCAATTAATTAACTCTGCAGGGAACCTTCTGGATCGTCCGTGAGCATCTCGAAGGTCCCTGCAAGTCATTTCAGAAACCATTTCTATCTCTCAGGCCATCATGCTTCCAACACGGGGGCTGATGTAATTATTTAATTTTCCGACAGAACAATAATTCACACTTCACAAGTGAATGACAAGCATTTAGGGATTACATAATTCACACGTATGGTCACATTTTGGCATGAAAAAGGCTGAAAGATATGCAGGTGAGAGGGAGAAATAGATGCACAACTTTAAGAGAAAATTATGCCAACTGCCAACGAAGCTGGAAGTACACACCGAGGAGGATCGATAATTTGTCCTTGATGGCCATCATTTTGTCCTTGAGATGAGCTTTCACTTTTTTTTGCACTGAGGAAGAAAGCCCTGTTCTTTCATCGCAGCTTTCATCGAGTAGAGACAGACTGACTAACCCCCCTCTTCCCCCAGAAACATCTCCAAGAGATCAATAGAACATTGCAAATATGGCATTCACTGTCATGAGAGGCTATTGATACAAAGTAACATTGGCCTTTAATTGACATTGTACTCTAACAAACGCACAAAAAAGAGCCTTGCTGAACTTGTCAAACAGCCCCTGAGTCAAAGATGAAGCACTAGCTACGGCGAATTTGTCAGGGCCTGAGAAAGATTACTCAGCAGTCGACACTTTCAACGTTCGGCCTCCAAAGATTTTCACATTTCACTAGTTAGAATCTGAAACCTTGTGCATCAAAAGCCTGAGATGTCTCCATCCTTGTTTGATGACTGGCGTGACTTCAATCAGAGGTTCATCATGGATTCAGCGGAGGTCAGAGAGCAGAGAGCGTCAGCCAGGCTGGAAATGTGACTCGGTATGATTAAGCTCCAAACGCTCATTCCATTGAAGCTGTAATTTATATATATATATATATATATATATATATATATATATATATATAATATATATATATTTATATCAACTTTATTGCAGACACAGGTCCATATAAAACATAATACAATATAAAACACATAAAAAAGAAATACAAAAAATCTATAATACATACAAGCTATTGCTTGTATATACAAAATATTCAATTTATATATATATATATATATATATATATATATATATATATATATATATATATATATATATATATATATATATATATATATATATATATATATATTAATAATATTGTAAGCATATTTAACCAACGACACATTTTCCAAATTTTTATGTAATTTTACGCTTTACTGCATTCGCTTGAGTGTGCATCAATAGTCTGATAGAAATGTCAAACCTCAATGTGATGGATGAGTGATACAGTTTTGCAAAATTCAATTGTGCCTACCAAAATAAGAGCATCAATAACAATAGAACAACCTGTCCTGGGGAACAGAACTGTACACATTACAGTACGTTGCACTACACAGCATTGTTGCATTAATTTCCTGGAAGAATCCTTGTAATTTTACCAGTCATTGCTCAACGGGGCACAAAGAGGCAAGTAAATAGGATCTCTTTGAAAACACAACACAATTCAGTACTTTGTGCCTGTCTTGCCCTGTGAATCCTTCACCTCAGCAGAGTGTGCTCCCTGAATCTGAAGTGTGGTGTAAAAGGTGGAGCAAAGCCAGATGACAAGACTCTGTTTCTTTTAACTTTGTCCATACCCTCCATCCTTTTCCGTTTCTTTATCTTTGTATTTTGGCAGAGAATAGGAGAGACAGAGTAGCCTAGCTGGCAGACCTTGATAAAAAAAAATATACCCTTCATCGTGGCTGCCCGCTGAGCTTGGACAAGATTCAGGACAGGCCTCATCTGTCTCTCCCCCTCTCTGTGTTTGCTGAAAGGATGATGCTAAAGTCAACTGGTGCGGGCTTCACGGTCTTGCATAAATCAGTTTGGAACTTCGGGTCTTTTCATGTCATTTGGAACCTTAAATTATAATAATCTCCACCACACACGCACGCACGCACGCACGCACGCACGCACGCACGCACGCACGCACGCACGCACGCACGCACGCACGCACGCACGCACGCACGCACACACACACACAAACGCACACAGAGTTAAATTTTAATTCAAACCTTTTGCGACTTTACACAAGCAGCACAAGTGATGCCACTTGCGTGAGTACTGTCTTGGTCTCAAAACAAAAAAGAAAATAGTTGGAAATCGATCACTTTTCAACCTAAAAAGCTTGAATTGAAGGGAACTGGACTTCTCTTTTGTGTTTCTTGAAGACATTTCACCTCCCATCGATTACCTGGATGACTGAGAGTCTACACCTGCAGCAGCAGGGACCTCTTAAAATTTCATGTCTACTTGTCTTGTGGACACATTAGGCTCTTTGACCCACATACACAAACTTGACTAATACTCCACTGTCAATATTGTAAATTTCTCCCCTTCTTTCTTTCTGTTGTCTTGTTCTTTTTTTTTTAGCCTTCAGATTGACACGTTTAATGCCATCTCCCTTGTTTGTCTTGTGAGTCCCATCTGCGCCGCTTGGAGTACAGAACACCTGTCACCATGAACATATGATGTTCTTTGAACAACCAGATGGGTCCCCCAGAGAATGAATAGAGACATACACACAAGCACATCCACCAATCATGGTTTCCTGGCAACTCCTAGTTAGCCATCCTACCTTGGAAGTTATGCTCTTTTCACTCAAATAAGGTTTGCCCACCAGGGAAGCCACTGACCCTGAACACATCACCTCACTCTCACAAACCATATTCAAACTTTTTTTTTCTCCATACTCAGCCCCACATTGCACAAAAAAGGCAAGCAGCTTTTCTACCTGTATATATACAAAATACATCCCCTTCTGACAATAAACTTTCATAGCTTTGAATTAGCCTCTTCGGTCTGATGTGGGAAAGATTAAATGGACCGCTCTTGGACACGGGAAGTTTCTGGGGGCACCCCTCACAGGGTTTTATGGGTAAATGTGCCTCCTACCGAAGCCTGATACCTGGTTTGGGCTGAGGTGGTGGTCTTTTGGATGTGGACACTGACCGGCTGCATTGTGATCACCGCTCACTGAATATCTGATTCAGATCTGGCAGAAGTGGTTCTCCACCGAGGCCATGGTTCTCCACCGAGGCCATGGTTCTCCATCGGAAAAGGGTGGCGTGCCTTCTCCGGGTGGGTGGAGAAGTCCTGCCTCAGGTGGAGGAGTTCAAGTATCTCGGGATCTTGTTCACGAGTGAGGGAACGATGGAGCGGGAGATTGACAGACGGATCGGTGCAGCGTCCGCAGTTATGCGGTCGATGTACCGGACCGTCGTGGTGAAGAGGGAGCTGAGTCGAAAGGCGAAGCTCTCGATTTACCGGTCAATCTATGCACCTACCCTCACCTATGGTCATGAACTTTGGGTAGTGACCGAAAGGACAAGATCGCGGATACAAGCGGCCGAGATGAGTTTCCTCCGCAGGGTGACTGGACGCTCCCTTATAGATAGGGTGAGGAGTTCGGTTACCCGGGAGGAGCTCGGAGTCGAGCCGCTGCTCCTCCACATTGAGAGGAGTCAGCTGAGGTGGCTTGGGCATCTGTACCGGATGCCTCCTGGACGCCTCCCTAGGGAGGTGTTCCAGGCATGTCCCACCGGGAGGAGACCCCGGGGCAGACCCAGGACACGCTGGACAGACTATGTCTCTCGGCTGGCCTGGGAACGCCTCGGACTCCCCTCGGAGGAGCTGGAGGAAGTGTCTGGGATGAAGGAAGTATGGGCATCTCTGCTGAGGCTGCTGCCCCCGCGACCCGGGAACGGATAAAGCGGCGGACGATGGATGGATGGAGATCTGGCAGAAGAAACGGTAAAGCCTGATTTAAGGTTCTGCGTACGGCGCATACCCTACGCCATAGGGTACGTGGCTACGCGGGAGGCTCTCCGTAGCCTACGCCGTAGTCTGACGTGCACCTCCCAAAAAATGTAACTACGCGTCGAGGCGACGCAGACCCAACGCAGACCGAGAGGGCTGTGATTGTTTTGCTTGTTAGCAACGCATTTGCGGTTCCAGACTGTGCCATCCCCGTCATTTTTAAACATCTTGTTGTTTAGACGGACAGCATGGATCAACATGGACCAAGTCGAAGAGCGACTCATTGAGGAAGTCCGTAAATAAAAAAATAAAAAAATAAAAATAAAATGATAAAACGACGATAAACCATTCAGGAAAAGAACGCAACCCCCTAGCACTCTGGAGGGGTACTGCACAGCGGCGAAATGGAGTGACAGAGAAGTCCGAAGGGTTCACGACTGCGTCATGGCAACAGCGTAGGTTCTGCGTTGGTTTAACTCAGAACCTTAAATCAGGCTTAAGGGGGTGACTGTTTTTGAGTGTCTTTGTGGAACAGGACATGTGGCAGGAATTGTTTATAGGGATTTTGTGTGCACATGAGGAATGGCTGTGGTGTTGAATGTGAATCCATGTATATGATGCCCTACATCTGTTAGTGTTCAGGTGCTGTAAAGAAGTGGCCTCTTTTCTGAACATCAGCCGCTGCATGACTGAACCTCCTCCCTGTCCCAATGTGATGTGATCGATGAGAACCTCTGGAGGTGCCTTTCACATACAAACAAACACACACACTCTTCTCTTCACTCTTGGACATCGTAAGTGTCTCTCACGACTGAAGGTTACAGTTACAAAGCTGACCTCTCATTCACCCTCTTACTCAATGGATCAACCAGCCATTCGCACCTTCACGCCCCCTCACTCACTCATTTTCTCACTCCTCCATCGCGTCACCAAAGGTTTAGTTGTACCTGCAGTTAGCAGAGCCCCGCGATGGCGACAAATATCATACACATTCAAATACAGTCACCCAAACGCTTACACTTCTCACCTACTCATTCATGCATCTGGTGAATAAGTGTGTTCCTTGCTCACTGACCGTGTCATTCAGTGGTGTGCTCACTGTTTCACTCTCATGACACTCTGCTTGTCTCTGGAGTCCAGAGCCTGTTTTACACATGTGGATGGAGCAGGACTGTCTCTGCATAGATTTTACTGTTTTTTGTGACTGTTCTGTTGCCATGTTTGTGCAATGATATTTTCTTCCATGCAAAGTGTATGTTCATATAATCTGTTGTCAGTCTTTTGCATGGAAACAGTCACTCAGTTATTGGTTTTCGTCTGAAATCTGTCAGTTTTCCCATTCCAGTTCCTGCTGATACGAAAGATGATAAGAACTTCATTCATTTTTTATGTGTTTTATCATGTCAGGATACACTGATAGATGAAATCTATAAAATCTTTGAATTCAAGCACATTGTTTTTCACGTCACTGTACACACAAGGAAATGATAATTGTTATGGACATTATGATGATTTTATGATTATCTTATTTCTATAACAGTCAAGATGAAGCAGAATAAATCTGATTTAACACTTTGAACTTTTATCGACTCATTCCTTTAAATGCACTATTTATTGATTTATGTTAACAGTCACTACATCAGCATTTAATTAAGTGGTTTTCCGCTTCAGTATGGATGTAAGTACAGTGGAAATATTGAATCCCAACATTTCCTGTAACTGAAAGATGCATGTAATTTGCGTTGTGGTAGCACCATTTCAGATTTATAACTCAGATTTTGAAGCATAATAAAGTCAGGTCTTGAAGAAGATAAAAGATTTACTGCCTGTTCTCCAGAACGGTCTGCTAACAGTCGTTCAACCTACTCACACCATTATATCCTTCATTAAATGAGCCGTAGAAGAGGGAATGAGATTTATCCTGCTGCTCTCAGGGCAAGCAGGGCGCAGTCTTCCTCTGTAGACTGATGCTCTTTGTTGACATTGAGGGGGATAAATCCAGCAGGATCAATACCAGCTTTTCATCCCATTGATTTGCTCATACAACTCCGGCCTCGTCCCACCCAGAGGTTCTTCCAGCATGCTGACCCCTCTTGTCACCTGTGGCCGGGATTCATTCATCTATCTACATGGAGAGCCTATCCATTTTCACCGACTAGAGAAAGTGACGTTGTTTAATAACAGAAGATGAGAAAGTTCTAAGGACGTCATGCTTTAAAAAATATATACCTCCCCTCCCCCACTATAGATACACTTCAGGTGGAGCTTTGTTTGGTTTATTACACACACACACACACACACACACACACACACACACACACACACACACATACACATACATACATAGACATATACACACTCACGCACACCACACACACACACATAGCCACAAAGACATGTACACACGCATGCACACACACACACACACACACACACACACACACACACACACACACACACACACACACACACACACACACACACACACATATAGCCACTCAGTCACAAACATATACACACACACACACACACATAGCCACAAAGACATGTACACACGCATGCACACACACACACACACATATAGCCACTCAGTCACATACATATACACACACACACACACACACACACACACACACACACACACGCACGCACACACACGCATGATCATATACATACACGCATACACACACATAGACATACACACTGGCTTGTTCACCTGCATGCTTGCTAGCTTAGCTCAGACTGCGATCAGATCTCAAAATTTGGGTCGATTGCTGTTCGTGTTTTGGTCGGCTCCGTGCCGGTTTTGTGTTTTGTTTGTGTTTTTTTGTTATAGATTTCCAGTGCTTGACGTGTGTCTCCGTGTGTTCCTGCTTCCTGGATTGGCAGTGGATGTCGTCACCCCCCCCTGCCCCTCCCCCCCATCATTAATATGTGTGCAGACTAGGGATGGGCGGTATGGACTAAAACATTTATCACGATAATTTCTGGCATTTATCCCGATAACGATAAAAATGACGATAAAAAAAATACCAACTCAACTCCACCTTTGTAACTATAAATCTATCACCACATTCAGTCTTTGGAGCCCCCAAATCACTGCTCTAAAAGAACACTAAATGCTACTAAACTACACCAATTAAATTGAATTAATAAAAAACAATTAAATGAGTCTGTACTGCAAATCTGGAATGACTCAGATCCGCCATGTTTGTTACACAAAAACCTCATCAACGGGAATCTGTCTGTCTGTCTGTCTGCAGGAGAGAACATGCACAGAAAGGAGCCAAGCAGGAGTCAAACCAGGAACCTTTTACTCCTAAACCACCTCCACAAGGGATGCTGGTTTGAAAGCTAAACATTTCCAACTCAACGGCCAATCTTTTTTTTTTTTATAGCCTGAGATCCTCAACTTTATTTTTATCAGGAAAATGCATTACCAATATAGTAAATGATTTCACACGGTTTAACTCTGTTTTTATGGTTTAAAATTTTAAGTGGGTCATTATTTATGAAAATATATACTTTGTAAAAACAGATTTCTAGGACATCAGTTGGAGAATTGATAGATGGGAATTAATTTCCGAGATAAGCTGACATATGGGAAAGTGGATACTTGAAAAAAGAGAAGTAAACCATAGTAAGTTTCCATTAGTGGATACTTGATTAAGTATGGCTTGCTGTCTGACCGCAATCTAAACACTGTCATGGTTTCTGTTACTTCGTTTATTCTGATTAGGATTTTCAACATTTTCCTTTGTTTGTATACACTGAAAGGCATGTAATGAAAATCCAGAGAGAGAGAGAAATAGAAAAACATATTGAAAGATGAACAAGAGCCAGACTGGGGAATGGACAATTGATTAAAATGCATGTACATATAGTTTGCAACGATATGACAATAAAATACAGTATTTCATCCATATGCTGTGGATGTTCCATTCAATTCAAAAATACTTTATTAAACCCCAAAGGGCATGCTTATAGCTGCCCCGTTACCAGCATGTGCAAAAACCTCTTACTTCCAGGTTGAGGCTCACACAGAACTTAGATGTGTTCCAGTTCCTTGACTGGCTGCTGGAGGCAGGTTGTCAATCCCCGCTGACTCCCGTGTTAACATTTCCAGCTTTAAAGCAGAAAAAAAATCTACCTATGGTCGGTTAAAAAAAAGATGCTTTGCTGTCAATTGTTTGATTTTATCTCCAAATGGTCGGTGCTTGGTCAAAAACGTATGCGAGGAAGGAAAAGCGGCAGGCGCTGCCTGATGATGTCACTTAAAGCGGACCTATTATGGCATTTAATGTATATTTTAAACAGGCCTTGAATGTCTTAAAAACAATCTAAAGCTTGTTTTTTTCTACATGAATCAGAAATTCAGCCTGTGGGTCATGTCTCTAGTTTTACCGCTTCTAACCTAATTTTCTGTGAGCGATTCTGAGAGGAGGGGAGTCTATGATAATCAGGCTCTGCGCTGATTGGCTGCCTGAATGACGTGTAGCAGGGGGGGGAACAAAGCCTCGCTCCGGGCAGAAGAGCAGCGGCTCCGTACACAAAGCGTGTCCCATGCGAGGGAGCTCCGGCGACAAAATAAATTCCATTGCTTTATTTTTTTTGTATTGGACTGTCCTGGCTGAGTTTAACGGTTTCAGTGTGGACAGAGAGCGTCCGATGTCACGCAGCTCGACGCGATAGTCGGACGCTCGCATTCAGTTACACGCTGTAAACGGATCTTAAGCCTGAATTACGGTTCTGCGTTAAATCGACGCGTACCCTACGCCGTAGGCTCTGCATTGGTGTAACGCGGAACCATAAATCAGCCTTTAGTTCTCTGACCGGGTCACCTCGTCTTCACACTAATTCACACAGGAAGATTTAATTGAATTCTAAACGGGTACACCATAGTTACTCCGATTCCTCATTATTTCATTTCTTATGTTACAAGACAAATGAATCATTTTAACTGTAAAGAAATCACAACACTGCATTTTCACAAATGGCAACTTTATTGTTAAAAAAAATAATAACATAAGTTGTATATAAATAACATTTATGCACTATTACTGGCTCAAGGAAGGACCGTGCGTCTTCTGAAGGTTTCGTTGAACAGCTTCAGGTGCTTGGAAGATCTGAAACCATAAACAAAAGAAAAATGTATTACTAATAGAGCTCCGGTGTTACCTAACACTCCGTTAGGGAACACTGGAGCCACCGGAGCTGCTCACAGGTCCGGTCCGGTGAGTGGCCCCGGTGCTCCGGAGCTAAGCTAAATACTTAGCCCATGCAAAGATCATACTTGTAGACAAATATAAATAACATAAAAAAATAACGTCACTTACCGCTGACTCGTGTGCAGTTGCCGGGTCCGTACTGTTGGCACTGATCCTTTTATAAGGGTAAGTGTCGATGCAAAAACTGTCCCTCGCTGTGGAAACAGCCACCGCTTCCAAACAATGGCGGACGCTCCAGCCAGCGGAGTTGGTTGTGGGCGTGGTTTCAGCAGCGGAGGCCGACCTATGGAAATCTGCTCCCGTCGTGAGTCACGACGGGAGTAGATTCTGAACGGCTTGTAGAAGTCACATGACACTGGAAGATTCAGCTGGGCGGGGTGTACAGACCCTGCAGAATTTGGTGGCATTTCATCTTTTCTGTGTTGGCAAGGTGAGGGGAGACCACTTTTGTTAAAACAAGAAAAAACGTGTTTTTCATAATAGGTCCCCTTTAAAGGCACATTTTTACACCTGTTCAAAGTAGTAGCCCCCTGGTGTTCAATGTGAGGAAGTACAGTCCGTCTGAGATAGGTATGCTAACAATGTCTTGATGGCTTACGTCAAGCCAATACATTTTAACTTCATACTCAACAACTGGGGTTTTTTTTTCTTCCAAAAAACCAAAAGCAGTTCCTATTAGCATTTAGCGTTATCGTGTCCTACACCCCCTTTTGTGCTTGTTTTTTTTAATAAACTCCAATAAATTTTCAAATAAGTTGCAAGAATATATTCTTGATGTCTAATTCAAGCTCATCCATGTTCTCAGCAGGTGTATCATGCAATTTGAGCTACAAAACAATTATATGGAGGAGTAATTTTGCTGCACACACAACTTCTGCTATTTCTTTCAATTTCTTTTGTGTAATTTCCCTTTTCAAATAAGAGTTCAGTAATATGTAATGGATAATATCTTTTTTTTTACAATAAACATTCATAAATATTTGTCTTTAACCTGAAATGTATTTGTTCTCTTAAATAATATCTTAGTTTTATACATTTAAAGCTTATAACTTTCCAGCATCTAGCTGATTCTGTCCGAGCTTTTCATCCCATTTCTCCTTTCATTCTACTTTTCAAAGGCTTTTTAATCACTATGTTGTAAAGGTGAATAAGAGAGAACTTGTGAGAGCCGGCCTGCGCGGCCTGAAATATCTTTGATAATTTGGGCGGAGGCATTGCTTCAGATACCATCTAACTGATCTTTTACAAAGTAAAAGTAGCCTCTTACTTTTTTTGATGGGGATTCTCCCAGAGGAGGTTTTGAGATTTGAGTATGTTTTTAGGTTTATGAAATTTTACAAGCCAAGACCAAAAGCCAACCATCTCACTTCTGGTTCGTGCGGAAACTCTTCAGAGTAATGTTCATAAACTGTTTAGCTAATCCCCCCCACACTCCTCTCTCTCTGGTTCTATCTGTGCTCTGTTAAACTACAACAAAAACGATTAAACTGCAGAATTACAGATTAGCATTTTGCTGAATTATCAGAGTTATTGCCAGACTTTTTGGGGGGTGACATTTCTTGGATAATTGAAATGTCGTAAATGTTGATTGGGAGTGCTTTTTTTTCTGTAATGGTTGCAGACCAGTGGGCACTGAATGGGACAACAGCCACCGTAACCTTTCACTGCAGGGGTGTTTTGTTTCCATCACTCAATCAGCGATGGTCTTTGTTTATTTCTGTCCTTCCTCGGGGGTAAATAGGAACCCGCGCCACCGTGAGGAGTCTGGGTAATGAGGCTTGTGTATTTGGAAGCTCTACATCTAAGAGGTCATGGGTCAGTGTCGGAAATGCATGAGAAATGGATAGGAGGCTGAAGGAATCTATTTATATTGGATTTCCGTGTTTGTGTGTGTGTGTGTGTGTGTGTGTGTGTGTGTGTGTGTGTGTGTGCGTGTGCGTGTGCATGTTTCCTGTTACATCATGGGATATTATCCAATATTAGTGCAGTTGTTAAACATTTGATTAAATAAAGTAACTTAACCAATAAAAATGGCGGCTCTAAATAAGATAAATCTACAAAAATTCAAAAGAAGACAAATGTAGTAGGAACAATAAGTGTGCTTTTATAGGTTTTGTTCCTAAAATGTGCAAACATGTTTTTGAATACTTTAAAAAACTAAACAAAGAAATGAAACAAAAAGGGAGATAAAACTAGTTTACTTGTTCTATGTAACTATTTATCTTCCATTCAAGAAACATCAGAGGAAGCAATTTTTTTAAGGATTTCTTTAAAACAGAATTATTGCTAAATGATGGCCCTAATTTCTCTGTGCCTTAAAATGCAATTAAAAAGAAAATAATTGTGTTAAAAAGGAAAGGTTATTTCATTAATAAAAATTGAATAAAATATCTCATCAACACAATATAGCTAAGAGGTGACAATAGCCTAGAAAAAAACGAGCAGATTAGATTATAAACGTTGATTCACAATGACATAAAATAGTTGCTGCACTTCCCATCTAAACCATTGTCAACTTAATTGGTGATCTTTAGCCACAAAAACACGTCAGATCTTAAATTCAGATTTGCCTAGTATGTCCTTTGACTCCAGCCGGGCATCACACATAAAACACCCTGACCCTGTTGGTTTTTTGGGGGTATTTTTTCTTTGTCCTTCTTGCATCAGTTGCCTTTAAACATCTTTGCGAACATACATCAGCAGCAGCTCATCAGGGCCCTTTGCCACCCGTGGGTGCCTGTGATGGAAACTCGGCTAATTATTATCAGATCCTGCACCTTACAGAGGCTGCACACTGCAGGGGGATCAGTGTTTGACTTAAGTGTAGACCAAAGGTTTACTGGACTTAAAAGCGTTTCTTCTCCCATACCCGATGCCTCCCTTATTAGTCCCAGACAAGGCACATTGATTCTTGTGCAATTATTTATTTATTTTTCTCTCCTCCACTGGATGATTTCGTTCAAACTTTTAGATCTGTCTGCTGGGGTCATGGCTTGGAAGAGTGTGTGTTGTTTCCTCGGGCATGACTCAATGTGTCATCTTTCTCTATAAACCACATCGGTGTCTGTATGTCTGTTTGAGGCTCTTCTGAAGCAGCCCAACATTTTCCCACACCGTACCAACTTGGGCTGAAGATATAGAGGTGGTGGGTTGTTGTATAGGCGTGTCTTTCCTGCCCACTGGGGGTGGGAGTAAAGCAAGCAGTGGGTGGAGGTCGGGCCAGAGATTAGCCCTCCTGTTTAAGCAATTCCAGGACTGCAGTACAGGCAGGGCTAGCCCCACCTCTGCAGCTCCCAACGTGCCCATTAATGAAAACACGATCAATATGTTTGTTGTGAGACCTGCACTACCAAAAGGAGAGAGTGAAATCACAGAAACAGGAGGTTGGACTCTTGTCTCATTCTCTCTGTTTTTGTTTTGTTTTTTATTACTCACCACTTCTCCTTCCTCTTTTGTCTGTACTTGCTCGTCTGTGTGGTGTCAGTGTCTAAAATGACTCTTTATGTCCTCTTAAAGGGGACCTATTATGGCATCTAATACCTATTTTAAACAGGCCTTGAATGTCTTAAAAACAAGCTTTTGATTGTTTTTGGGTCTCATTTAAAAATAGATAAATCTTGACTTCATTAGAAAAAAATTATATCATCATATCTACAAATCATGTGTCACACACAGCTATAATGATGACTCCCTTATCTTAGCTTAAGTATTACATGACCCAAGAGAACTTTTCTTGATACAAATGTTGTCTAGCAGATGATCATAAAACAGTGTAAATAATGTGCACGTGGCTCCTGGATTTTAGTCGAATCTCATCCTTACCATGTCGAAACAGCCCATGTCAGTATCTGAGAAAGAGGAGACACATTTTCTAATTGTCAAACTGTTTGTTTATACTTTTCTTTTACAAAGCTTATTTTGATAATTATAATCTAACAAATGAAGCGGCTCTGTTCTTTCTGTCACGAGACATTTCCACATCCAAACCAATATGGCTGCAGCACTGCACTCGCCGTCCACACTGCAGACGTTTCTGAAATGCAGAGGAGCCCGTTTCCCGAACGTTTAAGCTAGTTCACTGTTGTACTCTAGGTTGAACGTTACGCCTGCTGACCGGACATATATTCAAATTGGTTAAAGGAGCATGAGGCTCCTTTTAAGAAATTAGACTCTATAGCGCCACCCTTCGCCACGACGGCCGTCGGGGGTACTGCAGCCAACAGCGAAGCCGGCAAGGGATAACGAGGAGAACGTGCATGCAGCGTCATTTGACGTCACATCCACAGGACAGCGCGGGAAATTCGGCCCCCGAATTGCAGCACATTTTGCAGCACACAGCCTGTTCAAGGCAACGGAGAGATACACTAGAGGGCTCATTCTTTTTGGTTTGGAACGCTTCATCTGACATTATTACTAGAAAACTTAAAACGTATACGAATTTTTTTCATAAATCCTGCCTCAATCCTGCCTCATGCTCCTTTAAAGGGGACGTATTATGAAAAACGTGTTTTTTCTTGCTTTAACAAGTTGTCTCCCCTCACCCTGGCAACACAGAGAAGGAGGAAAGCAACCAAATTCTGCAGTGTCTGTACACCCCGCCCGGAGTCATGTGACTTCTACGAGCCATTCAGAATCTGCTCCCGTCATGAGTCACGACGGGAGCAGATTTCCATAGGTCCGCCTCCGCTGCTGAAACCACGCCCACAACCAACTCTGCCAGCCAGAGCTTCCGCCATTGTTCCGAATCGGTGTATCGTGTGGCTGTTTCCACCATAGATATATATCTATGGTTTCCACAGCGAGGGAGAGTAAAAATTAGGTTTTGCATCGACACTTACCCTCATAAAAGGATCAGTACCAATAGTACGGACCCGGCAACTGCACACGAGTCAGCGGTAAGTGACGTTAATTTTTTATGTTATTTATATTGGTCTACAAGTATGATCTTTGCATGGGCTACGTATTTAGCTTAGCTCCGGTGTTACTCCGTGTTACGGAGCTCTATTAGTAATACATTTTTCTTCTGTCTATGGTTTCAGATCTTCCAAGCACCTGAAGCTGTTCAACGACACCTTCAGAAGATGCACACTCCTTCCTTGAGCCAGTAATAGTGCATACATGTTATTTAAATACAACTTATGTTATTTAATTTTTTTAACAATAAAGTTGCCATTTGTGAAAATTCAGTGTTGTGATTTCTTTACAGTTAACATGATTCATTTGTCTTGTAACATAAGAAATGAAATGATGAGGAATCGGAGTAAATAACTGTGGTGTGCCTGTTTAGAATTCAATTCAATCTTCCTGTGTGAATTAGTGTGAAGACGAGGTGACCCGGTCCCTCTTCAGGGAACTAAAGGCTGATTTATGGTTCCGCGTTACACCAACGCAGAGCCTACGGCGTAGGGTACGCGTCGATTTAACGCAGAACCGTAATTCAGGTTTAAGATCCCAGCGTCCGACTATCGCGTCGAGCTGCGTGACATCGGACACTCTCTGTCCACACTGAAACCGTTAAACTCGCGGCCAGTTAGGACAGTCCAATAGAAAATAAAGCAATGGAATTGATTTTGTCACTGAAGTTCGATTGCATCGCATGGGACACGCTTTAATTGTGTACGGAGCCGCTGCTCTTCTGCCCAGAGGCTGTGTTCCCACCCCTGCTACACGTCATTCAGGCAGCCAATCAGCGTAGAGCCTCATTATCATAGCCTCCCCTCCCCTCAGAATCCCTCACAGAGAAGGAGGTTTGGAGCAGTAAAACTAGAGACATGGCCCAGAGGCTGAATTTCTGATTTATGTAAAAAAAACAAGCTTTTGATTGTTTTTAAGACATTCAAGGCCTGTTTAAAATATACATTAAATGCCATAATAGGTCTCCTTAGGTAAATTTGAGGATAGACAATAAATAAATAAATAAATAATGATGTGAAAAGCTCCTGATCCCAATCATTTGGAATCACATGATTGGGCTCGATTTCCGATCACGTGATTGGATCGGGACATCACTACAACCGAGGCTCAGAGGGTTCTGATGATGCTGCAGAACAATTCAGGTTTTTTTTATGTTTAAATTTTGTTAAATCTCAAACATTTTTCTTTATTTTTTTTTTATATGCTGTTTTCAAAAGTTATTGCATGTCTTTTTTTTTTAACTACTGTTACTACAATAATGTTACACAATAGTGTTGAAGGTAGTTATTTGCAGAACTATATAACTATATCATATAATTGCTCTACCCCCTGAGCGACAATCTCAGACCATCATGCAATTAAACAAGTGAGTACTCCCTGAGTACCAAAACCGTACTGTGACGATGTGTACCTGATGTTTCATTCAGAGCCACCACAGGCCAACAGAATTATGCCATAACAGAAAGGATTCAGCATTGACTGCGCTCCCTGTTGTTGGTTTGTTTTCTATACCTGCCTGTTTTTGCGAAGGTCACCAGAACTTCACAAAAACAAACTGCTATACTGCACCTTCGGATAACTTACGATCATGATTGTTTTTTTAGTCCTCACAGCCAAATGTCATCATGCAAACCATGCCTCGGTTTAAGAGCTCATTGTATGGTCATTTCCAGGTTCAGTCCGGATTAAGTGGTCAGGAGAAAAGGCAGTAATGGCAGAGCATCCGACAGCTGCTCACTCTTGGTTTGAAGGGTGCAAAACTATCCGCTGAACAGCTTAACAGCAGAATTTTCTATATAGGAGAAAAGAATTCAGTTTTTCTACTACTTTTTTTTTCTTTTTTCAGAATTGTGCTTAGAAATACGTGGGTGTGTGTGTGTGTGCGCGCACGTGTGTGTGGTATTTCAGCAAATCAAACTGATCTCAGCAAGTATTGCAGAGATTCGTCAGGTTACTTAAATGCAATTGAAATTACTAAGTAAGATCCATAAAATGAAAAGAGTATATGATAATAATAATATAATATGTAAAATACAATAACCAAGACAGTCATCTTTTCTCTTTTATTCAGTTTTTTTCTCCCATTTATCTCTATCCCACTGTGAGTGGAAGCACATATATGAGCCAAATGGATATTTAAATAAGCTGTTAACTTTCTGCTTTCTACTGAGTGATTTTCTTTTACTTGGAGGACTGTGTAAATTTTCTGTTTGTCTAAAATAAATGAAATAGTTCATAGCTAATTTATTTTCTCTAGAATCGTTTTAATTAACATAATTATATAGATGTTTATTTCATTTATTTTAGTACAGATGTGCATGCATTTAATCCAGTTCACTTGTAATGATTTAACACTGCGGTAAAAAGGAGGCTTTCATATGAGAACTTCTACAGAACTTCTGTAGGTGCGTTTAATCCTCTTCATTTCGTTTATTCCACTCTTTCTTTTCATTATTTAGAATTTGGAAAGCTATATTTGCAACAAAAAAGCAGTTGTGTTAGTATGAAACGCACCACACTGATCATTTGTAGTTTGTAAAGCATCGTCTGTGAACATCCTGCTTTTTCTGTGTCCGTTGAGAGTTGCATGAATGATATTCAGTAGACAGTTGCGACCGATTTAAGTTGGCAAGGACCTGAGTGCGATGTCAGGTAAGTACAAACAGTAATATTTTATACACTGTATGTACACTCACAATGTTAAAATGACCTTGGTTTGTCTTTAGAGACCTTATCCACACTCTCACCTAAGTGAAAGGGCATTTTTGAGTCTTGTCAGAGGCTTAAAATAGCATTTGCTTGTGATGGTTGACTGGTTTACCTCTGGGCTAACATTAATGTCCATTATGAAGAAAATGCATATTCTTCTCTCACATCAAGTCATTTTCCTCCCTAATAAAAGCTTTAAAAAAAAATTTGTCATAATTTAGAGTTGACGTAATTGCAGAGTATTACTTTAATCTTTGATGCTTTATTATCAGATCTTCAATAAAAAACATTCATTGTATCTATTTTTTGAATATCATAGGGTTAACTAACTAGCTTTGGGTTTTACGAGGTTTCCCAGGGGTTGCATGTGGGCCCACAGACTTTACATTGCAATGATGTAATGGAAATAAAACTAGCTGCTGGAAGGATTTCTTTTTCTTCTTTTCCCCAAAAATTAGCCCTCCATGGATTAAGACATTAATATAGAAAGAGTAAAAGCCTACTTTGTTTACAGCCAGAGACCTCCTGTGAACGGTTTTACACATGTCCCTGTTATAATTGCAGTCTGAGGGGAAAAGGCTTTTTGGGCCGTAGTACCACAAGTCACAGAGGGTAACAACTGGCAGTCACTGACATCAAATGTGGACTTGCATTATAAATAAATCTTTGAATTCTTTTTCTTTGATGTCTTCCCCCCCCCCCCGCCCATCTTTCTCCAGTTAAAATGTTCCCGTCTGGATTTTGGCCCCAGTTGCAGTTTAAACAGAACACACACCCACCCACACACACATACACACAAACACATACAGCCCCGTTCAGTAAGCCAGCGACACTCGGGGTTTCTCTCCAGAGTCACTAGATCACTGTCAGATTAGCCCCCTATTTCCCTGCAGGCAATTGTGGTTCCCCTAGTGTGTCTCTGGGTTTGTGTGTCTGTGTGTACTTGCACAGGCGTGCTTGTGAGCAGGGAGCATGGTGATTAACACTGGATGTGTGGTTGCTCTCAGTGCTGGCACTGTTGTAAAGGAGTACTGAGCCGTGTAAGCACCTACTTTACCCCCACACACACACACACACACAAGTCAGACGACAGAATCAAGACATCAAGTGCAGCTAGACACATCCCTCCCCCCCTCACCCACCCCTGCCTTGTCTACCAGGCAGTCACATCGTATACCTTTACAGAAGTGCATGTTTGGAAGAGCAGATTATTATATTTGTCACCCGTACTACGCTTGTGTCTGTACAATCCCTGCAAACATGACCCTGACAGTCGGCCAACTTGTGCTCCAACAAAAATCTTTTGCCACCATAAATGCAGCTTTCACAAGATCTAGTGGTTGGCTCTTTCTTTCTTTCACTTGTTCTTGGACACGACCAACAGACTTAAGAGATCACAGTGCCTGAATCTTTGGCTTGCCTTGTAGAGTTTGGCAGTGAGCTGTGAAGGGGAGAATTTGAAAGGGACAATACCAGGAGGGAAAACGGAAATCCTGTGGGGCTGCAGCTGCATGTATATAGTGCCAGTGTTGTAGTGAACCAGCAGCTTGTTTTTATCTATCATATTATTTTTAAACTACTTCTTGACATAATTATTGGTTTGCATTGCACATGAAGTCTAATTACAGTATATTACTACACCCTGCCTTTCTTTTAGAACAATTGAACTACATTAAGGGTTTAATCAGAAACTCTTGAAGAATTCAAGGTCAAGATGATACGCATCGATTTAAAAAGATTTAGTGTGGTTTCACAAAGATTTAAGTCTGTTACATCACTCTCCCATAAAATACAGTTTTATAATCTAATTTAGGGAAGGACCATTCTTTGTTATTTATTCATTTATGTTCCGCAAATGGCATCATTGTTCATTCTTGCAGGGTCTAAGATTTCACCTACCCAACAGCAACATAGTGGTTGTTGTCCACGTTTTGTCATGATGTGACAACATTGTAATCAATTAGAAGTCAGATTCAAAGCATCCCATGTACAGTATCTTTGAAGCAACACTGTTGTTAGTTGCACAGAATGAAGTCTGGCTTCATCCTGCTGAAAGATATTACACTGATGGTTGCATATATATTAAATATTCCAGTACACACTTTTCCATCAGTGTTGCCTTCACACAAGTACTGATGCCCCTCCGTACTGTACCATCACGCATGCACACTTTTATAGCTTGTGGGTAAAGCAGCGTGGATGGTATTTCGAATCTTTGGCATGTCGAAGTCGACAGCTGTTTTTCCACTGAAGTCCTGAGAGCACATGTGAACTGTCTTTCTGTCCATCTGAGATGAACTTGAGGCCAAAAGAAACTGAGCAGCATCTTTGTGCAAAGCTGATGTTGATTTCTCCTTGTTTAATACATTTCAGGTTAGATGCAGCTGTGGATTGTAATGATGTCACATGATCCAGGCATATTTTTATTACTTGTCTTTTTTTGGGGGGGCGTCTTCAAAGCCAAGCCAACTATGCAGTGGCAATTTTTCTTTGATGCGGTACAAATTATTCATATTTTGTTGTTTTTAAATAGTAGTTACAGTTTCATTTGAACCAGTATAGGATACTAAGAGGGAATCTTGTCTCGCTCTCACGGTCAAAAGCAGCAAAAGCAACGGTAAGTTTGGACACCCATCCCAGTCATCTCTTATGACAGCTCACTTTACGTCACATAGCAACAATAATGAAAGTACTATGGATATCATGGCAAAGGGGATTAAGAGACTCAATAATATAATGACAGGAGAGAAAACGAGAGAGCGACTGAACTATCTTGGACAGTGCCTGAAACCTCGCCTATAGGGGGGCCGTTTAGAACTAGTTCCAACTTTAATAGATCTATTGGGTTGTTTTCAAAACGACATACTACATACTGCTAGGCATGGGACTCGAAAAACCGGTTCTTGCTCAAAAGTTCCCAGTCTGGTTTAGGGCTGTTCGATTAATCGATTTTAAATCGTAATCGCGATTATGTAATTAGAACGATGTTAAAACGTGAAAATCGTAAAATAGATTTTTCACTTTTTTTTTTTTTTTTTTTTACCTTGTCTGCACACATATTAATGATTGATACCATATTAATGATTGATGGAAATACCTCTCAATACCTGCGACAAGTGCCCCATGGGAGAGGCTCTTTAGTGTAGGAGGGGGCGTTGTAACATGCCACCGGGCATCCCTCAAGCCAGATGCCGTAGACCGGCTCGTGTTCCTTGCAAAAAACTTGCAAATGTGAATAGCAAATGTAATGACTGACATTACACACCTCTACCTCCTTCATGGGTTGCATTATTATTTAGCATGCAAAGACCCAGTTTAGTTTAATTAGAAAATGTCTTGTTTTATTTAATTGGAAATATAACTTACTGTATGTTTGCAAGTGCTGATTTGCTGATTTTTTTTTCAGAGATAAAACTTTATATTTTATGATATTTTTTAAAACTTTTTTTCAACTTATTTTACAGAGTTTTGCACTTTATTCATTCATTTTTGGTTTAATAAGAGCAAAGTTTGCACTTAAAGCCCAATGGGGCAAATGTTCAATAAAAAAACAGCATATTTGAAATCATTTCTTTGCCTTTTGTCAATTCACAAAATAATCGTAATCGAAAATCGGATTTTGAGAGAAAAAAATCGAGATTTTATTTTTGGGCAAAATCGAACAGCCCTAGTCTGGTTACATTTAAGGAAAAAAGGCGACAACAGGGCAACTTGCAAAACTTTCCAATTGGATATTTCGTCAAAGGGAGGAAATACTACCAACATGCAAAAACATTTGCGCACACAGCATACAATCCTAATCCTTTTTCCAAATGATAATTGATAAAGAACCGAATTGTTGAGCAGAATCGAAAAATGAAATCGTAAAAATCGTATCAATTCCCATCTCTACATACTACTTATATAACACATCATGCTTGACTGCATACTGCAAACTGCATACTGCATACTGCATACTTGTCCATTGGTTGTTAGTATGTAATATGTCACCACAACAACAATTACACTTCGGCATAAACGGAAGATGGTCATGTGACTGCTCTGAACTGCTCCCATTGTAGCAGTGCATTGCATTATGGGACGTAGTATGCAAGATAGACTGACTGACTTCACACTAGATATTGTCCTGGAAGCGGGTTCTATATTCTACATTTTTGTAAAATCAGTGGGCATGACAAAAAAACAGATGAAAAACAGCAGAATTTTTTTTTCTATTCCTCCTCTCCAAAGCATTTTCTTCAGCTTTAGTTTCTTCTCTTTCCTTTTCTCTCACGGGGTTACATTTCTGGGATCGGGTGACATACCTGGAGCAGCTCTCTAGGTGTGGCAGTTGAGAAAATTGGGACAAATACGGGACAAATGGAACACTCGGAAGATGTCTGGAAAGAATAATGAAATACGAGAATCTCCCAGGAAGACTGAAAGGGTTGGAAAGCCTGTCCACACAAAGAACAATAGCCATAACAACTGCTGTGTCTCAACTCCTTTGAAAGATACCGTCTACAGAGGCGTGTCCTTCAAAGACCACAAATGTCAAACCATCCACTGGTAAGAGGATACAGTCAAAAGTATGAAGGACTTCCTGTTTATGTCACCAGCTTTTCCCTTGCTCACCCACAGCATCGGCTTTATGGACTGAAGTCCGACATTGACAAGTAGAAGGAGATATTTGCTCTTGATCAATCAAAAATGTTAACATTAGATTGTTAACGGAACAGGTTTATCAATGGTTTATCAATGATAATATCTATCATGCCAATACTTTCACATTTCAATTTATTAACTGAATATTAGAGTGTAGGACACGTCTTCTTTCCTTGACTGTTCACCACATGAGAGCACATTTTTCATAAAGCCATCTTCCTCCAGCAGTTTATTCTGAGATAATTTATTTTGAGACAAGAAAAAAAATAAATACAGGAAAACTGTCAAAGAATATACAGTGAGTAAAATTTCCTCAAATCCCTGTTTTTATTCTTTGGGATGTCTTTTATCAGTGACGTGATGTAGAAGACAGTCTATGGGAGTTATTACCAAGGAACTGTACTCTCCTCATCTCTTTGCCACTTCTTTTGCCCTGAAGATTAATTTGTCATTTCCCCCATCAGTTCTTACGAATGCTGGTGTCTGCCGCTTGCTTCCACAAACAAATTGAAATATTGAAGTACGTTTTGTTCTACAAAACTGTCTGCATAAACAAATGCCTCCTCAGCATCACTGCAAATATTCACAGATGAATGATGTGACTAATCCCAGTGTTTGAGCTGTTCTTTCAGTGATATTCAACCGCAGGGAAAAAAACAGCATCATTTAAAACCTGACCAAAATTGTGAACCCTGACCCACTTATGAAGTTAATATAGATTATCAGTTAAAGGCACAGTAAGGGATTTTTAACCCAGAACACCTTTTTGTCACATTCAGTGACCATCTACTCATTATCCCCTAGCTGCCTTCCATAACAAATATTTCTCCAGCCAATCACCAAGAGGGGGAGGATTTTATGCTCACGCTCATGGTGTGGTGGAGGGCGGAGCCATTGGGAGAGTTCACGATGAGGTGTGTTTTCTTGGAGCGCTAAAGAGAGAAGGAGGGAGCAGGGCCGCCGCAAGGGGTGTGCGAACCGTGCGACCGCACAGGGCCTCGCGCCCCAAGGGGCCTCGCGCTATGGGCCGTTTTTTTTTTTTTTTTTTTTTCCTTATAAATATCAACAGTCACGTTCCATTACAGACCTAAATGTGTACTAGTCTGTGCATATCAATAAATATATGTGCAATGATGCGCGTGTCTGTTGTTCAATACAACTGATCAGACCAAGCGCAGACACAAGGTGCTCTGATCCAGACGGGTGGAGTTGGAACAAACTGTCACACAATGTCGAGAGAAAGAGACAGATTCAGGAAATTTCGATCAGGGGATGAAAAAAGAAAAAAAAATAAAGAAAATGGAAGAGTTTAATGCCTCTCTGAAAGGCTCGTTTGATAAATTTGTTACAAAAATCACCGATCCGACCGGGTCTCAAGCAGCCATGGGGCCCCGCGTCGAGGCAGGCCAGATGATGATGAGGCAGGGGAAGGTATCCAGTATTTTGCTAATTGGAGAGTTAAAATTGCGCATATAGACACCCGATCCGACCCGAAAAACCCCAAAAATTTAACGAGGGCCCCCCAGCCATTTCGCACAGGGCCTCGCAAATCTCCCAGGCGGCTCTGGGAGGGAGGACCTAGTTTTTGTCATATTTTGTTGATGTCACGGCTCAAAAGACAGAGAACCCAAAAGCCCAACACCAAACAGAATCAGAGTCCAAGAGGCTTTAAGGTCAAAGGCAGGCATGGGTCAAAAACCGGGAAGACAGGCAGATCAGGCAAACAAATCCGAAGGGGCAGGCAAAAATCCAAAAACCGGGAATCAGGCAGGGTCGCAGACAGGCAGGCAGGCAGGCAGAAAACAGATCAGAATCGGGAATGCTGGAAAGCGAGGCATAAACACTCGACAATCTGGCAAACTGGAAGGTGGAAATGGGCCGGTATATGAGGGGAACTGATGATGATGGAATCCAGGGTTGGAGCTGGGCCGGGGAAGCACAGGTGAAGGGAATGAGTGGATTTCTGGCTGATGAGGGTGGCAGGGTCTGGAACAACAGGAGAGTGAGTAATCAAGCAAAAAACATATCCAACTGAGAAACCATGACAGTTCATGTCTTTCAAATATCAACAAAATTGATGTCCATCCCTGCTCTTTACATCACAAAGGAATGTATTGGATATCTATGACCACTAACTTACACAAACTCTGGAAAGTGAAGAGTTCATTGTTTCTTGAGGGTAGATTTTATACATACGTTTTTGTAATACTGTATAAGGTTGATGTCCTGGTAATTGTCAAAGAAAATAAAAGACCATATTAGTGCCAAACACTGCTTGGCAGTGTGCCAAACAGGAGGTGATTTCCCTGTTTTCTTATTTTTAAGACACACAAAGTGTGTAAAATAAAATTAAGATGATGATGGACAACCCTGACCATCCTCTTCACAATTCTCTCTGGTTAAATAATGTTAATAGATAATAAAATAAACCATAAATGGACATGTTCTGAGTGACAAAAGGGACATTGCATGATATAACAGACATTGGAAGGGGTTCTGTTGTTGACCTAACCACTTGGTGGAGAAGTTTGAAAAACAATGGTGAAAATGAAGCAAGTGCTACATTTTTTTTTCTCTTCTTTTTACCTGTGCTACATTATTAATTAACGTAAATGAATGAATGTTAGCATTTAAAAATGAACTACAACACAGAGACGAGGACCGCCAGGCAACTGAAACAACCACGGAGGCTTTATTTTGGATAAATGACAATGTGATTTTGACTCATTTAACCACTGATGCTTCGTCCCAAAAGTATTTATGTGCTGTATTTTAGGAAGCTCCCCACTCCTCATTTAACTCAGTGAATTCGACACCTTCTTCAGTACAGGCATATAGTTTACGGTAGCTTTATCTTTTGACTCACAAGCTAAAACATAATGAATTTGCAGAGTCCATTATTTATAGTAAGTACAGTCTGTGGCAAAAGTTAAGGCATCCTATCATAATATTACTTTGGTTAAATTGTCTGAAATGGTCACGCAAAAGGTATTGAAAGAATATTAGTAACATTTACTTCCCTTTATGTTTAGCAGGTGTAATCTTCAAAAAAAAGAAAAGAAAATAAATTACATAATTGTCTCATAATGTTACATAAGGATTACTATACTTTTACGAAGTTCTACACTCATGCATTTCATCATAGGCGGCGGGTGTGTTTCATGTCCACCGTGGCTACCCTTTTATTGTTTTTGTTATTATTTTCAGCTTGGCCAGACCGAACAAAGTACATTAATGTAATGTATAAAGTCACACAAAGAATTGTAAGGTGTTCATAAACACAATTCCCATGCCTCAACCATTATTCATTATAACGTTTCAGCAGCAATAGCATTCTGCTCGTCGGGTAAACATACGTGCCGTACACCTCTGAGCAGGTAGGTATTATGTCATTCAAGTCCTGAGACTCCCTAAGTGCTAAATGTATATGGTTTAACATCGTACACAGCTATTGGACAATTAAAGAGCCCAATAAGTTATAAATGTTTTTATCCCAGCATTTATTTATTTATTTTTTTCATCTTTGGACTTGTCTTCCAAGGCCAGTGATTCTACAGCAACACCTGGTGCCTGGACTTCAAAGTATGAAATAGATGCATTTTTGAGGCATTTTACCTGTCTGTCTGCTTGTCTATCTGCCTGTCACCTCATATTAGCTTGCAGTTGGCTTTTACGGCTTGCTGAGCGGTGCTTTGTGCAGAAGCGCTGACACTGACAGGGTGTAGCGGTGATGCTGGGCCACCGAAGGTCTCTCAAGTGTCACCAAGAGCTATGGCCACATAATTTGATATAGCTGCAGTGGAGAGAGTAAGGAAAAACAACAAACCAATAATTATGCTACCGCCCCTCTCTGGGTTAGTAATTCCCATCATTTTGCAAACAAGACCTTTCAGAATTCAATTATCAGGGTTTTTCTGTGAAGAACTAGTAGCCTTGTGAATCTTCTTTCTTATATTGCATCTAGAAGGCTTTTGTCACCTCAGATCTTTTTTTCAGGATATTTTCAGGGGTTAATTTGCCAGCAGTTATTACCAAACTTGTCAGTCGTTAGTCAAATGATTTTCCCCAAGCAGAAAAAGGTGTTTAAGATTCACCTCCCGTCAATCACTGTTGGCTGCATGGGATCAGAGCATTGCTTGAGCTGAGACTGAACGTGGTTGAGATCAGTGGTGTCAGAGAATTCCCCTGGCCTCCTGCCTGCCATCCCTAGAAGGTCACTTTGCTGCAGGGTCTCTTTTTCTTTCGTTGGCTGGAAGGTGAGCAGAAAAGATAATGTGCCTGACTAAATAGAAAGCGAGGGGAGGAAAAAAAAAAACCCAACAAAAAGCAGCCTATAGATGAGTCTCAGATTTTGAATTTTTTAAGTCAATCCGTCGTCTAAAGTTGAACTCTGTTTTGCAGAGTTTGTGGTTCAGTTAGGGTTGCCACCCGTCCCGTAAAATACGGAATTGTCCTTTATTTGAGAAAAAAATGTTGCGTCCCGTATTGAACTAATACGGGACACGATTTGTACCGTATTTTCATTAACTTTTAGACCATATTCTAGTTGAATTATTGAAATAAATTAACTTTTACACCATATTCTAGTTGAATTATTGAAATAAATTAACTTTTACACCATATTCTAGTTGAATTATTGAAATAAATTAACTTTTACACCATATTCTAGTTGAATTATTGAAATAAATTAACTTTTACACCATATTCTTCACCTGTAGGCTATATTCTACATCTGGGCTGATGTGGACATACAGAGCATAGGAAGATATTTCAGTTACTAGTATGGTTGTCTGTCTGTACAGTCATGCAAGTTCAATGCTATTAAAGCACTTTAAACTTTAAATCAAAGCATTTAGTTTTTTCATATAAAATAAACACATTTTTATTCAGTTTAGAAGTTTTGGGGCTTTTTTTTTTTGGCTCCTGCGCTGCTGAAATCAGGGCGTCCTTTATTTCTATTTCTGAAAGGTGGCAACCCTAGGTTCAGTGCCCACAATCTATCTGCATTACCGGATCGTTGTTTGTAAGACTTATTTTGTGAACCAGCTTTCTTGTGCTGATCAAAACTTGTCGCTTGCGTGTGTTGCATGGCCGTGCAGAGTTCTTATTCATCTCAGCTTGTGTGTGTGTTTGAGCTCGCTTGTATGTTTGCTTGTCCGCGCAGATGCACGTTTCTCTCTTTCACCACTGGCTTTAATCATCTCTGGAGCGCGGCCATGGGCAGAAGCCAGTGGTGACCCACCCACGCTTATTCACAGTGGATGTGTGTGTCTCTTTATGCACTGTTCCCCTCCACCTTGTGCTGCAGTCTCGCTCAGCTGCTAATGACCCAGCAAAGCGCGCTAATGGCAAGGAACATGCACTCGGTGCCTTTTCTGTGAGCCACAACTAATAAGTTGGTCAGTCAAACACTGAAAGTATTGTAAACCTTAACAACACAGAAATCAATAAGAAACCCAGCGAAGCTTGAGCTGCAATCAGCCGATACGATTTTCACAGCTCTGCCACTGAGTGAAGAAAAGCTCCCATCACTCAGATCAGCTCGGGTCTTTGATGGGTGAGGGAACGGTGGAGCGGGTGAATAATAAATCAGAATTTGTTTATTTATCTTTTCCTGCTAATTCCTCATTAAAAACGGTCAGAGGCAGCAGGAGCCCTTTGATAAAAGCAGCACGGTATTTGCTTTACTTCTCTAAACGCTATGTTCTGGTAGGCCCACTGTGTGAGTTGGCTGCAAACCCCAGGAGATTATGCTGATTTACCTTATTTACGATATAGCATTTTCATAAGTCTTGCTGTTTTCGTTTTTTTTTTTTTTTTTTCGTCTTTTTTCATGCCTGACTGTGCATTTACTTGCAAACTGGTGAATCAGAACTTTCATTCCTGCTTTATCCTTTTATCAAGTAAAGACTTTGTTATGAAACAGCACACTGCCCGCTTCCATCTCTTACATGAAACACTGTTCCCATAATTGCTCCGAAAGCTTGGCATGTACACGCGTGTGCGTAGGACTGCATGAACGCCCACACTCTAAAGCTACATGTGTGTAACAAGGGCTGCATTGTGTTTAAAGACAAGGCTATATTTCATAGGTCATTTCCCTCCGCTCCCTCAGAGCACACAATCCAGGCCGCGTCAGTCTAAAGCCGAGATTGAGTTCTGCTCATTCTTCAACGCCGCCTCGTGTCCAGCTTTTAATAAAGCCAGCCCGAAAGGGTCGGGAGAATAACGTGGGCTGCTGGGTGGAGGGCAAGGAGGAGGCGAGGGTGTGAAAGGCACTAATTCCGGCATCGCTTGGTTCTGGTTTGGGATCTCATTAGTGCCGTGTTTTACCGTCACACACACGCACGCACGTGTTCAATCACAATGAGCAAGGACGTGTTCAAATCGAAAATGGGTTTCTGGCCAGAAAATCCCTCAAGTTCATGTAAAGCATAAGAGACTGATTTATGGGGACTCAACATAAAAAAAAAGAAGAAAAAAAAAGCTCCATCTCAGTGCCCACATTGTTTTATTTATTTTTTTATTTACTTTCTAAGGTCTGCATTTAACTTCTGGATTATCCAATGTTTATTTGCCTTGATTATCTTTTAACGCTGTGACAGAACGGTGACCTGTCCAGGATGTAATTCACCTCTCCCCATCTGTTTTGGCTTAAATGGGATGAAGGGGTAAAGAAACTGGATGTATGGATGGATGGATGGATGGATGGCAAACCTCTTATTACTAGCTTGTTTTTAATTTTATTTTACTGGCGCTTTGGATCATTGTCTTTGGTGGGCAAATTTGGTAACAAAATGTCCAACTGGAGGTTTTCACCCCTCCAGTGGTTCTCAAGATGAACCTTTGGCCTACTCTCCTCCTCCTTCTTATTTTGAAGTTGTTTTAATTCTTCTGGCATTCAAAAATCCTACAATTTATTCAATTTCACAGCTTCCTGTGTTGATATTCAATATTTTTTTATTATTAGTGGTCTCTGCAGAAATCACACTTACTTCTTGTTGTAAGAAGTTTATCATTAGCACTACAAACTACAGCTTTGAAAAGAGTTGTTCAAGTCCTAGAAAATGATGTAGTTTATTATTTTGAAGTTTTACGTCCATGCTATATGGAATAATATATATTATATATATATTTATTTGTAGTATCACAATATATATTGGTCATGCATTTTGTATTTAAGTTGTATAGGCTACTATGTTGTGCAGTATGGTTGAATTGAATCTATTATATTGATTATCCATTTGAGTCTTTTATTTGTTTATTTTAATTTTATATTTTGTATATACAGTCTTTTAAACAGTTTTGATTAAAACTGTTAGTTGCTGATTTTTGGTTCCACCAGCCTGAGTGCTGACAGGTGACACAGGTGCTCCTGTCCTCTGGCTGTATACTTAATGATGTTCTGAAGTGTCAGCTGGTATAACTGTTTTGTACTGATGAATATTTCTTATTTGATCATTTTTGTTCTCAGGATTTTTTTATGCATCAGAAATCACAAGTGATGACACGTTGGGTCTTCGGTATTCAGAGCTTATCTGTATCTGTATATATATATATATATATATATATATATATATATATATATATATATATATATATATATACCGTATTTTCTGGACTATAAGCCGCACCTGTATATAAGCCGCATCCGCTCTATTTTAAAAAAAAACAATAAAAAAAGACATACAAACCGCACCTGTATATAAGCCGCATCCGCTCTATTTAAAAAAAAAAGATATGCAAGCCGCAAAAATTTATGTTGTTAGATTAGACATTTACTACATGTACATAACCATTTTGAACTGTAAATGATGTACATGTTTGTACCTAAATAGATCCTTTCCTAACAGTGTCTTTTAACACAGCAGCAACTTTGCTGATTAAAACTGGACAGAACCAAGAGAAAATAACCGGTATATATTTATCTGTTTGTAATCTGCTTCTACCTACTTCTATCTGCTAAAGAAGAAGTAGCGTATTCTTCTTTGCATTTATTTTGTCTTAGTTTTGATTGTAATTCCGGTTAGAGCGCCCGGGCGGTGGAAGAAAAATCCACAGAATAGCTGCACCTTTGTATAAGCCGCACAGTTCAAAACCTATGAAAAAAGTAGCGGCTTATAGTCCAGAAAATACGGTGTATATATATATATATATATATATATATATATATATATATATATATATATATATATATATATATATATATATATAAAGAAATTGACTCAGACTTTAAGTCAACTGTGAATATGACAGCTTGCCTTTGGCTTGGACAGTTAACTCGAGCTTCAGCGCTGGCTCACAGAGTCGGACCATGGCGAGTCTTTATAGAGGCTGCTCCTAAGACAAGACAAGGCTTCAGCACTTTCAGTGGACGCGACTCCAATGTTTTACAGCAAAACAAGTCGTAATATAAATAAACTTAAGGCGCTGCACGGAGAGCAAATCCCAGCTATTTCCTTAGAGATGGTACTTGGGGGCAGTTGGGAAGAAAAACAGGAGAAACTTCCAGAGCCAGGCTCATAGAGGGCAGCCATCTGCCTCAACTGACACACTTTTCAGCGTTATTTATTTATTTTGTGCCTCTTCTCAACGCATAATAAAATATATCGTACATACAGTACATGTACGTACCGGTATGTACGTACAGCACATCACCTTGAAAAGTAGAAAAGTATGAGATGTTCTCAACATTTCACTTCAAATCTATAAGATGTATATTAATAAGATGGGGTGGGTTATTACACTCTCACTGTGAACACGATGTGTAGTTCAAACCTTGAAAGAAGCTCTCATTTGGTCCTCTCTACTGTAACAGTGTGTACCTACACTATCTCATTTCCCTGAACACCAGTATCCTCCACATTCTCATTAAGGGGCCTGACTATCCTCTAAATCCGCCAGGGTTTGATCATTAGGACGTACAGGAAGAATCAATCCAGTGAGTGAATTCACATCACATACACCTCCAGCTCTCATCAAATGACCTTGACGGCTGCCGCCGGCTTCGTTTGGTTTTAGATGAGAAGCTAAGTGCAATGGTGATATGATATGTGATATGTGCGATGTGCTGAAGTGTGGTACTGCGCTGTAGCGAGTTTGAGGAGGAAAATCCAGGCAGGCTAATGAATATAGCACACTAATTAATTTAAAGTTCAGCTTCTACATAAAGGTAATCACAGCCACAACACTTGCAGCAGTGTTTCACCTAGGGTTGCCACCCGTCCCGTAAAATACGGAATTGTCCTTTATTTGAGAAAAAAATGTTGCGTCCCGTATTGAACTAATACGGGACGCGATTTGTACCGTTTTTTTCATTAACTTTTACACCATATTCTAGTTGAATTATTGAAATAAATTAACTTTTACACCATATTCTAGTTGAATTATTGAAATAAATTAACTTTTACACCATATTCTAGTTGAATTATTGAAATAAATTAACTTTTACACCATATTCTAGTTGAATTATTGAAATAAGTTAACTTTTACACCATATTCTTCACCTGTAGGCTATATTACATCTGGGCTGATGTGGACATACGTAGCATAGGAGGATATTTCAGTTGCTAGTATGGTTGGCTGTCTGTACAGTCATGCAAGTTCAATGCTATTAAAGCACTTTAAATCAAAGCATGTTGTTTTTTCATATAAAATAAACACATTTTTATTCAGTTTAGAAGTTTTGGGGCTTTTTTTTGGCTCCTGCGCTGCTGAAATCAGGGCGTCCCTTATTTCTATTTCTGAAAGGTGGCAACCCTAGTTTCACCGCCGGCCTACGTGGGGGACTGGAGTTTGGACATCTGCAGTGTGCTGGCGTGGACATGAGGGCAGTGCTGTGAGCGTCTTAGAGCAGTTTTTTAACTGTGCTTGGGTCCTCGTGCTGATTACCTCATCTGTGTGACACCACCTGATCTCCTGTGTCAGCTCCCAGAATGCAGAGGTTGTATCTTCTGCTGTATGGAATTACTGGGATGCAACATCTGCACATATGCAACCCTGCACTGATGCTGCCAGTCGGTGCTTTTATTGTTGTAGGAAATAAAGGTGAAAAGATAAAGAGGTTTGAGTCAGACTGCAGCCTTGGGGGACGTTTATTCAAAAATCAGAATACATAACTTCCCATAACTCCTTATCCATATTTATCGTAACTGAGCCAACTTTTAAACTATATTTTACACTTCAGCGAAAAACCTGTCTAGCTGTTTCCATTCTACGACGGAGTATTAGGGCCAAACAAAAACACAAAAAAAGGAAATTACGAGAATAAAGTCATAATATTACGAGAATGAAGTTGTAAAATTACGAGAATAAAGTCACAGTATTACGAGAATAAAGTCGTAAAATTATGAGAATAAAGTCATAATATTACGAGAATAAAGTTGTAAAATTACGAGAATAAAGTCATAATATTACGAGAATAAAGTCGTAATATATTATAAATATATAAATATAACTTCACAAGATGCTCAATATTCCTCATTTTAACACATTTTAACTTCCTGTTAGAGTTCTCAGAAATTATATTCTCATAATATTACGACTTTATTCTCGCAACATTACGACTTTATTCTCGTAATTTTACAACTTTATTCTCGTAATATTACGACTTTATTCTCATAATATTACGACTTTATTCTATTACGACTTTATTCTCGCAACATTACGACTTTATTCTCGTAATTTTACGACTTTATTCTCATTATATTATGACTTTATTCTCGTAATTTCCAATTTTTTTTGTCTTAGTTTGGCCCTAATACTCCGTCGTACCATTCCCACCTTTTATTCATATTTGTTTGTCTCTGTTATATCACTTCTAAGCTAATTTCATTAATTTATATCCAACTGAAGAAACATGGTCCCAACCGACCTGCAAGCTTCTCTCAGGTTCTCGTGACCTTCACATTTTGATAGCAATGGACCTCTTGTCAAACCATCAATTGATCAGCAACCCACATGTAAGTGAGTAAAATTCAATCAATAATACTGTATATAAATGAAGGATGATGTTGAATCACTGATTATCAGTATGGTAAATCTTTAGTTGGCGTTGTGGAAACACGAGTAAAAGTTTGACCCTTTGGTGGAATGTTGTTGAAGAGATGCCATGCCAACAAGAAAACACATTAATGAGATGGAAAAGTGAATAAGGCTGGAAACTACGTCACAATTTGGGGTAGGCTATATTTTGGGAAAATTTTATATTGAGGGTTGTAGATTTTGGTGTACGTTTTCTGAAGCTTGTAGTCAGACTCTGTTCACCTTTATTTTCCGCAACATTATCGGCTTGGAAACCCACTTTTGCCTATGATGTTACCCAAGTTATTCATATGCAGCAGATACAGATAATACAACAAGTGTGCCATGCATGTGATTTACATATTTTTGCAGGGGAAGATGTGATAGCCAGCAGTTACCAGAATGCAGGTGGTTTAGAGGTAGAGATGAATGTGCTGCAGACTGAAGTAAATATCACTGTTACACAACCGAAGAGCAATATCCGTGATGAGGGCCAACTTTGTTTGTTTCTCCCTCTCTCTCTCTCTCTCTCTCTCTCTCTCTCTCTCTCTCTCTCTCTCTCTCTCTCTCTCTCTCTCTCTCTCTCTCTCTCTCTCTCTCTCTCTCTCTCTCTCTCTCTCTCTCTCTCTCTCTCTCTCCTGCTCAGGCAGGGTTTCAAAGCTTCTTCTTTTCTCACTTTGACTGAGTTGGAAGAAGAGAGAGAGGGGGGAAAATGCCCTCCTCTTCAACAGGAAATACATCACTCTTTTTCATGTTAGTGAACTAAAAGATTCCAAGAAGATTAACTATTCTTTCCTCGTTCCAGCTCACTGTCACTCCCTGCATGTACTGATCATTATCACGTAACTTGTCACACGAGGTTACCTTTAATGACACGTGTTTATGCGTCTGAAAAAGGCATCCTTTGAAGCCTCCTGTGCAGCAGTGCTGGTGCGAGTGATGTGCAGATATTATTCAGAGTATTTATCTATGCATGCAATGTTCTTAGGCATTCACCTTGTAATGTATGCATCCCTGCCTTTTGCTTTAATAGTATCAGATCCATGGACTGAACCCACAAACCTGCATGCAGCAGGATGTTGGGTTAGTTTAACCAGGCTCATTAGCTGCAGAAGGCGGCACCGGTTAATTAAAATAATTCCCAGTTATCGTGGCTGCTTTGGTAAGCCAAATGATACCGAGGGACTGAAATACAGCACAGGCTACTCTCACATGGTGAACAGCGCTACTCGACCACAGCTAGCACCTAATTAGCGCTAGAGGAGGAATATTTTACAGCGAATTAACATGCCGTGCTTTGGCCTGAGCTCTAATTGACGAGCCTCATCTGAGAGCTGGTGGAGGACTGCGGCTGTACAGCAGCTCAGCTCAAGCGCAGGAGGGAAACACGCATAGAATATTTAACCGTTTCATAATTAGCGAGAATCAAAAAGCTGCTTGTTTGGTGGTTGAATTAAGTTTATTTTTTATGGGCGTTGCATACTCTCTCACAGGAAGGATCTACTTGTGTTCTCCCATGACCTCTCACGCACTTATTTCTGCATTAAAGCAGGTGGGGATGTTGGACAGGTTAGAAGGCGACAGTGGTAAAATATCCTATAATCCACGCTCAGATCAAAACTCAAAGGTTCAGTCTAATGAAAGCATGTGTGAGAGCCATAATCCACAGTAATAGGAAGAGATCCAACAAACACTTCTCTCATCAAGCTGCTCTGTTGAATGACATTAAAACCCAAACAACCTTCAAAATACATATTTAAAACCCTGGGGTAAACTTTAGCACATTGCAGCATTTTGAAAGTAAATTCAGATTACTCTCATATTTTGTTAAGACTTTCTTGATGGGCAGTGTGCTATTTGCTGGCTGTGAATATGACAAGGAGGTTTTTCCTGACACACCATCAGTGCAGAACTGATGTACAGCCATGTTTGAAAGTTTGTGAACCCTTTAAGATTTTCAGCCAAGAATGATACAGCAGGAAATATGCATTAATCATTGTGACAGTTCACACTGATTGAGATACTTCAGTGGAATACAAAAGGAAAACAGAATGCATGGATGCAAAATCACTCAGTGAAGACTTTTGAGTCTTGCAGTTGCTATTGGGACCTTATCGGGGAACGCAAGATTCAGTTCATGTTATTTCAATTAATCAATCTGTTACCTAAGTTTATCAGATCAATTTAGTATAGCTTGACTTGAAACTAAAATTTATAAAATCTTACCTGTAATAGTTTAAAGGTTGGACTTCACAGTTAGAAAAATTGTGAGCCACACATGCTCCTCTAGAGTTGGCGCCCCCCAAAAAAGGAAAAAAACAACTAACAGACCCGCTAACAGAACCGCTAACGGGACCGCTAATGGGACCGTTAACAGAAACGCTAACAGAACTGCAAACGGGAATGCTAACGGGACCGCTAACAGAACCGCTAACAGAACAGCTAACGGGACCGCTAACAGAACCGCTAACGGGACCGCTAACAGAACCGCTAATGGGGCCGCTAACGGGGCCGTTAACAGAAACGCTAACAGAACTGCTAACGGGAATGCTAACGGGACCGCTAACAGAACCGCTAACAGAACAGCTAACGAGACCGCTAACAGAACCGCTAACGGGGCCGCTAACGGGACCACTAACAGAACCGCTAACAGAACCGCTAACGGGACCGCTAATACATAGTCTGTAAGAGCTCCAACAATCTATCTAAAGGCGTTTCTTGTATTTTTTGTCTAAAACTTTGTTGATAAAGGTTTCGTGGGCAGATGAGGACAAAATAAAACTTGTTTGCTTTAGATTATCAATGCTATGTTTGAGGAAGGGCAATATTGCATCCAAAATAGGCAAAAACCATGATACTATCACTACCTTGTGACGATGGCAATAGTATTGTGGTTGATCTAGATCACACTTAAAATGGGTTCTAAATTATTACATCTGGTTCTGAACCAAAACCAAAGCAAAAAGCTCTCTTACAGCCCTGGTTAATCGTGCAAGTTATCTGATCAGTGAGTATATAAACTTAGCACAGAGAGAAAGGAAGTGTGTGTAGTAGATTATTTCTTTGTCGTAATAGTGATTCTTGGCAATGAGTCTCATACTGTTGGAAAGCCTGTTTATTTCCACTTTAAATGGGGCCACATTTGTACGGAACCTGCATTTGTGGCATGAGCAGCAGAGCTGAGTACTGTATGTGGTTTGTGTCCATGAAAAATCTGACAAATCTTCTCGGCCAGTGCTAGACAGCTTATTTTCCTGTTCCAATTAACATGTGTTTCGAGCTTTGGGTACCCCCAGTTGCTGCCAATTAGGTGCCAATCAGTCACCTTTGAAGTGAGCACTAGTACCACCTTGAAGGCCAAGTTCTGTATAATGGGGGATATCAGAGACCGACCATGAAGTGGCCGTCCCAAGAGTAGACACCCCAAGAAGTGTCCTCACCCTGTCAGCACTTTGGTCTGTAGACCGCCTTCTACGTATTTGCAGTTAAGATTTGTAGGACGACGTGGCCGACGGCTCTCTGTCCAGACAATTCAGAACAGATTACACACAGCCAATCTCTAGTCTCATAGGGCTGCCAGGAGGCCTGCAACGACTGCCCTTCACCATCAGACCCATTTGTCCTGGTGTCGGCAACACATGCACCGGAAACTGAACATTTGGATGAATGTTATGTTCAGCAATGAGTCCAGATTCTGCCACTGGCAGTTGGATCGTAGGGTTAAAATGGAAAGACCAAGTCCTTGCCACTGTTTGGCTTAAGGTTTTTCTCCCACTAGGGGAGTTTTTACCTGCCATTGTTTATGTAATAACTGCTCGGGGGTCATGTTCTGGGTATGGGTCTCTGGAAAGCGTCTAGAGACAACTCTGTTATATTAGACGCTATATAAATAAAATTGAATTGAATTGAATTGAACCAAGTCAAACTGATGACCTTAATTTAATATAAATGTTGATGGATTTCATGTGAGGGAATCCATCAACATCGTGGGGTTGGAGCTCTTTTGAGCAGGTCAGCAACTGCTCTAAACACTGAGATGGTTTAAATGTTTTAAATCATGCTCATACACAAAAGATAACTTGGAGGGATCGTATACTGTCAGTTTTTCATTTTTCATTGACTCTTCAGTTCCAAAGAGATTCAAACACATGCGCCCCAAAAGAAAAATCAAGCTAATGATAATGTAACCTTCAAAATTTATTTTCTTCTGTCTTTCTTTTACCATATTTCCCTGGAGATTTATGTTAACTGCCACTCCTGTGTAACCGAGGAAACTGGAGAAAAACATCCAATATTGTTGTTTGTGATATAAGTGATGTTTGGGGATTTTGGCCTTCATATTTTGCATGAAAGGGGATTTTTCTTTCTTTTTTCTTAGCAATCTCAGGAGGAGGATGTATCACAGCAACCCAAAAAGTCGGCGTACATGTGGGCATGTGAATGTTAAACGTAGATTCATTGTCAATCTTTATTCAAGTCCTCTGAAGTTGTCTAAAATTAGTATTACCTGAGAGCAAAGAGAAGGTAAGATAACAACTCTAGAAAGTGAAGTATAAATCTTTAAGATACAGGATAAAGACAGCTTCTAAATTTAATCCAGCTTTGATAACACCTTATACTTCCAGATATTGTAGAAGACTGTTCACAGTTTATGATCATTTTATTTCATTTTTTTAAATTGTCTCAATCAAATGGACATAAAGTGAACATTTTTGGCAAGAACATTTTTATGCAAGACCCCAACCTAAGTAAAAAAAAAAAATCCTCTTAACAGCAACTAAATATACCTGCAGTCTAGATGGTTTATTACAATGTGGGTACGGTTTTATTAACAGGTCACAGGTCTCACACTTGCTTACTCTGAGGGTACCTTTCATTACACCATGATTAAGTGATTCATTAACGGCACAAACTCACTCTGCTGTGTGCTTTGGGCTCTAGTCCACATTAGTGGATGTTATAGTACTGTAATTATTGTAGGAAACATTTGCCAAACTTTCCCTCTGATAATATTTGTTCATGCACAACAAAGTCAGTTTCATTTCACTGCTTGACCAGTAACATTGGATCTTGTCTCTACCTCTTTGTCTCTCTTTACTGCGTTCTCTCCTTTTTGTGTCTGTGTGCAGAGCTGGAGCAACACTGTCACATTTTGACATACAGTATTAGTTGCGAAGGGAGTGGGCGGGAGCATTGACTCGTCTTCAAAATGCTTTTTTATCCGTCTATTTGTATGATGATGTTTGTTCTCAGCATGTTAATCTCGCTGTCAACAGAGGTAGAGCCTGAGTTGTATATTTCAGAGACCTGGGAGTCTTTTGATCAGACCAGCACTGCCTGCGAAGCTGAGCCCCCTTTGCAACTCTACAGAGACTTGTTTGCAGCTGTACACACCGTACGCACGGCCTGCTGCCTAAGTAGACGCTCCCGCAGGGGCCTCACACTATATACATTCACACACATGCTCACACACCTGTGCATTAACATTTCTGTGAGACATCTTTGTCCGTACTCCCACTCTCTAACACCAACATGGAAACGTTTGGCCCCCCTGGTGAAAAGATGTATCTTAAGCAAGATTATCCTTTTATTTAAAGAGGAAGAAAGCCTGATGTTAAAGTTTTGGCCCCTTATGTACTTAGTAGCCTTCCCTTTGGCAAGTGTTGCAGCTTGCAAAGGCTTTTTGTAGTTAGTTAAGAGTTTTTCAATTCTTGCTGGGGGCTTTTTGCTTATTCTTTCTTTAAAAAAGCTTTTTATTCTCTGAAATCCTCAGGTCGTCTTCCATGTACTGCTTTTTTGACATTTCTCCAAATATTTTCGGTTCTGTTTAGGTAATTGTAAATCCTTTAGTTTTCTTATCTTAATTAAGTTTTTTTATGACGCCGTTTTTTTTGTTGTTTCTTTTTATCATCGCCTTCTTTATGAAGTCCTGCCTTTTTAGAAAAATACTATGTAATGTTCACTCTCAGAATTCACTGATAGTCAATTCAAGCCAGTGTTTTACCAGAGGGATGCCACTGGCTGCAAAACACAAGTCAAACATGATCAGTTCAGCTCCTATGTTTTGCACCTTTTTTTTTGTTGTTATTTCTTGCTAACTGCAGCCTAAATTATTTACTGTATCATGTTTTGCTCATGATCACTTGAAAACACTGAATTCAGCGGTGATAACAAAAGTTTTCTTGTGATTTCCTCTTCCACGATCATTATACTTGTGCCGCTGTTGTTGGGCAATACGATCAACCTGAGAACCACAAAACATCACGTGAGGTGGCAGCCTCGGCATTTCCGTTCTCACATTAAAAACTAAAGAGCAGAAAACAAAGAGTTTAACCTCCAACATTGTTTTTAGAAAATCCGGGAGAGATTGAGAGGATATTTTACAGCTGAAGGGATTACTTACTTATTTGAACAAAAGGGATGGATTCTGTTGATGCTGCAGAGTGAAGCTATGAAGACCTGTTACTGCGATGAAGCAGAATCGGACCACGTACATACGACAACCCTCTTGGACCCTGAATGTGTCTAGCTTGTCAACTGAACATTGAAGAATAGCTGCAACAAAATCCACCAGTATATAAGTGTATAATCCCTTCTGCCATCAAATGTCTTCCAAATCAGTAGTTTTCCTCCAGTCTGGCTTTGGGACCCACCATCACCCCTAAATGAAAAACCATGAGCGAAATCATGCAAAAGGTTCAATTTCTCAAAGTTATTTAATGGAAAAATTGTACCGAATTAACAGCACTTTCATGCACAAATGTGAAAAAAGCTGCAACAACTGAGCAGTAGCCTTCACCAGTGGCAAAGCCATGCGACACAGTGAAAACAGGCCCGCCACCCACTTTTGGGTCCCGACCCAAATCTGCCCAGATCTGTTAATCCCCCCTGTGCTGCCTGCCACCTCACGTGATCCGTATCGATTGGTTTACCCCTGGTCAGATGGTTTTTTAAGTCATGCTTGATGTTTTACCCGTAACATGTTCATAGCTGTAGCCGTTGGAATTATTGTTCTTTTTGATAACAGATGCTCTCTGGAAACACACAGTGTGCCCAATTTTGTCCAGTAAAACAATCATGCGTTGGTTAATTCAGGTCACGTGAGCCTAAAACAAAAGCAAACATTTTTTAATAGTTTTTCAAAGCTGTGACAATGAATGTGTCAAGTATATCATTTTTTCTTTTATTAGTGAATTAAAAACAAAATATTCAGACTTTGCAGACCTGGTTTGTTTACTTTGCTGAAGATATCCTAAATAATGTGCTTACAGTTCAGGGATGCTTTTTGCAATATTGTTTCTATGATTCTCAGCTTGAACCTCTGAGGAGCTGCACATTTTAGCGTGCCCCTCCTTTTGTTTTTATGTTCTATATTTGCCTTTCCTTAGAGTAGACATTTTAACTCAAACTTTTTCATGGTACTGTACATCAATTCCTCGTGGCATGGAGTTGCATACTATGATTTGACAAAAATAAAGAAATAAAAACTTGCAGTCTCTGTGGGGTCGACACATGCAGCTGTACACACACTGGCACATGCATTAAGGCCCACTCACTGACACATGAAAGCAGACACAGAGATGCGGAGCCTCGGTGGGCCTCAGAAAGCTCTAATGGCCTTGCAGAGTGTGGTCAGAGAGAGCGCGGGTGAAGAACGGGGCAAGGTGAAGACAAAACAAATCCACTTCCAGGGAAAAATACACACGTACCCACACAGACATCCATGTGCTCAGACACACCGTACGTCAGGTTGGTGAAAAGCGGAGATAACACAGAAAGCGTACAACTAACAAACAAGCCACAACAAGCAGAATATATTGCATCGCTTACTTTCCCACACACACACACACACACTCAGACACACTGCATTGCTACAGTCAAGCAGCCGTGTCCTGATGAAGCTGCTGTTTCTAAAAGAAGCAGTACATGAATTATGCAGGTTTATCTTCACATGAGGGGCTTTTCTCTTTCTTCACCTCATTCCTCCAAGCCAGCTGTTTTCTGTCTCTTCTCACTTTTCTCCTCTTTTCCCCTTCTTTCACTCTTTTACACTCATCTTTTCATCTCAAATACTTATATCTTTTTCACTTTAAGTGATGTGTTCCAGAAGTCCCTATCCTTCCCCCTGCATGCTGCCTCCAGGGCTGCCTGTGTGTCTCTCCCTCTCTACTTTTTTTGAAGCACCCATTACCCCCTTTTCCATCTTTCTTCTTTCTATCTTTGTCTTGTTACAGACACACTCTGTCTCTTCTCCTCTCCCTCCTTTGCCCTCAGCTCACTTGTCCTGGCGGATGGAGTGTTAAGCAGGAAAAAGGGAAGGGGGTCGGTGCTGCTCCAGTGGTATTGGATTCTCATAAGTGTGTGAAATCAGAGAAGCGGAAGTCTTATGGTTTGTCTTATGCCCCTGTCCCTCAAGTTTCCTCATTAAACAAGCTTTTGACGAATGTCCTGAGTGATCTAAGACCAAGAATTATCTGTTTGTGAGGAAAGAAGGAGCGGGCTTGTTTTTGCATGTACAGTGGGAAGAAGAAGTATACAAACCCCTTGAAATTAATCAGAATGAATTTTCCATACAATGTGAACTTATCGTCATCTAAGTCATTATAATAGACAAATACACTATGCTCATGTCGATAAAACACTAGCAGTTGTAATCTGTCATGTCATACTACTGTGCATTCAAGAATTGGTTAAATGCATGGAAGTAATACAAAGTCATCTCACAGTCAGTGAGTTACATACACATCTAAATCAAACTATTGGCAACAATCTAGCTACGCATTAACAGAGACGTTCTATAAACGAGACAGCCCACTACGGTTGTGTTTCCTGTATCTGTGTCACGTGGGTTTCCCCACTGCCCCGCCCCTTTAGGAGACTAACAGCAGGTCCTGAGTCTATTGAGTCCTATGGGAAAAGTGAACATGAGCACAGATTATTACCAATTCCTTCGCCCCATTGTAATCTAAGTAAATATGGGACCCATTTTTCAAAAGCCACAAACCTTCTGAACATTCTGACACCGAAATGGCAATTTTCAGACCGACAGATTAGGAGAAAATGAACTTTGTTTGAGACCTGTCTCTGACTGAGCAACACACTCTCGCGAGATTTGGCTCTCATAGCTAATAATATAATATATTATAATAATAATACATAGCTCTGCTCAGAGTCGTCGGTCACTGTAGAACTGCCAAAGTCGTTTTCCCATCGGATAAAATGAAGTTTAAAACTAAAATAAAACTTGCTTCTTTGCTTAATAATACTGTTATTGTTATTTTTGAAGTCTTTTTGGAAGGGAAAAAAGAATATTTGACTGATCCGATGATCTTGTACACTTAGTTGACAGGAAGTGGATACCATTTCATACCATTGGCAGTAACGGTAATGCGCTATCTTCTGTATAGAGTATCTTTGGCATTAAACTGGAGTTTCTGAGAAATCTGAGTATACATATGCGAAAAGGCAATCGATTATCGAGTGAGGTGCGTTCAATTCCGCAATGCTTGGTGGCGCCACAGGCACTTTTGCGTTGGCGTTCTTCCGGTTCCTTCTTTGTTGTTCGTCTTCTTCTTCTCCTACTGTGTTAATATTCAGGCTTTCGCGGCGTCGTCACTTCCAGAAGGAGGAGTCCTGGGGCCGTCACTAGCTCGGCTAAGCGTGGGTTGCATATACATGAATAATTCGGATTAGGACCACATTATGGCACCAACAGCTCGATCTCAAGAGCTTCAGTTCGACCCGGCTAAGGTTTATAGATGACTTTTAAAAATTTGATATCGGTCGGATTAAGGCCACAATTCGAATTTCTGTTAGTGCATGTAAACATACTGAATGTCAAGGTTCCCAACAGTCCACACTTAAACAAACTGTCAGTCAATGGAGAAAGTCTTCTACAGTGGCTACTCTTCCTAGAAATGGGTGCTCAGCCAAAGGCACAATAGAAACTTCTCAGTGACGTCAAGAAGAACCTAGGAGTAACAGCTACAGGCTTGAAGAACCACTGGAACTGGTGAACATATCTGTTCATGAGTCGACTACCGTATTTTCGCGACCATAAGGCGCAACTTTTTTTTTTTTTTTTTTTTTTAAATGTGCCGGGCGCCTTAAGAAACGGTGCGCCGTGTCTATTACCTGAATTACGGTAATGTCAGGTGGGCCACCATGAGAAGGTAAAAAGAGAAGGGGGCGGGTGAAGCTGAATGAGACCATCCACTGAGCTGTTTAATGCGAAACAGATGATGAAGACTTTTAAGGATTTGCTTGATGTGTAAAGTGAAATAAAATACAATCAAACTAAGTTTTGCTCCGCTCTATTTAAATAAGCACACTTGTGTGTGAGTGTTCTGCAGCGCGCGTGTGTTTTGCATGTCGGGAACCGATGCAGCAGCGCGGTGATGCGCGCTGCTGCAGCCGACTTCCTGGTTCCCCAAGCGGGTCCGATGACCTGGTTCCCGGCCGCTTTAAGAGCAGAGATTTCTGGGGTCTGTCTCAGGTCAGATCAGCTTCACTCTCCGAGATTTGCAGCCAAATCTGTCGGTTACAAACCCGGTACCGGATCCCGACATGCGCGTGTGTGTATTCGCGGCGCGACACACAGATTCTCATGTAGCATATGGTGCTGGACTGGCGCAGCTGATGGACAGAAACTTATGGTGATTTTTAAAAGAAAAACTTTGCATAAGACGTTTCCAGCCGGAGTCATTATAAGGGTGAATGAAAAGAGGGGGCTGGATGAAGGGATGATGGTGATCAAGAAGCTGAGACAGGTCTGGAAATTCGGACCGGCGCAGCTGAATTAACGGAGCTCCTGTCGGATACAAACCCCGGTACCGGCTCCCCGACAGCGCGTGTGTGTGAGCGGGTCCAGCGCGAGGGTCCCGGGACGCGGGACCAGCGCGGGGGGGGGGGGGGGGGGGACCGGGACCGGGACCCGGTCCGCCGCGGGACCAGCGCGGGGGGGGGCGGACCGGGACCCGGGACCCGGTCCAGCGCGAGGGAGCAAACGGGAAGCGGGACCCGGGACCGCCGCGGTCGGGATTTTTAAAAGAAAAGCGTTCCCTAAAGAGACTTTTCCAGCCAGAGTGAAATGAAAAGGGCTGGATGGATGAGGAGATGATCAGTGGCTGAGACAGGTTTGTGCAGCAACCCGGTGGTTTTTTTAAATTCTTTAATGCAGAAACAGAATATGAACCTTTGAAGGGTTTGATTGATGTGAAAAGTGAAATAAAATATCAAACTAAGTTTTGCTTCTGCTGTATTTTTAGCGCGTGTGTTTTGCAACGCGTGTGTGTGCAGCTCCGTCTCCGTAGACGGCGCCTTTTGGGTCGGTGCGCCATATGTGTGTTTTAAAACCAAAAATGACACACAAAACTGAGGGTGCGCCTTTCCACACAGTGCGCCATATGGTCGCGAAAATACGGTATATAAAAGTCATTGATCACAATGGAAAAGCCTTTGTTTTTAAATCTAGCTTCCGTGAAGTTCGCTAAATATTTTGAGGACTGATGATACAAAAGGGGCACATGGGCACTGCAACATGAAAACAACACTGGAGTAAGTATCAGGATCTGGGCTCAGATTGCTGTCTCTGGGGCTGCACCAATTGTGGCATCAAGAGGGAAATGAATTCTCAATTTTAAGAAAATATCCCAAACAATAATGTCAGAGTGGTCTCCTACCAGCCGAAGCGGAGTACAAGTTGAGTGATAGAGCAGGACATTGAATCTAAGTGCATCCACCAGAGAATGGCTTCAGAAAAAAAAAAATATCACCTTTCTTTCTGGCCCAGTCATGGCCAAGACCTCAACCTCATTGAGATGCAGTGGAGATCTGTTTGCACCTGACAGCCTAGAAATGTGTGAAAAATTTTTAATTAAAAAATGTGTTGTGCAGGTCTGGTTGGGAGGATCCACAGCTACAAGGAAACACTTGCTTAACCTCAGTTCAGGGTTTGACCATGTATTAACTCCAAGAGCTCAGCATAGGAGCGACTCATGTCCAAAAACATGTTTTTTATTCAATAAAGGAACGTATCTATCAGTGTCATCGGACTCCAGTTTAAACTATATTTTAAATTTTTTGTTTGTTTTTTTATTTAGTCATTAGATCCAAACTTCAGTCTCTACTTATTTACTGAGCATGCAGTTTTCACAGAGGCCTAGTCTGGATGTGCCTGAGATACCTCTAAACAGCTGTTTCTCCAGAAAATGAACATATGTGAATGTAAACTTAGGGGTGCATCATTGTTTCCTCGCCATTTAGTAACATTATATTACTCTGCACTCTTATTTTTTCCTCTGCTTTCAACTTCAAATTACAGGCTCCTGACTGAATTTTGTAATTTGAATTTGTAATTTGTAATCACGAAGATCACTGGCTCTATCCACACCTTACAGGTGACAAATAAACCAATATCAGGGTTGATGTTCATCCCAATACATGCATATCTGTCTAGTGGCAAATGTTGCTGATTCATGGTATTTCTATTACCGTATTTTCTGGACTATAAGCCGCTACTTTTTTCATAGGTTTTGAACCGTGCAGCTTATACAAAGGTGCGGCTATTCTGTGGATTTTTCTTCCACCACTAGGGGGAAGAATCAAATTAGAATCAAAACTAAGACAAAATAAATGCAAAGAAGAATACGCTACTTCTTCTTTAGCAGATAGAAGTAGAAGCAGATTTCAAACAGATAAATAGATAAATAAATACTGGTTATTTTCTCTTGGTTCTGTTCCGTTTTAATCAGTAAAGTTGCTGCCGTGTTAAAAGACACTGTTAGGAAACTATTTAGGTACAAACATGTACATCATTTACAGTTCAAAATCCTTCTGTACATGTAGTAAATATCTAATCTAACAACAGAAATATCTGCGGCTTGCGTATCTTTTTTTTTTTTTAAATAGAGTGGATGCGGCTTGTATATCTTTTTTTTATTATTGTTTTAAAAATAGAGCGGATGCGCCTTATATGCAGGTGCGGCTTATAGTCCAAAAAAATACGGTAGTCATTTTTAGAAAACCATGAATGTCAACTGGGATCATTTATTTATTTCAATGTGATATATTGCTAAATTATCGGAACCAATTGGAAAAATGCAGTTTGGTCACCTTTATCCTTCTGTTGTGTTTCGTTTTCTCTGTCAGCTCTACAGCACAAAACAAACACAATGCCTTACACCTCCCTTGTAAAGGGATGTGTAGCAAGAAATCTCAGAAAGTTCACAGCTGCTGCTGGAAACCAGGGACAAACAAGGTCACCTCCCTCCGCGGCAGTGTGGTGGGAAGTCACCATTGGGCCAGTCACCGGGGCCATTTTCATCTCACTCTTAAAGCAGCTGCTGTGTCCTTGCGGGATCGATCCGCAGTGGCATTGTCAGGTCGGTTCTGCTGTGTCCCTGACAGCTGGGAACCCAGTCGCTCCCTAACAGCGTGCACATCACCCGGCAACCATGCCTCCGTTCAAGCTTCTGATGCATCCAGCTCCAGAATACACCGAGGTCTGGCCAACCGCCATCGCAACAGCAGCAGTGCATGCACATGATCACAGCAGAGGAGTCCCTTTGTTTGACAGCGTTTGGATCTTGTGCCACTGTGACCTCGTTTGTACTTGTGGGATGACAGAAGGCCCTCACCTTGGGGAGCCTTTTCAGTGCTCCTTTCCAGCCCTTTTATTGGTTAACATTTAAGGGTAGAGTTTGACTTTTGATTAGATTCTCATCCCGTTTGTGCCTATGTGTTACTTTTGCAACACAGAGGTCAACAAAAAGTGAAAAACAAAATGTTCAACAGGGAGCATCCTGATGATCTGATTCTTGTGCTGTGTCCTTAAGTAGTGAAGGGGGGGGTTAAATGGAAAGAGAGATGAAAGGCTCCCGACTGATGAAGACGAACTCGGCAGTGTTAACCTCACAGCACCCTTCTCTTCTCCGCTGGCATGTAGACATGCTGCTTCCTGCTGTCTTCCACTAACTTCACTGACACTTCATTGACCAAACAAGGCACAGCTGTATCGAGTTTCTGATTCTGCTGAGAGGACATAGACAAGATTTTTTGACCCAGAAGTTAGAGAAGACGTAGTCATGTTCAGATCTTGGACCCCAATAAGCACACACAAAGTCTATTGGGCGGTAGGACGTCATTTTTCCAGCTCTTGTTTGGACATCTTTTTCTTTTTTTTGTTTAATCATGAGAGATTGAAAGGATTAAGATGGAGATTACATGTGGCGGGATTACACTGGCTCTGGTATCGGGAGGCCTCTGGGAAAGGATGAACAGAAAGAGGTGCAGTAGTGGGTGGAGGAGGGAGAGAAACAACAGACCTGTTAGGGGGCAAGAGAGTGGATAAACAACGAGAGGCAAGGAAGAGTGAACGGGAACGAGAAATAATCAATCAATCTTTTTATTTAGACTCAGGTCCATTAAAAAAGACAAACAAACTTACAACAATATTTAAAAAAGACAGTCATACCAGTGTTTCCACATAGCAGACTGGTATCTTACAGCACTGAGGACTGGGTTGGTTAACATCATAATAATGGCATTACAAGAGCTATTAAGTCGACATATGAATTTGAACATCAATCGCCTCAAAAGTGCATGAAAAGTGATAACATGTACTTTACAAAAGAGTTCACTTGCACTAGACCATCTCGGTTTCCCAAGCAAAATACGCAGACAATCGTTGTACGCAACCTGTAATTTATGGATGCTGGCCTAAATACACTTATAATAAGAGAAGAATGAAGAAAATGGTGGGGAGCGGCAAAAGATACGACATGAAAAAGCAGAGAAAGCCTTTGAAAGAACATGTGGACACAGGTGTTTGTATTTTGTAGTTTTAAAATACTTTCTGAGATGTCTACAATGACTTCAATGTCAAGTGGGCCAAATATGAACATCACTGGGTGTTTGTGGGCTACACCAATTATTTTGTCAAATAATTGCTACAAAAAACTTAATAATAAATATAAATAAATAATAATAAAAAAAATATATATATATATATATATATATATATATATATATATATATATATATATATATATATATATATATATATATATATATAATAACAAATAACACTTGTGCTTATAACAGGTCCATATTTAAAAAAAAAAATCAGTACAACAGTCTCCAGACTAATGTAACTTTAAAGCTGGCCTGTTTGAATCAGCATAAACATATATACAGCCTTTTTTTTGTCTCTCTATATATAAATGGTTAATACCAAGTTTGGTCAAACTTAAAGCATATTATATATGCATTTTAATCTTCTTCAGGAAATCACACAACGGGCACACAGGCCTTTGGAATCTGCAAGAGAGAAAACAAACAAACAGAAACGGGAACAGGCAGAGACACAATACCTGCCTTATCCTTTGCAGGGTCACGGGGGTCTGCTGGAGCCTTTCCCAGCTAATTACAGGTGAGAGGCCGTCGCAGCTACACTCTGGACACGTCACCAGTCCATCACAAGACACCTATTCACACAGACACTAACATACACTCACTAACAAAGACATGGACAATCATTCTCTCACCACTCCCATCTCCCCTGGAGGCCCAGCCCAGCAGCCCCCCCCCCCCCCCCCCCCCATGCAGCACGGCGAGCCCATACCCGGGTCCGGCTAAGTCCCTGCCAATGGTCCCCCCGCCCCAGGCTATATACAGCCTTTACATTTTACTAAACTGGCGTTACATGCCTCAAACCATTTTGAACCTGATGAGTCAGTGAGAGAAATTACACTGACTTAATTTTGCTATATCAATGTACTTTGGCTCATAAGTAGTCAGGGAAATCCTAAGACACTCATGCAAGTTCTCATTTGTCATGGTACAACGTGCCCTGGTCTTGATGCTATTCATATGAGAAAAGCTGGACTCACAGGTGTAGCTAGATCCAAACATTGTCAATATTGGCAGTGCAATTTTCCTTATTGTGGGGTACTGATAGTGGTTAACATGTTTAGATCAAAAGTCTACTCTCGGACTGCAATTGCTGTTTTAAGGCAAAAGAGGACTGCAGATCAACCAGCTCCATCTGTACCATGCTGTCATCAATACAAGAAATTAACCTCTTTTGCTTTTACACAGAAGTCTGCCTCAGGTTTGATAGAAAATGGATCAAGAGCAAACTTCAGTACCTCAATAGGAATGCTGAAGCCTTGGAATTGCTCAGTAACGTTCTCAATCAATTTTGTCATGAAATCTGCCATGACACGTTATGTGTGCTCCAGGTGCCATGCTCATGAATACACAGAGATGTGGGAAGTGCAGCATTTTTGTTATCAGGTCTGTTGTGAAAATCGCTAGCTTTGTTTTAAATGCACAAAGTCTCTCAACCAAATCAGTGATTGACTTCTCCCACTCCTGCACTTCAAGATTCAAAGTGTTCAAGTGTCCAAAAACGTCACACAGAAAGTACACTTTTGCCATAAACTGTTTGTCCAACATGCAATCCAAGAGGTTTTCTGCACGTTTGTGTTTACATGTCCACAGGAAAGACACAATCTCCTGGTGCAGTTCACAGAAACGATCTCAAACCTTTCCTTTGCTGAGCCATCGGACATCGTTATGGACAAGTAAGTCTGTGTGTTCAGCAAACGTGTCAGCAAGCAGCTGACGGACAAGACGATGTTCCAGGCTGGAGGTGGAGCAGATGAAATCTACAATGTTCATGACAGTGTCCATGGTGCTTTTTAGCTTGCCACTGAGCTTTGTGCAGAACAAGGACTGATGAATAATACAGTGCAAAAACTGCATTTGTGGAGCTGAAGGTCTCGCCACCAACCAATCATGTCTGGGGCATCATCAGTAACCAACAAGCAAATCTTTTGCAAATCCAGTTCATGCTCATTAAAAAAAGCATCAAACTTTTGAAAAATCACTTCGCCTGTGGTATGTCCCTCCAACGGGGAGAAGCCCCAGAAGCTCCTCTTGAAACAGCTCATACATAACTGGGCCATGTCGACACAATCCGTTGATTCGTCCACAGCTATAGACATAACATCGGCATCCCGAAGATTTTCCAAAAGCTTTCTTGAGACATCCTTTGCAAGAACTTCTACTCTAGGAAGAGTTGATGTGTGTGAGAGAGCACCTTTTTAATGGAAGAAGTGACACTTTCCTTAACTTGTTGGAAAATTGTTGGAAAAAGATTTGAATAGTAGCGCCTCTTACCGTTGTATTCCTTCATCACAAAAATTGTAACGTTGCATTATAAACACACAGGTGAAACGTTATTGGTTCTTACGACAAGTGAATAAATACCTATATATACTTATACTGCCGATTTTCACTGTCAACTTTGCGTTTTTTTGGCCTGTAGAGAGACATTTTGAGGCTTGTTGTTAGCTTGTTAACTAGCAACCATTTCGTTGTGGCCCACCAACAGGACAATAGAAGCTAATGAGTGATTGACAGCACCATGTCTTAAAAAAGACAAATCACACAGTATGTCTGAGTCAGATCAAAGATCCAATATATCTGGTGAGATCTCTCCACAGTAGCTCAAAGACATGTGACATTATGACTTTTTTTTGGGGGTGGGTGTTGCGGGAACTAACCTGTTTCACTCTATATGCACATAGAAGGAATAAATTAACCAACTAAAGCATTGTTTCACTTTCTTGACTAATGGAAGAGAATATCATTTCTCACACAATAGACCCCTGATCATTGTCTCAGAAATCACACTGTTTAAACTGGGAAGTGCTTCCAAGCATTATTCAAGTTTAGTCAGTCCATATTATCATTTTATTCATGAATTTTCTTCGCTCACTTCAACCTGTTCACATTCACAGAAGGCCAGGGGCTTATTCCAGCTGTGGTGCATCCTGGACAGGACACTCATCTATCACATCCCAACCTCTTTTTCTTTTCTAGTGAAATGTAAATATGGACAGTGTTTAGCACTTGAATGGCTATTTCAATATTTTCTTCTGGCTGGAAACAGTAGCTGAAGTTGAGGAAAATGGTTGAATACAGTTTTCAACACTGTCGTAGACGCTGTTTTTCCCAAGTCCACCGAATGATTTACCGTTTGGGAACATTAGGCACTTTGGAAGTTGTGACAATTTCTTTATACTTGCAGTGTTTCATAGTTTGTAGACCTACATGATCACTATTAAATGTGAAAACAGACATACTTTTGCTTCAGGATCAGTCATCCAGTAACTGTTTAAAGTTTATCAGAATGATTATAATTGAGTTATTAGAGTCATTATGACTTTACAGTAGTTGCTTAGTGACTTTTTTTCCAATAGTCTTCTTTTAAAGTTTGTGTACTCATTAACGCAATAGTAAAAGTCATGACATTTCAAATTAAAAGTTTCACTGCAGCTGGTGATCAAACACACATTGAAAAATACATTCACACGTTCTCGTCGTCACACAAGCAACAACACACCCACATGCACACACAAACACATACGCCCATACGGGACTGCTGATTACAATCACACAGCCTATACTGGGGAATGTATTCATCATATTCTGTGTCATCTCTGCTTATCCATGCTTAATTCATTTAGAAATGCCAGTTTTGGTGTAAGTGGAAGTCAGAACAGATTTATTGGAGCGTCGTTATGTGTCTGCATAGAGAGCGATAAAGAGAGAGAGAGAGAGCAGAGGCAAATGGAGAGCTACTACAATAGTAGAGGATGGAGACCTTGAGATTTCAGCATTACTCACTTGTATCTGCCGTATCATTCAACAGCCATCGTATTAACAATGAGTAAGTGTCTGCTCACAAAAGTGGCACTTAAAAATGATTTGGAGCTTCTGTCGCAGTTTATTCCATCATGCCGTTACCGTGATGAGAAATGTTTGTGGGAAAATATGAACGTAAAGGACAGACTGGAAGCCAAGCAGGCAGGAGTGACGGACAGTTCTTCTGCATCCGTCCTGAAGCCGTCCTCGTTGTTTACTCTGGAGGCTCTCTTTTGCATTGGCTACAATACCTTGATGTCACCCATCGATTGTCAGCAGTTAGAAAGACGTGCGCTATGCCCTGATTAGCATACAATTAGGACTGACCTGCTGCCCCTGGGACTGGACAGAAACGAGGGATGGATGGAGGTCTTTAGAAGGAGGGAGTAAAGGAGAGAGGGAACGGCAGCCTGACACAGTGGCTTCTGTTTCTGCTGACACATGCAGGACAGTGGCGGGGTCTCAAAGGGCACCGTGGGCCAAGGTGTGCCAAACTTGTATTGACGTCTGGGAGAGGTGTCTCGACCGCGCTGACGGACGCCACTCTGAGGGCTTAATGACTGTCCCAGGCAGGGAAAAGATGTATAGATATATGCTTGCTTGTATTGCACTTGCAGAAAAAAAAATTAAACACCTTTGGCAACTTGAATTTACCCTTCAGGTGATTGTCAGACTACATCTAAAAGTTTATTAACTTTTCTCTATTGTTTCTTTATAATAATGAATTATTTTCAGTGTAAAATCCAAAGATATTAAACTCTTACATTTTTTAATTCATTACATTTGAATCATATAGGAAACACTTATCCAAAGTTACTCACAAGTGATGAACAAACACATTGGGGACAAAGCAGAGGTTTCCCATCTTACCCAAGGACACGTCAACGTGTCAAGCTGGGAAGGTCGGGCATCAAACTAGAGACCTTCTGTTTCAAGGCTAACCACTCCAATGACCTGCACTGCAGATCAGATTCAGATTCAGCTTTATTTGTCCTTTGCAAGATGCCCCACGGTATCAATTGTAACTTTGTCTTGGAGATGCTAAAGCCAAGCAGCTTCCAGGGTTAAATAAAATCAAACAAGTTCAGACAAAAATTGCCAATACCTGCATTTATTTAAATGGCCACTAGTAGGGCTGGGCGATATGGACCAAAAGTCATATCTCGATATTTTCTAGCTGAATGGCGATACTCGATATATATCTCGATATTTTTTCTGTGCCATAATTGGGGTTTCCCCCAAAGCATTATAGCATAGCATCTCTGTTAGCTTCATTTCTTCTGAGGCAAACCCTTAAAAAAACAATCAGTTTTAATACAAAGCCTCGTGCCAAATGTCACACAGGTTCCTTTATTAACAGAGGTCTGCACAATATCAAAATGTATAAAACAAATGAAATAAAAATAAACTGCCTGCATATATAGAATAAAAATGCTTCTTGAATAAAATAAAACAAATATCCCTTTCCTGCTTAACAATTAAATTAAAATACCCTGTACAATTAATACTGTAGACAGTAACAGGCAGACTTTTCCACTGAGGTTGACAGTTGTGCAAATAACAAAACATTTGTGCAAATCTCAAATAAAACATTCAAGTCAATTTGTCACAAAATAAGCTATATCAAAATCATAAAAAAAAAAGATTTTTCTTTTTTTTTTTTTTTTTTAAATCGATATAAACGATATTGTCTCGTACCATATCGCGTTTGAAAATATATCGATATATATTAAAATCTCGATATATCGCCCAGCCCTAGCCACTAGTGGGGGCAACTAGGAAAGGTCTCCATCATAGATCATTAAACACAAGGGAAAACATCCGCCTTGCTAGTATAATTGTAGTTCCTTAAAATGACCACCGGGGCTGGCTCTTACAGTACAGATTTTTATTTATGTATTTATTTATTTTGTGACACATCAGGTAAAATTATATAAAGTCACAAACTTTATACATAAAAAGGGGTCTAATATTTTGATTGATAACTGGCATAGCCAGCGGCTAGCTTTCATCACCATAGCTACGTAGTCTTGACTTCTGAGCTCTGTGTATAGATCAAAAGCAAAGTTATTCTTATTGTGAAGAAAAGAGGTTTTGTTATGCTGTTAACTGTACAAAAAGGCCCCTTAGAGTGGCTGTGGGTCAGCCTGGATGAGTCCCACCTCCTCCAGCCGAGTCACCTTCCAGCCTAGAGGGCCTCCACCCTGCAGGCTGCTATGATTATTTCTGATATCACCAGCAAAATTACATTTTAAACGGGACAACCCACTGCTGATCTCCATTGGGAGATCTGCTGCTTCTCCACCCTAGCGTGGCTGAAGGAATCAGAAGCTAGCTGTGACGAAGCCCCAGAGGACTGCAAGACTTGGGGTCCCACTTGCTCAGATTTGTTTTACTCATTTCAAAAGTTGCTTATTTTATAAGAGTGAATGTGAGGTAATTTTACTTATAGGTTAGAATGCGCTATGCAAAGCTAAAATAGCTAATTTGCAAGAACTGAACTGAGGTGGCTATGTTTGTGGCCAGCTACCAGGCCTGCTCATTCTGCCCCTTTATACTATGGTGCCATGCAATAAAAGAAAAAAGAGCCTTCAAAAGCCCTTTTCAGAAAATCTGGGGATGATGTCACAGGTGGTTTGTCCAGTTCTTCTTATACAGTCTATAATTAATTATAAATACAGCCATGGACTGTTTTTTTGGTACAGTAATCAGTGAAGCCGTAAGGTTATAACAGAAATGTCATCTTGCATTTCAGCAGATGGAAGTTATGCACAAGATATGGATCTGAAGACTATTTACTGCATGCTTGTCCACTGCATTATGAGTCAAAGCAACCTTGGCACCAATGTAACTCAAAACGGTGTGTTATACAATAATTAACCCTGTTTGTAGCGATTAGGTACAGGCCCTCCCTGGTTTTTGAAGTAGGCTTTAAAAGGCTATTCAGACAGTACAACAACTCTTAGACAATAACACTTTTAATCTCTGACGCAGTTGATTGATTTACATGGATGTTAAAACCCTCAACTTTAACACAGAAATTAATATGAATATAGCATGATTAAAAAAAAGAGATTTGCTTTCCTCAATCAAAGGTTACTTTAAAGATAGAATTCAAAATGTTTTTTAGATACAAATATTCATTATTTTGATGCATAACTCTGAACAGAACCATTTGAGTGTTGTCACTATTACTCATCAAAAGATGTATAAAGTCATCAGATGTTAGGACATGAGACTGATGCAGAAGTGCCGTAAAATGCAAGACGATGGTTCATAAATATGTCTGGCTCCAATAGACTTTCAGTCAAAAAACGATTGACTTCTGTCATGAAACAAGGATGAAACATATTTTGGTGTTATTAGTGAGATTCAATTCTTATGATTAGTGTGTTAGTAGGTCTTCCCAAACAATGTTTGTTCCCATACCTATTAAATATAATTATTTAATAGGTATGGGAAGCACAATCTTACACACCATCTTTAACACCCTGTTCTAAGACCAGCTGTGTGTACATTTTGGATTGATAGTCAGAATAATCTCTAGAAGGACATGTTTTCCCCAACAATCTCAAACAACAACCAGAAACTAAACGGAAGCCTTTATCACAGCAGAACACAAACAAGTTGGTCACCTCATGGTGTTTCCATCTGTTGTCTGCAAGCTGTAGTTCATCCCCACTGAGGTATCGTGACAACTGCTGGTTGGATAACCGTGAACAATTCAGCAAAACGTTCATAACCAATACATGTGCACAGATGAGGGAACATGCTTTAAGCAACAATATCTTAATATCATAGCATCTAAAGGGTGACCATGACAGCGACTAATGATGTTAGGATTTAGTTCAAAACCCTTCTGTGATTTGATAATACTCAAATGGCGCTTTTCCACTAGGAACTACTCGGTTCGACTCATCTCAACTCAGCTCCACTCAACTTGGCCCAGTTTCTTTTGCATTACAATTCAGCACCCGGAGCAGAAGTAGGCGGGGTTGGAGCGAAGTTGCTGTGACGTACTTGAGTGTGTGACACAAACGAAGAAGGAAGGAGATGGTATATGTGCTGCTTGGTCTGTGTTTCATATCAAGTTAAAAAATGAAAAAAAATGTAACTTGTATCGGCGCTGCTGAAAAGTCTGTTGGTAGCTGCGAACAGCTATGAAGTGACAGAGCTCCTGGTACATCTTGTCATTCCTGCCCCATCTAGATCCCTTTTTATTTCTCTCCTCAGCCACCAGGTTTATGAACATCTGTACCTCAGAGTTGGATCATGAAACAGACTTTTGCGCTGCCATTGCCTGTCGAATAAAATGAACAAGAAAAAACATACATAGCCGCTGTTGAGGAATTTACCAAACCATTTCAGAAGTCCGCTTTGTGGTTTATGAGGTTTTATTAAGCCGGCGGTGAGCACGTCGACACAGACCAGGGGTCTGGTTGAAATTCTGACCCAGATTGATTTGGCTACAGGGTTTTTATACAAAAGTTCAATCAACAATGAGAGGAATAAACCAGCCTAGTGAGAGCCAGTCAGAGGTGTGACCCTTCAGCTTTGGGACCACCCCTGAGGGATCAGGAAGTCCATATATGTTCTTGTCTCTGCAGGGGCTGGAATTCGGATCCACTTCCCCGGTGCCTGTCTCAGCAGGGATGCAAGACGCAGGGGCTTGCATGACAATGCGCTGCCTAAAAGTCCTCGTCCCGGCAGGGGTCCTCAGGAACTGGAACTTGCCTGTCAAATGTCTTGAGGGGGATATGAGGCTGGAGTCATCTGCAAGGCGTCGTTGTGTCCCTGCAGGGGGTTACGTGCTGTTGGGATGCTTCATCACCGCTCTTTCGTTGATGGCCACATCCTGACTCAGACGTCTGACTCCCAACCCCCCCCCCCCGACCAAACGGTGGCTTGTACTGTGATGACGTCAGATGCAGCCCGACTCAGCCGCGTAGAACCTCAGCAGAGCCGATACAAAATAAAGTATCTACTTGGCACAAAAGCGCCAATAGTGTCGAAAATAGTTTTGGTTGCATTCTTGACAATGACACTCCAAAGTAGCCAAAAGTATTTTGTGGATGTTGTGCCAGTTTTCAAGACATTGCTGAATGGGTCAAATGAGTCTCCAGTATGAATATGCAACACTGCGTTTAATCAACTATCTATGAATTCATTAGGAGATTGTCCAAGAAGTCCACTGGAATGAAGTGGAATTGTTGGAATTCTCAAATATGATTTTATTGTTTAGCCAATTTATATGTTTGCCGAGCTGACTCTTGCATTAAGTCCTCAGATGTGATCCATTCTCACCTTCCTTTCCCTGACGCAGCTGCCGGCCGGGGCCAGCAGCCTCTACAAGCCGCAGCAGTGCAGCCTTGATCAGAGGTGTGTATCAATTGTATCGAACCCAGAAATCCTCCCGTGTCCCATGGCGTTTGTTTTGATGCATTGATGCACCATTGACGGAAACAGGATGGCCAACAGTGACAAATTAAAATGTCAGCAGTGGCAAAGGTGAGCCTCGCCTCTCCTGGCTGTGTCCTTAAGGTGGGGTGACAGGCCATTGGCTGAATGATTCCTGATAAAATGCTGACGCTTCACTCACACGCATGCCTACAGTACACAAACAAGGACATCCGTGACACGGGGAGCCGCCTGTTGAAGGGAAATATGTCAGGTTAGAGGACAAGTAGTGGGATTAATTGGCTTAATTATACGTGTCTGGTTAGTGATTTTGGCTTTAATTGAGCGTCCTCTTTTAAAAGCAGCTGCAATTCATTTCCTGCAACATAAATTGATGTGAGATATTAAGATGCTTTACAGCTCAGTAAAAAATGATTGTAGAGTACAGATGAAAACTGTAATTGTGCAAAAGAGACCATTTTCCAAGAATTAGATGTCAAATAAAACCGCTGTGACTTTAAGTATGAGTAGGCCCAACGCGCATTGGTTTTGTGCAGTAGGTTTGTAGGAGTAAGAAGAAATGAAGGCAGTGACAAAGGACACGAGCGCCAGGCACGCTGTCAACATTTAAATATCATCAGGCCTGTTTGTTCACGCCCACCTATCTACCCACATGCACAAGACGCGCAGAGTATATGATGACAAGAAGAAAAGAAAAAAAGGCAACTGATTAAGATTTGCAAGAATTTATTCATCCACGTCCTTTTCTGGCTCACTTCTGACTATTTTGACAGTTGTCAGGATGTAATTGAGGCTGCTTATAAATGAACATGGGAGCACATTAATCTTTCAATGTCATTCTCCTGATGTTCCAGCTGTTCTTTGGTGGTGACGGGTGCTGCATTGTTGATTAGCACAGTTCTGACAGCCAAATGTCCAGAAAACTCAGGACAGCCCCTATAGTCCGGCCTCAAGAGAACCCTCATCAGCCAGCTGGGGTCAAGGACTCTCAGTGACTGACAGCTCAGTTTAAGTTGGATCTACATTAAGTCATTGTGTTCACATGACATGCATCCTAACTTCAAGTAGGTAACGAGTGATTCCGCTTTAAGGGTGTATGGTTTCCCAGGTCTGAAGACTGCTTTGATATCTCAGTATATATGTAATAGATGGAAAGGAATGGTATTGTGGGTATCAGATTTGTTTTATTCATATTCTCTGTTGCAATATTAAGCCAGCCATCGAGCTATCCTTGGCTGACCTGTACTTACTGGAGCCTCTGCAAAGTGAGCAAAGCAACACCTCACCTCTCCTGCGCAGGCCAGAATGCGCTTGATCAACTTTTGCTGCGGTCTAATTTATGCATCAGCATGCGTATTTCACAACAACTATTAGCATAGCATCTGGCGGCATGGTCCTCTTCATCAGGAGAAAAATGTTTTTATAAGAGGGTACATTTGTCTCTTGGTGCTTGAAGTTGCAGATTAACACAGAAATATACGGTAAGACTGGTTTGTAAACTGTGACCTGATGGTTATAAATATAAAAATGATAAAACGAGCAGTAAAAGGCAAACATATCAGGAACTCTTGCACTCCATTGCTGCATCACTCACTCACGCCCCAACTAACAGTCTCAGATACACAAACAACTCTGAGACTGTAATGTCCCCTGCAAAAGTCAGTTAAATGTCTGATTGTCACAGTATTGGGGATTTACATTAGCAGTACATGGGTACATGGGTATTCACCAAAGGTAAAAAATAAAAAAATGACAACAAATAAAGAGGCAGGTGCATCATGGATTTAATTATAAAGATCTCCCCACATGGGACACAAGGTCATTATAAAAGGTTGTTGTGGTGGGTAAGAATTACCTTTTTGTTCTTGTTCATGTTCTTCATCTTTGTTTGTCCTGTCATTTACTGTTTATGCTCAGGCACAAGAGAAGTGGGATTTATGCAACAAAAATCAATTTCTGGGCGTACCCTTTCACGGTATCTATGAAGCTTAAGAAATTATACTAAAGCTGAATCCTGACATAAAGGTATCCATACAAAGTAATCACATGTGACATAGCAGGTTAGTAAAGTCTAACCCTGAATCTGAGAAATAATATCATGGTAATTTTACACACAAAATACATTTAAAGTTAATGGAATTGTCTGCTTGTCCACTCTGGATCATCTAAAACACGGGTAATGGAAAATAAATCAATCATCACTGGAGTTTCATCACTAAGACTCAGAATAGCATTGTGAATAAGAACCCATGAAGAGTCCTTATGTTCTTGTCACAAAGTGGGGTTGATAGGACCCAGATGAAGGAGTTCCAAAAATAGTGATTTATCAACAAAAAGCGCTGCTGAGCAGGATCCAAAACCCCAGAATATGAACGTGACAAACCTGACCAGAAACATGGAGGGATGAAACAGTACGGACCAGCAGGGAGCAAGGGAAAGACAAGACCAGATATACACTGAAGGCTTGATGAGACAGTCAGGGCAGGCAGATGGGAACCAGGGAAGTCAAGACAAAACGAAAACACAAAGACACGGGTTTCCAGATAAAACAGGAACTGAAACCAAACCGTGACAACCCCCAAAAGGAACAGCTCCCAGATGTTCCAAACAAAATAAAGAAACCAAGAACAGGGTGGGCGGAGGGGTCCCGGAGGAGGGCCCAGGCCAACACACAGTCACAGTTCAGGGTACTGTGCACACTGGCGAGACAGCTCAGGGGGCCGCCCTCGGGACTGGGTAGACAGATCAGGGGGCTGCTCTCGGGGCTACGTGGACAGATCGGGGGGCCGCTCTTGGGACTGGGCAGACAGATCAGGGGGCTGCTCTCGGGGCTACGTGGACAGATCAGGGGGCCGCTCTCGGGGCTACGTGGACAGATCAGGGGGCCATTCTCGGGACTGGGCAGACAGATCAGGGGGCCGCTCTTGGGGCGTCGACTCGGGCCTGAGCAGAGTCCCGGGCGGTGGCGTGGTACAAGACCTTGGCGCTGGTTGAAGTGTGATGAAGCATTGTGACAGCTTGGCCCCCTGCAGGGACAACTACCTCCTGCAGGGCTTTGAACTGGACTCAACACCTTTTAAGTAACTTCAACTTCCTATCACACCTCGGAAGTTGCCTCAAACAGACTTGGAACACTAGAGCACCCCATGGGGTGATTTTCGTCTGTGGCCTATTGTCTCACACAAGTTCCTGCGTCTTGCATCCCTGCTGAGACAGAACCATATATGGACTTCCTGATCCCTCAGGGGTGGTCCCAAAGCTTAAGGGTCACACCTTTGACTGGCTCTCACTGGGCTGGTTTATTCCTCTCATTGTTGATTGAACTTTTGTATAAAAACCCTGTAGCCAAATCAATCTGGGTCGGCACACCAACTCAGACATGATCTGTGTAGGTTCGCCCACCGCCGGCTTGCTGAATAAAAACTCACTATACCACAAAGCGGACTTCTGAACTGGTTTGATAAATTCCTCAACAAGTGCAAGCAGGGTCCTTGGCAGGGGCCTGGGGGCTGGCTGAGGGGCAGGCAGGGTCCTGGGTGCCAGCCGAGGGGCAGGCAGGGTCTTTGGCAGGGTCCTGGGTGCCGGCCGAGGGGCAGGCAGGGTCTTTGGCAGGGTCCTGGGTGCCGGCCGAGGGGCAGTCAGGGTCTTTGGCAGGGTCCTGGGTGCCGGCCGAGGGGCAGGCAGGGTCTTTGGCAGGGTCCTGGGTGCCAGCCCAGGGGCAGGCAGGGTCTTTTGCAGGGTCCTGGGTGCCGGCTGAGGGGCAGGACGGGTCCCTGGCAGGGGCCTGGGTGCCGGCTGAGAGGCGGAGTCCAGGGTGCCGCCTGAGGGGCAGGCAGAGTCCATGGTACACACTCCTGGACAGGATCCCCAGCTGAGCCGGAGGCAGAGTCCTGGGCAGAGACAGGCTGGGATACGCTAGGAACCACCTCGGGAACAGGGACAGGCTGGGGTGCATCCATGACAACCTTTTCACTCTTTGGCCCACCTAGAGCCAGGCGCTTTTCCCAGGAAGGGTGAATCCCGCTCCTGTCAAATCCTTTTCGCCTCCTGGTAAAACTCCAACGAAGCAAAAGCCTCTCCTGCTGGGTCCATGTTGGCTGGTCCGTTCTGTCACAAAGTGGAGTGGATAGGACCCAGATGCAGGAGACCAGGGTGCAGGAGGTCTCAAAAATAGTGATTTATAAACAAAAACAAAATACCCTTTCATGGTATCTATGAAGCTTAAGACATTATACTAAAACTGAATCCTGACATAAAGGTATCCATATAAAGTAATCACATGTGACATAGCAGGTTAGTAAAGTCTAACTTTGAACCTGATAAATAATATCATGGTAATTTTACACACAAAATAAATTTAAAGTTAATGGAATTGTCTGCTTGTCCACTCTGGATCATCTCAAACACAGGTAATGGAAAAACAATCAAACATCACTGGAGCGTCCTCACTAACACTCACTAGGGCATTGTGAATAAGAACCCATGAAGAGTCCTTATTTTCTTCTCACGAAGTGGGGTCGATAGGACCCAGATGAAGGAGTTCCAAAAATAGTGATTTATCAACAAAAATATATATATATATATATATATATATATATATATATATATATATATATATATATATATATATATATATATATATGTGCATTATTACTATATTTAGTATACATACATATATATACGGATACATACACATATACATACATACATATACACATACAGACATACATACTATAGCACACTTTGTCTTACTGCAAATTTTATTGGTCTTTGTAGATTTGACTTCTTTTTTAACTATTCAATTTAATCAACACATTTAATTAAGATTTTCTGCAAAATGCAATAGCTTAAAACATTTATCTTATTTTACTCTGTTTACATAGCAATGCTGACACCTATTGGTGATTAACTGGTACTAATACCTTAACAATGATACTCGCAATCGATAAGATAAGGATAATTTAATAGCATTTAATAGAGCGTTGTAATAACGTATAAATAATAAAAATAAAAAAATAGTCTAATATACAACACATGACTTATTTTGGAATACAAAGAACCAACTTGACTATGACTATGCTATGTAAAATGTGAATTAACTTTTATTAGTAACTTTGGTAAGTTTAAGATTTCAATTCATAAATAACATCGATGGAGGGGGGCCCAAAAATCACTGCCTAGTGTAGTCCATTTATTTAATCCGGCTCTGGGGATGAAACAGTATGGACCAGAAGGGAGCAAGGGAAAGACAAGACCAGATTTACACTGAAGGCTTGATGAGACACAGGTGATGAGACAATCAGAGCAGATACAACCAGGGAAGTCAAGAGAGAACTAAAACACAAGACATGGATTTTCAAAATAAAACAGGAACTGAAACCAAACCGTGACGCTTCTTCTTTTTTTTTTTTTTTTACCATGAAACAATCAAACTTTGTCTCTCGGAACTGAAATTAAAGACTACTTTAGTTGCAGAACAAAGCAGTAAATTAGAGGAAACAAAAATCCTAATTAGGACATTGGTTACAAAACTTTTTAAAGTCCACATCAACATAAGAGGCTATGTTCCTTCAGTTGTTTTTCCACCAATTGTCTATTTCAATAAAACACAATAGGAAAGAAAAACATCAGTAAGTCAGCAGCAAAGTTTTATTTTATTATTGAGCTTATTTAAATTTGATAAAGTTGTGATCCTACCATATATTACTTTAAATTTTCACAAATATTTACCCATTTGTATCCAAGTAGTATAAAGTCTAGTTGGCAGCTACTGAAGAGAAACATTTTGATCAAACAGGTAGGTAGCTGCATATTGAGCTGTACAGATCAGACTAGCTAATAATGATTCTTCTAAATTTTGCAGTTCCAACTGTATAAAGCTTTAAAGCTTTAAAAACTCATTATTTTACCTGATCCACAATCATTTAACCCAAGACAGTGTCTTATGTTGTTAAAAATGTGTAAAAGGTTTAAAGGCATGATATGTAACCATGCAACATACATTCCTGGCCATGTGGGGGCAGCATATCACGAGACTGTTCATGTTTGGTGAATTTTCTTATAATTTCTATGTAAATATGAGCATAGAGAAACAGCATTTAAGCCTACTTACAAATTGTGAAGAAACAGTTCCAGCTCTGAATTATAGTTAATTCGTTTTAGAATAGAGTTGTGTTCATGAGAGAGAAACAAAAACAATGTTTTGCCTCTTTTTTTTTATGCTCTTTTTATGCAGAGGTGGCAAATCCGGCTTCAGAAAGTAAAAGTCCTACCATGTATTTGTTCTGCACATTCACTCAACCAGCTGATTCTAATCAGCACAGCTCTTCAGCCAGGTAGATGAGCTAATTAGTGAACTCACCTGGTTTTAGTGAATGGACAGAACAAATATATGGCAGGACTTTTACTTTCTGAAGCCGGATTTGCCACCTCTGATTTTATGTCTTCACAGGAGTGCAACCTGGTGGTAGTGAGGCAGTCTGTCTGCCCTGAGGTGCAGCCATTGTGCTTAATGATTGCCGACTGCTAAGTACTCATGGATTTACCCTCTGGCCAGTCTGGGAGCTCGGCTTTAAATGGTCTTTCCAGTCGGCTCTTTCAACATGACTGACATCCCGGTAGAATAACCATTCACCTTATTCACTTGGATGTACAAAAGGACACCAAACACGACAATAATTTATGTCATGCCTGGTGGGATGAAGTGGTATTACAAGGTTTGACGGGTATTTCCGCTTCTCAGCATCATATTTTCAGTAGTTCTCTCATCAACGCAGCGCTAATGTGTCTTGTTGCGTCAAATGCACTCATCACCTGCTTTAATATCCACGCAAAGATGGACGATGTTTTGATTTCAAAATCTCTGTTTATTCGTTCTTTTTTCTATCCTTTGTGTTGACAAAGGATAAAATGGTCAACACAAATGGTCTTTGTTTTTATATGTGTTTTAACCAGAGAATAATGCAACTTTTAGATGATCAAACTAAAGGACAATGTATTTTATTATTTCTGCCTATCACAAGAGGTCAACAAATTCACATACTATTGAGATAATGTACATAATTGACGAAAACACCTAGCTGTTATATGGACGCCTGTAATTTCTAATTCTGCAGCTGCTTTTCACTTTTCTCTCCTCCATATTGCCAAACAAACACCATCTAAGTCCCAGAGCAAATTTTGAGTGTTTAATTTATGCTGCTTGTTTATTACAGTTGGGTTACAGTGCTTGAATGTTTATAATCCTTCAGAGACCTAAAACATCCTGCACATATGTAAGTGCCAAAAGAAGGTGAACATTTTCTCTCAGAATCTCCCATGACCATCTTGTGTAGCATTTAAGGCTTAAATATGAAAGAAAATGGATCCAAACACAGTTTTAACATTTAAGTTGGAAGTAGACGAGTATGCCGATCCATGAACTGAATAAAGTGGTTGATGATGTCTGTGAAAGGCTGTCATCTCATTGATTGCACCATCAAATAAACTTCTAAAGCCAGAGGTTTGACATTCACTGATTGGAACAATTTTCACAACATGAAGTATAAAAAGACACAACATTTTGCTTTCCAGTGTCTGACATGAAATCAAACTAAGCTTTTTCTGATTTAAGTTAGTCAGAAGTACCAAACGTATTTCTTTTTGCCAAATGCCAGAATAAGGAGTGAGAATTTTTTTTAGTTTCTTTTTTTGTTATTACTTTCTTCAAAATTAAAAACTATTTTCTTAGTGATTGGTAGGATTGCCTTTAAATTGCATGACCTGGATCTTCTGTATCTTCTGTATTCTGTATCCTTCCACAAGTTTTTATTTAGGGCCCGAGCACTTACAGTGCGAAGGCCCTATTGTATCTGTAGGAATTTTTAGGCCCCGAGCACTTACAGTGCGAAGGCCCTATTGTATCTGTAGGAATTTTTTATTCTTTATTATTAGGGCCCGAGCACTTACAGTGTGAAGGCCCTATTGTATCTGTAGGAATTTTTTTTTCTTTGTTTTCCTTCTGACGAAAGGAAGGCCTTTTTGCCCCCCTAAACGTGCCCCAAAAGTCACCAAATTTTGCACGCAAGCCAGGCCTGGCGAAAATTTTTATATTTAATGGTTTGCATTAATGGGCGTGGCCTAACGGCTCAACAGCGCCCCCCTAGAAAACTTTGTGCTTCAAGCCCCCACAATACGGTTCGACGTACATGCACGAAAATCCGTACGCATCTGATTCATAACGCAACTTAAAGAAAAGTCTCTTGGCGCCATGGCCGAAATCGAACAGGAAGTCGGCCATTTTGAATTAATCGTGTAATTTATGCCATTCCTTCGGCAGTTAATACGGCCCGAACCGTAACGTGCACCCAGAAAATGTGCGCCTCCATCCTGCGACGAAGCGCATTACTTTTCTCAGTCAAAAACGTTACCGTTAGGGGCACGGTGGCGCAACTGGTAGTGCAGCCGTCTCACAGCAAGAAGGTCCTGGGTTCGATTCCCGCTGGGGATGTGTGGGTGTGTGGAGTTTGCATATTCTCCCTGTGTTCCCTTGGGTAGTAATATGAGCTACCCTCACAAAAACATGCACACAGTCCTGGGCTATACATGTCCCCTCTGGCCAACCGGGGCACCAGATGGGGTGGGGATATCCGGCCGGAATAACGTGATCCTTCGAGAAGCCCCACCCTGTCTGGTGAAAAGATGCGGCCTGCTCAATCCTCAGGTTAAGGAGGAGACGTGAGCTCAGTGCAGGGCCCTCCCGGGGTTGGAAGAGGATGGCAATGCCCAGGACTGTTACTTAGGTAGGAGAAAAATATTAGAAAAAAAAAAGTGTTACCGTGGCGACGCTAGACGCCAAAAAGCGCGCCCTCCCTTCATCTGATTGGTCCATATGTGATAGTTCCTACTTTCTACCATAACTTTTGAATGGTTTCACATAGAGAGTCGTGGGTGGTGTCATCTGACTCGGTATTGAGTCCTTGAACATAATTTGGGCAAATTAGCCCCGCCCCTTCATCTGATTAGTCGATATCTGATACTTTCTGCCATAACTTTTGAACGGGTTGTGATAAAGACATGTGGGTGGTGTCATCGGAATCGATATTGAGTACTTGAACTTCATTGGCATGAATTTGCCCCGCCCCTTCTTCCGATTGGTCGATATGAGTTGTTCCTATTTTCCTCCATAACTTTGGAATGGTTTCACATAGAGAGTCGTGGGTGGTGTCATCAGACTCGGTTTTGAGTCCTTGAACATAATTGGTCCAAATTAGCCCTGCCCCTTCATCTGATTGGTGGATATCTGATAGTTCCTACTTTCTGCCATAACTTTTGAATGGGTTGTGATAAAGACATGTGGGTGGTGTCATCGCACTCGGTATTGAGTACTTGACCTTCATTGGCATGAATTAGCACGGCCCCTTCTTCTGATTGGTCGATACGTGATAGTTCCGATTTTCTGCAATAACTTTGGAATGATTTGACATAAAGACTCGTGGGTGGTGTCATCAAAATCAGTTTTGAGTCCTTGAACATAATTGCTGCAAATTATCCCCGCCCCTTTATGTGATTGGTCGATATCTGATAGTTCCTACTCTCTGACATAACTTTTGAATGGTTTGGTATAGAGAGTCGTGGGTGGTGTCATCCGCTAAATGTCCAGGCCTGAAGAATCTACATGTAAGTCATACAAGCGCTTCCACTGCAGCACGCCTGACCGTGCACAAGGGTGCGAGGGCCCGTTCATCGCTGCTTGCAGCTTTAATTTTTATTTGGAAATGTATATACAGAAATATAAATTCAATACAGAAAGCCAAGGTTCATGCACAACTTCATTTTCTTTTGGACACATGAACAGGAGTAAACAGTCAAAGAAAAATAAGACGCAGGGTCCCCACTCTGTACTTGCAATTAAATTTATCATAAATTCATTTTGGTTTTTATGTAATGTGGTCAATTGTTTGTGCTTGATGAAAGCCTCAAAGACCTTTTGCAGCATATACTAGTAGAGTTCCTTTGGCATTTTATTTCATATTCATAAGTATAATCTATTTTTAGTTAAACTTACAAACATCTTCGATTCCCCTCACTTGTCCTGTTTTTTTCTTCATTTAAAGTCAAAGAAAGTGACACCTGATGAAAGTGAATGCGATGGTGATCTATGTTTATCCTAAATGTTATTGTAAGAACTCCACTGCAGACTCCTATTGTGGGGGTGGGGTGGGTGGGTCTTTCACACTCAAACCTGGCAGGTTGCCCGTCTTTTTTACAGTAACTGACACAGGGAGGCGTGTCCAGCTGGCCACTCCAACATGGTCCACCCTCTCCGTCTGCTGAATCAGCTAGCTCTTCTTATTTTGGTGAAGCCAACCTGACGGCAACCAACCGATAACACCTCCCAAGTCATCTTCCCTCCCCTCAATTCGTCTTCACGCACCAGGAAGGCGATAAAACGCGCTGCATTTACGTCGCCCAGCACATTAAGAACCCATTCTTCATCCAGGGTTAATAACAGGGTCTAATCTAACGCCATCTGTTTTATTGATGCTTTGTTTCAGCAGATGCCTTGTCATCCAGAAATCTCTTACCCTACCTTTAACTAAGGAAATGGGAGTCTGTGCCCCACTTTTAACAGAAAAAGGAGTAACACGAAGATATAGCAATGTAGACACAACTGAGTCATTTGTGATATTTTATTATATACTGAAAGTACGGTGCCAAAGACAGGTGCGACACAAAATGTTTTTACATTTCAACAGAACAGTTCCCACATTTCCTCTGCCTCATTACGTGTTGGTCCACTGCCTGCTGTCTCTGTAAACCCACACACAGCTCTCAGAATGATGTTCTCTTTGGAACTGTGTCATTAGCTTTGTCTTCATCCAATTATCAAGTGAATTCGAGGTGGACTTCAGAAATGCGTCTAAAAACGCGTCAAACATGTTCCTATTACCTGCAGCCTAGTTTTAATAATAAATTGGTGGTATTACTGGCTACATTACAGAAACAAAACTAATTGCCTATGGCATATATTCAGGAGACAATGGGATGTTTAGGATGTCCTTTTCTTTAACTGTGCACATTGTGATTAATCAGCATGGCCATGTTGGTTCTTCAGCAGTATTTATAATCAGCTTTTCAAATGATCGTTGTAAAAGATTCACATCAAAAATGGGAAACGTTTTTTTTAAAAAGATGTATGAAAGGCACCTGTTGGTTGAGTGCTTGTAAATTTACCACTCCATTGACTAAAAAAACCCTTGTGGGCTTTACCCAAATGGATTTTGTTTGCTCATACGTTATGGACATGCAGTTCTCTCAGAAAATACCTGTTAACTTTTATCTTATTCATCATTATTAATCAGCTTGGCCATGCATGGTTCACGTGGTGGATATAAACCAAGATATTTCTATCTGAAGACTTGTCTTGTCAACTTAATTTCATTGGTCAATAAAATTAAGTTATCTTGCAGCTTGGATTGGGAGATATTTAAGGGAAGCAATAATAAAACACATGTATTAATAGAAAAAGAAACAAAAGCAAAAGCAAAAAATATATATATACAGTATATATATATATATATATATATATATATATATATATATATATATATATATATATATATATATATATATATATATGTGTGTATAATTTCAAACTGACTGATTCTGTGCCCTTGGTCAATGTCAGCTACACTTCTGTGAAGGCAGAATTTATTCTGAAAGGCACTCTTGGATCTTAGAGCGTCTTATTCAAGGCATCTTTTCGAGGGTTGTCATGCATTTTTCAACTAAAGAGTGTAAACCACAGTCTGCAGACATTATAGTGGCCTCGCAGCAGAAGACGACCGTATGGTTACTGGACTGACCTGAGTACAGTCCTAACCTGTCCCAATGGTGGATATTTGGAGAATTTTTAAATTTATAATAATAATATATTATTAAAGGAGCCGTCTGTAAGAAATGGCCAAAACTGGTACTGCAGTCACTTTCAAAATACTGTTGAGCGGCGTGTACCCTCCCCCTCCTCCCCGACCAGAGGTTGCCCGGTAGGCTGCAGAATGCAGCAGGAACGTAGGCTGCCATGGCAAGCGACGAGTCCTACACAGTACGTTTATTTTCTGTATTTAATGCTTTATGAAAGATCTTTTGCAAAGTAATAATGTACTGCAAAATTTAATTACGCAGCGAAGCGCACCGTACGTGTGCGTCGCCGCGTACCCTACGGTGTAGGCTCTGCGTTGGTGTAACGCGGAACCATAAATCAGCCTTAAGCGAGGAAATTCGGACTGGCACAGCTGATTTAGCGAAGCTCTTTAATGCAGAAACAGAGGGTGAGGACTTCGATAGGTTTAATTCATGTAAAAACTGAAATAAAGTAGCCTACAATTAAACAAAGTTTTGCTCCCGCTCTATTTTTAAATACGCACACTCGTGTGCTTGTGTGTGTGTGTTCTGCGGCGCGCGTGTGTTTGTGTGTGTGTGTAGACGGCGCCTTTAGGTTTGGTGCGCCGTGTGTGTGTTTTAAATACAGAAATGACACAAAACTGAGGGTGCGCCTTTCCACACGGCGCCTGTATGGTCACGAAAATCCATCCAACACGTTCGTAGCGGCTGCTGCGATAATTAGAGCCGAGCTGGCAACCCGGATGCCGAAAGACGACTGACTTCGTGATTGGGAGATAGGTGGAGGGTGGAGCTTCAGGCCAAAACAAAAAATGACAACATAAACATCAGTTGAGGGCTGCAACTCCTCTTTTTAAACTGGAATATCCAGGCTTGAGTGCTGTTGTCAGTGACATAAGTATTTGAAATGAACATGATTTTTAAATGTCTGTTGACATATCGGGGTCATTTTATGATTTGTTTTATTATTCCTCTTACATACGGCTCCTTTAATATATTAAAGCAGCACAATGTAACTTTCAGCTTTTGCTGAGTTTGGCGGCTCCTTTCAAATCAAATCAAATCAAACTTTATTTGTAAAGCACCTTTCATACAAAAAAATGTAACACAAAGTGCTTTCCATAAAACATAAACATAAAATGTATTAATGCCCCCCCTCCCCTCCCCCTCCCCCCTCCCCGCACACACACAGACAGACACATGCAGACACACGGTGTAGACATGGCTGAGCACAGAGGATCCAGGTGAGGAAACGGTAACAGGGAGCCGTCCACGTCAGGAGGTCTCATAGCCCGCAGCTACAAGGGTTTCCTCCACAGAGACCGTCCCAGCCCGGACGGATAGAGGAGTCCACACCACAGCGGTGAAGCCGTGGTGCAGAGCTCCACCACCATCCAGGCCAGAACGACCCCCAGGACGACACCCTGCAGGCCAGAGTCACTCCCAGCATGGAGGCTCCCCATGAGGAAACACTGGAGCTAAAAGCTACAAGAAAGCAGGATAAAATACACTCCTCCAAAATACGCTCCTTTGGACAAAAGCGGTAGTGCTTTACCAGTAGTGTGGAAGGGTTCCTACCATCCACCTCCAAGTTACATAGTGCCAGTGAAGGCGATACAGACCTCTCAGACCATGACAGATCAGATCTCAGATCATTAAATCTGTTGTAAGTTGATGTTGATTACAATGACTCTGGAAATATTATATTGAGGGGGAAAAGTTACATTGTGCTGCTTTAATATATTAAACACTTGAAACAAAAAACAGACTTTCTATGTATTATTTCATATGTTATATATTAAATAGTTGAGTTTCTTGTCTTGGAATTGATTAAGTATTTTTGAATTTAAATGTCAGGCATTAAAAAGTTAAGTGACAAAAACGGTGAAAAAGTCTGAAAAACTTTTCTGCATCAACTGTTTTCATTGTGTTTGCAGATCATAAATATTCAAAAAATGAAATGAAATTGATAAAATAAAACAGGAAAAGTCTTATCTTACTGACAAAGAACAAAGAGTCACTTTAAAAGGGCTTTCCACATGTGCAAACTTATCTTATTAGGTGATGTTAAGGATTTCTTATAAATTACCCTTTCTTTCACTTATTTCACAGAATCATTTTGGCTGCCACTCAGATCAAGTGTTTCATTTCTAGCTTTTCCCCCTTTGATTTTCATCAGTTTAAAAGGTTCTGAATGCTTCACTTTTGACTGCAAAGTATTCTGTCGTTGTTCGGTCTGGTAACACGTAGCATCCTTAAAACTAACAGTGAAATCCTTATCTGAAGCAAAATCAAAACAAACTGAACTGCCTTAAAATAACTCAGCATTGTTAAATTATCGAAGAGATTTCAATGTCTCTGCATGTGTAGAGTGTTATTGAGGTTATTGTTAAATGTTTTATAGGAACACTCCAACAATTTAAACCGTGAGTCTGTTTTTCCTAAACCTTTTTTAGATATATGATAAATCCTAAATTTTAAGCTCTATAGAACCTCTCGTACAAATATTGGCACTAAAAGCTTGCATTGAAGCATCTCACCAGCAACAAGACATTAAATGTTTTCTTCATGTGACACTAAAGTCTGCTCTCATTCTTGTAACAGGGAATACTTTCCCCCTTAGTCCCCTGCCTTCGTTATTTCTCATCTTCTAGCATTTCTCGTTGTTTTCTTCTTTGCCTCATCTACATCATCACCTGCTTTCCTTTCTGGAGTATATACCAGCATTTACTGGCTGTGATTCTGGAGGATACGCAGTACTCGAGTTGAGGGGGGATGAGGGGGGATGGCATCCCCCCTGAAATAAAAACAGTCAAAATCATCCCCCCTGTAAAACTGCCATCCCCCCTTTCCATCCCTTATGTCATTTCATCAATGGATGTGGTTTTACTGCTATTTCAACATTTAGAGTCATCACCAGAAAAATAACTTATTTGATAATTTTCACCTGTTTCAAGTACATTTTCACTTGAAATAAAAAGGAAAATCTGCAGGAAAAGATGTATCTTCTTATTACAAGCAAAAAAATCTTGTTCCACTGGTAGATTTGTCTACTTATTTCAAGTGAAAATCTACTTGAAACAGGTGAAAATTGTTGTTTTTTCCAGTGATGAGTCTTGTTTTAAGTGTAATGAGATTTTTTTTATTAAAATGAGACATTTTAACTAGAAATAAGACAAATATTCTCGTTAAGATTTTGAGTTTTTGCAGTGATCCATTTTACTAATCCTGTGAAGGACAGAGTCATATTGATAAGTTCAGAAAACTGTTTTTTATTGTTGTGTGTTGATGTATTTGATGTAAGCCCAGTGGATATTTAAAGCTTACAGAAAGCTGCATTTAACTGCTGCTATGTCATTCCTGCAGTATTTCTGCAGGTGTTTTGGTCAGTGCTATTATTTGTAATATATTATATTATTTGTAATCAGCACAAATTATCTGTCCCCATATGATAAAATCCACCATCCCCCCTGATTTTATTTTACAACTCGAGTACTGAGGATACGGCCCCAACAAAGTCATCATGGTGTTCCAGATGGTCCGGCAAGCAGAAGGTTGTGAACTGGACCCTCTGCAGCTGAACTTGTCCTACTGCAAACCCAAGAGTCTCCGAGTAAGAACAAACATCTCAAGCAACAAGACGAGAGGCAAGGGACTGGGACTGGGGACTGTGGGGGGGTGGGGGGTTGCATAACAGCCGAACCTGTCATTTACTGCAGCTCATCCTCAAACAGTCTGAGGCTGCTCCTTTGAAAGTGCCTGCACTTTGGAGTTGTTTGAAGCGCAAGCAAACACACTTTGCCATCACTCAAGTGCTGTGGAAAAAAAGAGCTGACTTGAACTGTAGAGGGAGGGAGGAAAAAAACAGATCATGTTACAGAAGAATTCAAGACAATGAGGTAGGGAGAATAGAAAGGGGAGGCTCAGCGAGCCATAGATGACAGCTGGTGACGCCACATTAGTCATTGTGCAAGAAGATGGAGGTGCCTACACGGCCTCTTTAGCTCTGTCTCATCTAATAGCTGTGTATCTGAGGAGGTGCGGCGCCCATGCACAGCCTATATGGTGCGTCCGGGCACAGTCCTGCCTGTGTTTAGACAGTGGCTGCAGCAGCGTTGATGGAAACACACAGGGGAAGGAGGGTGAAGAGGAGAGGAAAGGAGAGGGGCCAGTGCTAATTGGGACAGAAGATCAGGGTCAGGGAGAAAGAAGGAGAAGAGGAGAGGAGGAGAGATAGGGAGTCCTGAAGCCCTCCGGTGATGCACTCAACCTAATGATGCGCCTGTCTCATAATTAGCAGGCGGTAATTAACGCCCAGGATCACCTGGGTCTCTGTGGGTCACATGCTCCCTCTCTCTCTCTCTCTCTCTCTCTCTCTCTCTCTCTGTGGATGTACCCGGGCCTCCAAGTAGCACCTGCAGGCCCAGATTCACCAATAAAACCATTTCTTCCATATGGGACACACATATCATGGATAAACCTACAACTCAGTCTAAACCAGCTTGTGTTTATTTTTGTGTGCACGTCTATCGCTGCTGCTGCATGTGTGTTTGTGCGCTAAGCTGGGTTTGCAAGGGAGGCAGCCAGTGTTTTGTACACACGGTCTGTCATTTTGAGTCGGAGTAGGCCTCACCTCCAGGCTGGTTTAAATATTAAGACCGAGCGGTGGCCGGCATGCATATTTTAATGCAGCCCTTGTGGATGTGAGAAGTGGCATGTGAAAAACTGTTCCGCACAACAAAAGTTTTCACTACATTTTATTTATCGGCCCCCGGTCCGGTCCGATTGCATGCACTTACCTGACCTTAATGGGTGCGAATCACAGAAACGGGCATGTAGAAACACACGTGAGCAGACACACGCATTGCAAAGAAAAATACACACAGATGGTGGCGCAAGAGACAATATGCTTTTGCTGGCATGCTCCATGGATGTTAATAAAACATGGGGTTGCTGAGACATTCGTTCCAGGCAACCCTGTCTCCAAACAAAGCAGTGTGCTTAATAATACAGATATGAATTTATCCATATCTCTTCTGTTTCATCATTCCTGCACCCTGGGATCGGGTCATGTTGAATCTCGCCCCCCCAGGATTGGCGACAGCACATAGGATGTTCACTTACTTATTAATTGAATTTTAAAGTGACCTTGCACTGATATTGATCTGCATTTGATAAAACCCACAGTCAGACACACACACACACACACACACACACACACACACACACACACACACACACACACACACACACACACACACACACAGAGACTCACACATCCACACTGCCTTATGCATCCTTCACAAGTTCAAGGTCAGCATAGAAGCAAAGTAAGCAGCGAGTTAGTGCTTCGATGTGAAGAATATTTGTCAGAGGTCTGTGATGGCTGAAGTTTGGGTGTTGTGCTGAGTCGTGCAATAAAAGGAGGGAGGGAACCACTGAGGAGACAAGAGCAGAGGAGGGTGGGAGGATGGGAAGCAGGTCCATAATGTCCAGTATGTGTGTGGTTGGAAAGGATAATGAGGTAAAAAGAGAATGACTGTTTTACTGGTATAAAAGTAAGTGAAGAGGAAGCAATCCAGGTGTGAGAGAAGAAGATCCTGACCTATTTTACAGTTTGGAAGCTGCTTGGGCTCAGCTTCTCCACGAGTGCCTCCCTCTGCTGGTTCAAAATCGACAATACACCAAGGAGCTAACTCCACTCAGTGTTTTCGTTCCTCATTAGTAGCAATAAAAGTCAGCTTTTTGTAAATTACGTGCATCTAAATACCCTCATCCATCACTTTCCTGATTTAAAACAGCCGTCAGGGTCAATTTGAGCTTTCGACACTTAAGCTGATGAAAGCTGACTCTGGTGACAGGAAATGCCTCAGAGATACCCAGATGACCGTTAACTGTGACAAATTTTATCCTTGAAGAAGAGTTGGGATTGTCTCTTCTCCAGTGCCAGGACTCTGTTGGGTCACATTTGAAAACATGCGGGTCGTTGCATGTGGCAGTATCACACCAACTACCGTGACAACGATCCAGCAACTCTGTGTGTGTCCATGTGTGAGTGCACCCGACTGTTTGTATCAGAGTGGAAGGGCATGGCAGAAAAAAAAAACACTGCAAGCTATAGTTTCTTACGACGGAGTATTAGGGCCAAACTAAGACAAAAAAAATTGGAAATTACGAGAATAAAGTCATAATATAATGAGAATAAAGTCGTAAAATTACGAGAATAAAGTCGTAATGTTGTGAGAATAAAGTCGTAATAGAATAAAGTCGTAATATTACGAGAATAAAGTCGTAACATTACGAGAATAAAGTCGTAATGTTGCGAGAATAAAGTAGTCAAATTCCGAGAATAAAGTCGTAAAATTCCGAGAATAAAGTTGTGACATTACGAGAATAAAGTCGTATTATGAGAATAAAGTCGTAATAGAATAAAGTCGTAATATTATGAGAATAAAGTCGTAATATTATGAGAATAAAGTCGTAATATTACGAGAATAAAGTCGTAAAATTCCGAGAATAAAGTCGTAAAATTCCGAGAATAAAGTTGTGACATTACGAGAATAAAGTCGTAATGAATAAAGTGGTAATTTATGAGAATGAAGTCATAATATTATGAAAATAAAGTGGTAATTTATGAGAACTCTAACAGGAAGAGCAGTCTTCTCCCTGTGTTAAAATGAAGAATATTGAGCATCTTGTGAAGTTATATTTATATATTTATAATATATTACAACTTTATTCTCGTAATATTACGACTTTATTCTCATAATATTATGACTTTATTCTCATAATTTTACGACTTTATTCTCATTACATTATGACTTTATTCTCGTAATTTCCTTTTTTTGTTTTTTTGTTTGGCCCTAATACTCCGTCGTAGTTTCTAAACAGAAATGACATATTTCTTTTTTTTTACCACATGTTTAAATGCAACGCTTTCTTTTGCTGCTACTTTAATTAGGTACGTAAAACACTGCTCGGAAAAAATGTACTAAAACCTTGTGCAAGAAAAGAAAGTATTAATTTATTTTTTTACTGTAAGCAGGAAAGTTTTGCCCAGCTTTTTTTTGAGTTGGTTGACACATTGCGCTGATAGTCAGGCCATATGAGAGTGGAGTTAGGCCACAGTGAATCACAGCTCTCAGCTTTCTACTTGGTGACATTTACAGAGACAGAAGGATGTTAAAGAGCCTCCAATCATTTCTGGCATTCATCACACACACACTGACGCTGATTGCGTGCCTCACTGCTACATGCAAGGGGTTAATAGCGATTGAACGCTTGCCGTTAATCACTGTGGTTTGTGATTACCTGGCAGGGCCATATTGATTCCTCATTGATTAGTGCGGCTCTGCCACTTCCACCCCTGTGTCTGTGAGCTCACAGTCATTTAACGCTTTACTGGTGCAATATTGTCGTTATGACACCCCAGGCGTCGGTGTTGCTCAATCACTCCCTGGTGGCCCATGTCTGCTGTGTTACAGAAGCACCAACCAGTCAGCCCAAGTTGATTTACATGGACTTGGAGTGTAAAAAGACCAGCTTAGTGTAGGTGATGTCGCCAACTTGATATATGTGTTTGTCCATGGCCTTCAGGCTCAAATCTGCTAGACCAGGGGTCGGCAACCCGCGGCTCTTTAGCTCTTTAGCGCCGCCCTGGTGGCTCCCTGGAGCTTTTTCAAAAATGTTTGAAAATTGAAATAGATGGGGGAGGGAAATATATTTTTATTGTTAATATGGTTTCTGTAGGAGGACAAACATGACACAAACTTCCTGAACGTTTTCCAATGCTGTAAAAATGTGTAGAATAAATATTACATTTCAACAAAAAAAGTAAAAATGTCAAGATTAATGTTGAAATACAATTTCAAGAATAAAGTCGAAACTGCGCATTTTTTCTCAACATTTTGACTTTTTTCTCGAAATTGTACATCAACATTAATCTCTACATTTCAACTTTTTTTTCAACATTTCGACTTTTTTCACGACAATTTGACTTTTTTCTCGACATTTTGACTTTTTTCTCGACAATTTGACTTTTTCTCAACATTTTGACTTTTTTCAAAATATTTTGACTTTTTTCTCGACATTTTGACTTTTTTCTCAACATTTCGACGTTTTTCTTGACATTTCGACTTTTTTCTTGACATTTCGACTTTTTAAAATATTATTTTTATTTTTCTCCTGCCTTGCTCTAATACTCTTCCATAGATTCACGTAACAAAAAGAGTCATGTGGAAAGACATTTGCTACATTTGCAGCCGAGGACCCAGTTATAACTAATATAGAAACATGCAGCATGTGTTGTCTTCATTCTAAGGCTGATACAAGACTTTTCATTTTTTGCGGCTCCAGACATATTTGTTTTTTGTCTTTTTGGTCCAATATGGCTATTTCAACATTTTGGGTTGCCGACCCCTGTGCTAGACTGTCGTGGTTAAATGGTTTGTTTCTTCAGTACCCGTAAAGATTTGCTTCTGTGGTCAAGTAAGTTGAGGGCGTGGTGTGAATTAAGAACAAAAGTTTACTCTCACCTCCCTTCCTTCCTTACCGCCTCTCCGTCTCCATCTCACTCAGAGCTGTGCCTTGGTGTGCCTGGCTCTCGCCTCCATTAAAAACCTTGTCCAAGGTAATGAGTTTAAAGTCAGGGTGCCTGTCTCAGAGAGGGTATAGAAACAGAGAGAGAGAGGGCGCCTGCGTGTTTCTCACACTTTCTGCGTGCACAGCCAGGATTTTGAGAATAATTATGTGTGCGGTGTGTGCAGTAAGGCTTTGAGGTATCCTTTGACAGCTGCGAATTTAATAAGCAAATGTTAAAGGTATGGGGTGGGGGGTTGGGGGGTTCATAGGGCTGTGCTTATGAAATATGAATGACTGTTTCTGCATCGTCTTTAGCAAACCTCATATCATCCCTGGTTTGCATTTCCCCTGTTTCTTGCAGAACAAGACGTACAGTCCAGCGGCCTTTTGAGTGGAGATGTTGAAGTCAACATAAATGTTTCTTCAGAGCAGGCTAAGCAGGCAGGAGTTTTAATGAGCTGTGTCAAGTGTTAACTTGAAGGAATGTTGGTTTTTAGGACTTTCACATTTAGCATTCACACCATAATGCAGCTGCATATTCTCAGACTGCTACGAAATTACTCGGTTCTTTAGACTGATGCCATAGCCTGTTTCCACCAAGCAGTACAATAAAGTTCATTGCAGTATGGGATGTAATTATTTGTGTTTTAGTAATCACATGTGGGCTACAAAAACCAGTGGTATGGTACACTCAAGTTGGAGATAGAAACACTGCAGTCAGCAAATAGTAAAAAAAACTATACTTTCTTACATGTGACATGGAGATTAACACAATATGGACCATTTTGAAGTGAGCTTTGTTTTCTCAAACGAAGCTCAGCTTCATCTTCTAATGAAGAAAGACTCTGATGTGCTGGATGTCCACCAATGTCGTCTTTTCTTGAGTGAATTGCGTTATTTTTTCTTGATTATATTGAATTGAGAAACTGGACCCCATTTTATGGAATCTTCATAAATCTTTGTGCATATTTGAACTATTAATCAACTCTGTACTGAGAACCTACCCTGGATTTCACAATTATAACATAAAGGTTGTACTTGACCGTAGGAATATGTGTTCTTCCATGTAGCATGAAACACTTGCAGATTGGCAGCCCACTTCCGGTGCTAATTAATGAACATAAATCCCCGCCCAGTTACCACCAAAGAAGGAAGTGAATAGGTGCATCCTCATGCAGGTAAGCATGTATATGTGTGGACATGGTTAATTCAATTCAATTCAGGCCAGGATTTCAGCAAGCATATAGCATACATCTACACAGACAGGTGGAAGCAGCAGTGGGATGATCAGAGGGTGGGACTGCAGGTCAGCATGCAGCTCCTGAAGCTCCGGCCTGCAAACATACACAAAAGAGAAAAAAGGGGGAGAGGGGCAGACCAGCACAACAAACTACAAGAACAATGGACAAAAATAATGGCTATGAGACACTTATAATAAATAAAAAAATGGAAGAGGAGAAGAGAAGAAGGGAAGAGGAGAAAAGAGGAGAAGAAAGGTGATGGGCACCGCCCAGTGGATCATGTTGGTGTGCCCTTGCAGTATAGGCCTACAGTATAGCAGCATATCTACCACCAAGCTATGTTTGAGACTAACTATTATAGTCTTGTTCTATAGCTGCAGCTATGACTACTGACTCTAACACACTAGAGTTTACACTAACTAGAGGTTTACTAACACTAACTAGAGGTAAAAGAGACAGAGAGACTATTCCACAATCTTAAGATGGTCTTTTTCATGGTTGTTGCCATCCACAACCAGCAACAAATCCCTGAGGTATCTCATCACTGGCTGCTTTATTATGTCGACACTGAATAGATGCCAAAAAAAACACACAAAAAAAACCCAGTTTTGCCTGTTTGTTCTAGTTCAGGGGTCGGCAACCCAAAATGTTGAAAGAGCCATACTGGACCAAAAACACAAAAAACGAATATGTCTGGAGCCGTAAAAAATGAAAGGTCTTGTATCAGCCTTAGAATGAAGACAAATGGTGAAAGGAGAAATGTCGAAAAAAAAGTCAAAATGTGGAGAAAAAAGTCAAAATTTAGAGAAAAAAGTCAAAATGTTGAGATTAATGTTGAAGTACAATCTCGAGAAAAAAGTTCAAATGTTGAGAAAAAAGTGGAAATGTCGAGAAAAAAGTCGAAATGTTGAGAAAAAAGTCGAAATGTCGAGATTAAAAAGGAAAGGAAAAAGGAAGAAAAAAAGTGGAAAAAAGGAAAGAAAGAAGAAAAAAGAAAAAAAAACAAGAAAAGAAAGAAAAAAAAGGAAAAAAAGAGAAAAAAGAGAAAATAAAGACAAAGAAAGAGAAAAAAAGAAGAAAAAAGGGAAAAAAAGGAAAAAAAGAAGAAAAAAGAAAAAAAAAACAAGAAAAGAAAGAAAAAAAGGAAAAAAAGAGAAAAAAAGAGAAAGAAAGACAAAAAAAAGGAAGAAAAAAGAAGCAAAAAAGAAGAAAAAGGGGAAAAAAAGGAAAAAAAGGTGAAACATTTTTGAAAAAGCTCCAGGAGCCACTAGGGCGGCGCTAAAGAGCCGCATGCGGCTCTAGAGCCGCGGGTTGCCGACCCCTGTTCTAGTTGGACAGACACAGCCTGATCGGCCTGAATAGAGGGTGACACCTTCAGGTTGCTAAGAAGGGTGACTGCGTTTGCCAGGTAGCTAATGCCACAAGTCAAGTCAAGAGATAAACTTCATACTATGGCCAGTCCAGCCCATCGCTGTCTGTGTTGTCAGTTTATGAAGAACAGGACCCTAAGGTTTTCATCAGCAGTGGAGAGTCAGAGAACTGCAGAGAAACTGTGGGCACATGCTGAAAGAGCTCAGGTGTCTGGAGCTGAAAAAGGACTGAAAAGGGGGAAAACATAAAGTACTGGCCATTTCCAGGTAAGCAACTGGTCGGAAAACAGTTGTTTCCACAGTTTTCTTGCTAAAAATGTTTAACTATAACATTAAGCCAAGCTAACTTTGCTGATTTGTTTGATTAGCTTGTAGGTGTGGCAACATGTGAAAGATTATAAATAACTTTATTGCAGACACAGGTCCATATAAAACATAATACAATATAAAACTGATAAAAAAGAAATACAAAAATACAAAATATACATTTATAAGACATACATTATGCAGGCTTATTGTATTGTTGCGTATATGCTTTTGTTAAAGTATTTTACATGTATGGATAATGTAAAGTAATATATTTTGTGTTCTTTTCTTTTGCATTGTGAAGGTTTTCAATCTACCATTTTCTAACAATTTCATTGACTGGTAACTAAATTGATGTTTCAAAAAGTAAACAGATGGAAAAGGAAAAGAGGAAAGTTGTTGTGTGAGTTGATCCATTCTAACCTGTAGTTTGCCAAGTCTTTTTCAAGTTCAGGCAGACTTTTATGCAAACTCCCCAGATAACTTGACACTCTTTCCAACTGCGGCCATTTTTTTCTTCCCTGAAGCGTCTTTAACATGATTCCCACTTTCTGACAGCAGCCTGAATGCTGTTGTCAGATGACCGTCCCAATAATGGGCGGATTTCATCCACTGCATGGAATTTGCCGTCATCCCTGTGCTCTTGTTAGTGCTTTCTGCATCGTCATTTCACACAGGACTCCTTTTGGTACTGTCAAGCCCCTATTACTACCTCCCAAGGTGGATCCGGGGAGTAACAGAGCCAGAAGGAAATATTATGTTGTTCCTCATACGTGTGATTCCCACAGTATGGTGAAGTGGGGGAGACTAAAGTCATTAGAGGGTTGAAAACAAACTGTGTGAATGGGACATATGTTTACCGGCACAGTTCTTGCCCTCAAATATGGCTCGCCTCACAAAAAGGGACTATTAGGCCTTGTGTCACAGAGCTCATGAAGGACACTTCTGCAGCGGTGGAAAAATTTGATTAGTTACACTGGATTTCTGTACCTCTTGTTCTGCTGGTCTTTCACCTGTATACCAGTGTATATATTGGAGTATTGGCTCTGCACTGGTAATAGAGTAAAACTGAACGAAACACAACACCAGATCATATAGTTTAGTTTAGTTTAGTTTAGTTTAGTTTAGTTTAGTTTATTGTTTTGCACAGTTTATAAAAAAATATACAGGACATATCAATGATAAACACTATAGGTGCAGGAAGAGGCAAAAAACCCCAATGGGCTTATTTGAAGCCTCCACCGAAGATATTAAAATTTCCTGTCAAGATTAACATACAAAAAAACAGAAAGTAAAACTACACAAAAGTGATGGCAAACTAATAATGCAATATATAAATAATAAAGAATAAAGACAAAAAATAAGTGTGTGTGTGTGAGTGTGCATGGGATATGGTTTTTACAACTTATATTATATTGACTCCTGAGCAAATAAGACTGTACATGTCACTATGAGTGAAATACAAAAAAAACATGGATACATGTACAACATTACATTGGGAAAACAGTTACAAAACAGCAGTCAAGTGGTCCTTCAAACGTCTTTTGTAATATTTCAGAGAGGACGAGCTCTTTGCCAAGTGGGAAAAATCATTCCAGAGTGAGGCAAAGCTGCTGGAAGCAAATGTTAAAATGAGAATTCTGTTTTATAATATTGTGTTTAAGTTCACAAGGCTGGAAACATGGTCATAAAACATCAAACGTTCACGGAAAGCAGTATTGGCCTTGATTAAACTGTTGTCTCAGTTTAACTCAATACTTAGAACACAATTTTTTCTTATTGAGCTTTGTGATATGTAACAAACTTCCAGCTTGAAAATAAACTTGAATGAGTTTTTCTTAAAGAAAGTGCTTTCAAATTGATACTTATACCAAACAGATAAAGTTTTAGATGCCAGCAGTACAAGATAACAATTTTTTTCCAAACAAATGTAGTCACCTCATTATTTATCACTGCTCCTTCTCTGAGTATTTACTTTTTTAGAATTTCTTCAGAAAATGCTTTGGATTCTTCAGAGCCCGTATATGGTGTATATATTAAGAATCCTGCATAATGTTTTACTCTTCTGTCAAGAGCTTGCTTCTACTAAGAAAAATATTTTACTGCCTGAATGTTTATTGAAATAATACATACCAAAAGAAGCATCTCCTTTCAATAATGTGCAAAGAACATCAGTGAAAAAGAAAAACTGTTGAACATTTCTTGGAAAATATCGTCAGGGTGCTCTGCAGTTCACTAAAAGTTCACAAAAAGGGAAGTTGGCATACCTGAAGTAGTCTCTAGAGAAAAATACGTAGAGCTTTGATGCTTCTTACCACTACTTAAATATATGTCAGCACTGTTAATATCATTTATCTTATTTAGTTAAAAAGCAACATTCACTGAAACCTGGCCTGAGGATTGAATAGATCTGAGCTGGCTTCTGTCTTTTCGAAGATCTGGATTTGCTTGCTTGATTTAATATTTGACAGTCTTTCGTAAGACTTTTGTCAGATACACAACTGACAAATCATGCTGATACAGTTGGGGTTTATCTTTGCACTTTCCTCACACAAGTCAAATAAAGGCAATGGCAAGGTTACGGAACAATCGACTTTCTTTGTTTTCCTCCTCTTGTCCCCAATTTGTAATGTATATTAATTCCACCACAGTGTCATTAAGCTGAGGTCTTTTGAGTGGTCCCAGCAGTGGGGTCGTCTCCCCCTCTCTCTGGCCTGCAACTCTAAAAGGGTGATGAAATGTGAAAGAAAGGGGCAAAGAAACAAGACCCAGCCTCTGTGCATGACTGTGCAAAGAAGAAAGCTTTCCCTCATCCATTCTCCCAGATGTCGAGGTTCTCCATGGTGTTCAATTTAACCCTTCCATCCCTTTTTCTCAAAACCTAATTACACAGTCTCGCGTACACATCCATACTCCCACAGTAGCAGGGAACAAGCTGCGCGCTCACTGGCCTCTAAAGGCTGAAACTGATGGTGTAACAGGCACATACAAAAGTTCTCATTAGCAGTCTCACACTGATAATGTGGAGATGAAAAGATGCTGCACCCCAGTGTGTGCACGGCTGTTTTGTATGAGCTCAGAATATGCATTACTCCACCGTTGAAGCTTGAAGACACAGACAGTGATGTTTATGACATTCGTTTAAACCACTAATTCGTTGAGGGTAAAATCATTCCAGCCAGACGAGAACACTTTTGTTTTCCTATTTCACTGGCGACACAAATGAGCATCGAAAAATTAAACAAACGCTTGTCATTCTGCAGGTTTATAGGATTACGTTGAAAATGTTTTTTCGTGCCAGACTTGCCTTCACAAATTATGTTTGCGGAGTTGTTTTCAATTGTGTGATCCAAATGTGACCTGGTTTCCCTTTTTTGCAGCCATTGCAAAGTAAAAGAATATACAGTTCCTTGAATGACTACTAGGGGCTGCCTCTAAAAGTGAGATACTTAGGCCCCGTTTACACAGAGCAAAAACTGAGGCGTTTCCATGCGTTTTGGCCGTTCGTTTACACGAAAACGGAGGTCAAAGTCACCAAAAACGATCATTTCTGAAAACGCCGGCCAAAGTGGAGATTTTCAAAAACTCCGTTTTCACGTTTGCGTCTAAACAGAGGAAAACGGAGGAAAACTGAGATTTAGGCTCAGAACGTCACAGAAACGTCACCAGCATCATTTTTGTTTACAATTTGTTTGGCCACCGTCAATATTTTCTTGTATTTTATATTCTAAAGTCACACTTAAAAAGTAAGACCCCGTCCACACGTATCCGGGTATTCTTAAAACCAAATATTTCCCCCCCTCCGTTTATAAAATAATTTGTATCCACATTACATCGTTTTTAAAAAAAAACCCTTCCACAAATAACCGAAGATCTGCTTTTTCGACCACATTCATAAGCATTCTAAACCTGTAGATCATCTGCGCCTCCCAGGGAAGCTGCGCCGCTCCCCGGCAGGCGCGTCTCCTTCTCTGTAAGCCGCAGTTAACGAGCCCGAGTCCCCCCGTGTCCCGGCCGCCACGGAGCTGCTGCGTTAATATCTTAATATCTTCGGTTTAGCAGATACCCTACGTGTGGACGGGGGTCTAACTCCACTTCTCTGTCACTCCAAACGAAAAACTCTCGTTCCGTCTTGGAAGTAACTGGCAGTTAAGGCTGATTTATGGTTCCGCGTTACACCAACGCAGAGCCTACGGCGTAGTGTACGCGGCGACGCGCTCCGTACTGCCCCCTGCAGGTTTGGCTGCTCATAGCACCTTAACAGCGTTTTCATGCCGCTTCGTGTAAACGAGGATTTTTTTGAAAACGTAGAGGGGAAAATATCTGTTTTTGTAAATACCCGGCTATGTGTAAACGTGGCCTTAGAGCGTGCTGCAAAAGAACAACTTTAGCCTCCATAGCTAGATTTCACAACTGTAGCAATTATACAGGGTGTTCACTTGTATTTATCTCCTCTGGCAAAACTATATCAAACCATAAATATATTAATTATTATGTTTTTTTTAATTATTCATTTATTTTTTTGTGATAGCTAAATTGCAGTCTGTGGTATAAAATGACCAGCTGTCATTTTACTTTCGCTATTGAATACTTTCAGTAAACTTAAAGGAGACGTATTATGGCATCTAATACCTATTTTAAACAGGCTTTGAATGTCTTAAAAACAAGCTTTTGATTTTTTTTGCTAAATAAATTAGAAATTCAGCCTCTGAGCCATGTCTGCAGCATCCCATTCTCTAACCTCATTATCTATGCAGGATTCTGAGTGGGCGGGGAGGCTATGATAATGAGGCACTGTGCTGATTGGCTACCTGAATGACGCAATACACCGCTACGAAAAAATGGCTCCGGCCGGCGGAGTTAGTTGTGGGCGTGGTTTCACGCATTGAAGGCCAACCGATGTAAATCGCATTTTCGTTACGTAACGACGGGAGCAGAATCTGAACGGCACGTAGAAGCCACATCACACTGGAAGGATTATCCGGGCGGCTGACACTGCAGAATTTGGTTGCTTTCCTCCTACTCTGAGTTGGCAGGCTGAGGGGAGACCACTTTATATATGTTAAAGCAAGAAAAAACTTGTTTTTCATAATAGGTCTCCTTTAACTTCTTACCTGATTAGAAAAAAGGCCTCTCAGAGCACGTCTTGCTGTTAGGATAGATTGTTGTGTTGTTAATTGTAACAGAGTGAATTGGCCTGGTAAAGTCTGGGGTCAAAGGTGGCTTGGCCTGAAGCCCCGGCACCCAAACCAGTAGCTCCAGCGACAGTCGTGGCGGGAGCGACTAGGGCCATGGCCAGAGCTCCTGCTGTATCAATCTAAGAAGCTACATCTGCTTTTTGAAGTCGAGTTCAGTGTGAAAAGTTCCTTGAATGAGCACTTGGGGCTGGCCCCAAAAGTGAGCCAGTTTCCATAGATTCCCATTAAAGTGTCCAATTCTGCAGCAGAAATAAACATATTTACACCTTGGTTTAGCCTGGCTTTAAGCATTGTTATAAAATCAAAAAGGTTTTGGTCTCCATTGCTCGATGTCATATCCATGACAATTGTACAGGGTTTGAATTTGTATATATCAGGTAAAATTATTCAAAGCCACACATTGATGTAGAGGCAGAGATGAGCAAGAGGCACTCTTCAGAAACTTATCAATGATGTCACTAAAAGTTTTGTCCAGTTTGGTTTTTATAGTCTGTGGTTTGGTCTGATAATGAAAGGTTGTAGTGACAACAGTATATGATGAAAAAAAAGGTCCTAATCTTATACTGTTAAAGCAGCACAATGTAACTTTCAGCTTTTGTTGAGTTTGGCGGCTCCTTTGGACAAAAGCGGTAGTGCTTTACCAGAAAGAACACTACGTTTCCCATGAGCACCAGCGCGTACTGCTGGAAAGATCCTGTCCCCGTCGCGTTCATTTGTTTTGATAGTGAATGAAGACGGGACGGACTTTCAAAACTACTTTTCTGTTTCACCAAGTGAACAGACGGAACGCAAAAAAAAGATCTTAAACTGCTGGAAAGGAACTGGAATTTACCGGGATACCTTAAACAAGGAAGCCAGGGAGAAAATAATGATTATTAACAGTTTGGATCCATATGAAATCCCTACTAAAGAGTGGAGCTCCTCGTCGGCGCTCTACTCTTTAGTAAGGACTTACTGCCGCAGTTCTGCACAACCAACGTCTAAAGCCGAGGACACACCAACCCGACGTCGCCCGCTTTCGGCCGACTGCTGTGTCGCCTCGCGTCGCCTGTGTCGGGCTGGGTCGGGCTCAAAAAGAAGCACTTTGACACACCGCAAAGACGACACCCAACGGCCGACTAGCACGTACGTTCTGCGCAGTCTGCGTTTCAATTTGCTGCAACGTTTTCAGAGAAGAGCCGCCGGTCCGGGGCGCAGCAGCAGCTCACGTACAGACGTGATCGCCAGGTCAACCTGCCGTTGTCCCGGAGAAAAGCCTGCAGCTCTGTGGAGAATTACCGCTGGCTGAAATAAATCATTTAGGAAAATAAATGTTGGTTTAATAGATGAAATCTAACAGTTGTAGCTACGCCTGTTAAGAAATTTGCTCCGAAAATTTCGGGATTTCTGCCTGCCTGCCGGCTCGGGAGCTGATTTATGGTTCCGTGTTAAATCGACGCAGAGCCTACGGCGTAGGGTACGGCGTACGGCGCGCGTCGCCGCGTAACCTACGCCGTAGGCTCTGCGTTGGTGTAACGCGGGACCATAAATCAGCCTTTATTCCGACGAGGTTGCAACAACGGGGAAAACGAGTGATTATGTACTTTCACTGAGTGAATATTATGAAAGTAAAATATATATTTCTCGCTAGAAATGTAATCAAAACGCATTTTTATGCAGAAACTAACTCAAAATATTGATTTTATTCACAAAAAAATAAGAAATGTCCGCCATGTTTTTTTTTTGGATTCAGTCCGCTGATCTGAACAGCCAATCACAGAGTGAGCTGTTTGAACGACGGCCGACACCGATTCAACATGTCGAATCGGCTGAAAAGCTGCCGACGGGCGCCCGACCTGTGGCGACGTGCGGGACACACTGGGAAAACTAGGCCGACAGACGCGCACCGACGCTCAACGACGGCCCGACGGCCGACAGTCGGCTTGGTGTGTCAGGTCCTTTAGGCTACCTTAGGGCTTAATTTGTGCCGGATCCTGCCGGAACAAGATCCGGTACCTATTTGATTGGATCCGGCACCTCCTTTTATCCATATTCTCTCAGTGTTTTATTTCTCATTGAAGTTACTCATAGATCGCCTGTTTGTCTATTTCAGATGCATTTAATCAGAAAAAAGAAAAAAAGAGGGCCCTTTTCTCTGCGCTCCCTTTCTCCTGCGCTGTGCGTCCCATGACCGTCTCCATCACCAAGCGGTTTCCCAAATCCAACTCTGGATCATTTCTCGTGTCCTCTGCTTTTTCCCCACATCCAAGTAATGATCTGACATGCTGAAATGTTTGTTGCATTAACACCGCACGCCCCTCACTCCACGCTGTTCGCTGTTTGATTGCATCACCACACGCCGTTATTAATTGTTCGTTTTTTTTCCCCACTTATTCCACCGAACACCGAAAGTGTTTTTTTGCTATTTTCGGCCCAACAATTTCGGTTACCGAATATGCAGTGCATCACTAACGCTACGCTTTGTTGTGTGTAGTGAGTGTATATGTGTGTGTAGTTCAGCCTACAGGTGCTGCGCGCTCCATATAGTTAGAGAACGCGTCAATCAGTTTAAGTTTTTTCTGATTGTAAATAAAACTATCAGCCCTAATTCAAATTTCCCTCCATTGAAGGGAAACGACGTGAGTGAGGAGAGGAGAGACCGAGAGAGAGAGAGCGGAGCAGCTGATCGACGCACATTACATGTGCAGCCTATGCATGTTCATGGTAATAACTGTGAATAACTGCGAGAAAAGATTACATTGTACAGTATATGGGATGTGAATATTTTAACAGAAACGTAGAAACGTAGCCCATAGAAAAGGTATCCTGCTTTCTGTATATATATACATATATATATATATATATATATATATATATATATATATATATATATATATATATATGTATATACAGAGGTGTCAAGTAACTAAGTACTTCGTTACTGTACTTAAGTACATTTTTTAGGTATCTATACTTTACTCCATTACTTATTTTTCTTCCTACTTCTTACTTCTACTTATTACATTTTCACACAAGTATCTGTATATATATATATATATATATATATATATATATATATATATATATATATATATATATATATATATATATATAGAGAGAGAGAGAATTTTTGGAATATGTTTTGGAAAATTTGTCTGAAAGTTGCCACAGACACGAGAATTCAGAAAAGGACAATAAAAATCAGAAAATGTAGTTTCTTCCATTTTCTTCCATCCAGTTATTTCAGTATATTAACATACCCAATGATATTTTCTTCTCTTATATGTTCATTCACCTATAATATGCAGTAATAGTCTATAAACAATGAAACAGTCACTGGTGCAATTTCACAAATACTTTACTCTGCTGAGCTCTGCGCTCCATGTCCCGCCCAGCTTTCGTCTCGACTACGAATCGGGAAGGACGGGGAAGTGACGTATGCCGTAAAGCAGTCAAAGCCGTAAAAATGTGTAGTTTTTTAGTGTGGTAGGGTTCCTACCATGCTCCTCAAAGTTACATAGTGCCACTGGAGGCGATACAGACCCCTCAGACCATGACAGAGGTGTCATTAAACCTGTTGTAAGTTGATGTACCATCACAATGACTCTGGAAATATGATATTAAGGTGGAAAAGTTACATAGTGCTGCTTTAATGTACATCCTTTTGTATCAAAAAATAATAACGTGTTACTTGAGAATTAATTAATTAGTCTTAATAAAAGTTATTAATTTGATGGGTTTATACTTTATACCATGTTTATCTCATCATTCCATCCACCAAACATCTAACTTCCGAGTTGAGTTTCATGCAGAACTAAGATTTGTTGCAGCTCCTCGATTTACTAGCCTTCACACCCATGTCGACTCTAAAAGGGGGTGAGTTTTTTTGTACCACGCCAGGAGAGTTTATATCAAGCATTATGACAAATTGACAGTGAGCTCAGCTAACGGCTAGCAACTATCTTTGTATTGAAGTGGATTTCTGCTAAAAATCCTTTGTAACATCTGTTTTGATCTGAAGCACAGCAGGAATCTCATCAACATGTGGGAGCACCTGAAAAACAACCTAAATCCACAAGGGGATGAGGACATTTTGAGGATGTAAGAAAGGGGCAAAGAGCTAAAAGTTGTAATGATTCTCTTCTGGTTAAAGTAAAAAAAACACTTGCAAATAAAATGCAAAACATTTGAGTATTCTCCATATACACCAAAAATATTCAGGATGTGAATTATGTGTCTCAGAGGTGGGTACCTCTTACCTGTTTCCAACCTAATTGGATCAGGTGTTCTCTGCGCTGCTGCTAGAACCAGTTCAGAAGTGGTTCAACTTTTTAATAACTTGTTTGCTTCTCCATATATACCCAGCTACATCTCTCCCAGTGCTGACTGGACCCCTCTTTACTCTACAAAACCTGTATTTTAATATTCATCTGTAGAGACTGTTGTAAACAACAGCTGGTGTTTGCAAATGCTTTTCGCTATGCCAGTTGGCATTTTCAGATGATGGCCAGTATTTATGAACGCAGCTAGAGACAGGAATTATTCCTGGTGTTTTGAGTGGGATCCATAAAGTCAGTAGGTGATACTGAAACACCAAACAATGTTTATTAACACGCCCTGTCCATAATCTAGGGTAAAGCTGTCTTGTGAATGCTGATTTGTTTTTCCACTGGTTCCAATTCACTTCCATTTTTTTTGTAATTATTCACTTTTAAATCAAACAAACTAGATGCCATAACGTTTTTTAAACACTGGTTGGTATGTCATTTCGCCATTATATTAATTTTGCACTTTGAGCAACAAATATACAATGAAGGAAGCGGTCTTCACTGATGCTTTATTTTGGTGTGTATTGTTTGTTAAAGGAGCTTGAGGCTCCTTTTAAGAAATGAGACTCTCTAGCGCCACCCTTCACCACGACGGCCGTTGGGGGTACTGCAGCCAACAGTGAAGCCGGCACGGGAGAACGGGGAGAACGGGCATGCAGCGTCATGTGACGTCACATCCGCAGCCCAGCGCGGGAAATTCGGGACCAAATTGCAGCACATTTTGCAGCACACAGCCTGTTCAAGGCAAAGGAGAGATACACTAGAGAGCTCATTCTTTTGGGTTTGGAACGCTTCATCTGACATTATTACTAGAAAACTTAAAATGTATACAGATTTTTTTCATAAATCCTGCCACAATCCGGCCTCAAGCTCCTTTAAATCCTTTTAGTTAATGTTTCTTGAGATGGTTCTGCCTCCAGTCCTGACGGAACCTGTCCATTCAGATAGCCCACTTCCGTTTTGGGGCAGGAGTAACACAGGTTTTCCTGGCACAGGATTGTTAGTTGCCTGCTGAAAAATAAACTATCTAATAATATAAAATGTAAAATAATAGAATAGCTCTGAGCCAGCACAAGGCCAACTTTGGAGGAAAGGGCCTATCTAGTGACAATTTCCGAGGGACGAGACAGTTGACAAAATGGCAAGCTTGAAGGAGGAGGAACTCCACCATGAAGTGGACCTATGAAGGCAACATCTGTGCACCCCGGTTATTGAATTGTTGGCTGCAGTTTCCACCAGTGCTGTCTGTTTTATTCAGTTCTATTCAATTAATTTCATAAACAAAACACACCAACGTGCAGTATCTGTGGACTGTCATGGGGAGACCAAGCAAACACCACACAAATAAAAAAGTCATCCTGCTATTTTGTGGTCAAAACCTTGTGCTGCAGAGTAACAGTAATCACTGCATAACTGTGCTGCACTGTGTTAAGTATGATTGAGGTTGTTTAGAAATGCGTTAAAATCAAATCACAGAATTATCAGCTCCACTGTTTCCAGATGGATGAGTATACTGCTGTTTAATTCATTGCAGGACAAAAAGGTGTTATTACATCATTCCTTTGATTGCCTCCCTTCAACTTAAAAATTCAGCTTCCCTTTTTTGCAGCCTTAAATTACCTTCTTCCGCACTACATCTCTGACTTTTTATGCCAGCATTTGGCTTTAGCGACCACTGAGTTATTTCACTGCTCCATGTATCGTCGGATGAATATGTCATTTAGGTGGCAAAGTTTTGAAGATGACATTGTGTGTGGTATGCCCTCTTGAACATCTTTTTCTTTCTTCACCATCTTTCTCAATTCAATTTAGTTTCTCCTTGGAGAATTTGTATAGGGGTGCTAAAAGCCAGTGTGGTGTTGACGGGTTGCACTTCTTCTGTGGAAGAGCATAATCATCCATTATAACCAGCTGGTGAGCATCCTGGCATGCAGGGTTTTTTTCTTTTTGTTTTTTGGGTTTTTTTCAGATTGAGAATGGTTTTTGTGCATTTAAGTGCTGCTCCATGCAGGCTTGAAATGTGTGAAGACTTGGCCACAGTCTTTTGTGCAGTTTTACCAAAACATATTGAAGATTAAGTTATATAATGAATATGAGTTTCAAATGCTGATTCGGATTAGAGGCTCTATTCAAAATATAGGTTTGTTTTATAAAAAGTAGCCCTTGAAAACATTTTTCCAGGGTTCAGAAGTTGCATGAACAATTTGCTCAAAAGCTGTTTCAAAGGTATAAGCATTGATTTCATAGTCTTACATATTTACCAGGTAATAAGTCTGAAATTGATTGAAACTATGGCATTAGCATTTTTAATAAGCTGCCCAAAACAGTAGGGGTGTAACGATACACTAATCTCACGATACGGTACGATACATGATATTGAGGTCACGATAACGATACGATATTATAGCAGTATTTTTTTAACAACCTTGCATGAGGAACATATGACTGGAAAAAATTGTCTTTTATTTGAAAGACACAAAATACAAAACAATGCTGTGTGTTTGCCCTATTGTTACAGTTTGTAATGCTTTATAACTGTTTAAGTTTTAAAGAGAAAGCCAGGCCAACCATTTTCCACAAACTGAACTAAAAGTAAATGTCAGGTTTGCATTATGCATCTTCAGTTTCATACAAGTACAAATATTTTGCCACAAACTGAATAGTTTCTCTCATGTATGATTTGACTTTTTTCTTTCTAATTTAACAACTAAAATTAAATAAATAAATAAAAGTAAATAAATACATACAATTTTACATCATAAAAAAGATTGATTCATGCTCACCTTATAAGTGTAAGAGGAGATTTATTTTTGTTAAGAAGGTTATTTTGGTAATTCAGGGTTCATTATTTTATAAATATATTCTTTATATTCTGTAAATCCGGGACTATAATGACACTAGTCAGTTTATCTGTAGTTGTTAATATGTTTTAGATTGGGCGGAGTGATACAGCACTAGGTGCTGTGTTGAAGTTCTAAAATCCTACACTGTTGAGGGACATTAAAGGAGCCGTCTGTAAGAAATGTCCAAAACTGGTACTGCAGTCACTTTCAAAATATTGTTGAGCGGCGTGTACCCTCCCCCTCCTCCCCCCGACCAGAGGTTGCCAGGTGGCTGCAGAATGCAGCAGGAACGTAGGCTGCGATAATTAGAGCCGAGCTGGCAACCCGGATGGCGAAACAATACTGACTTGGTGATTGGGAGATAGGTGGAGGGTGGAGCTTCAGAAACAATACTGACTTGGTGATTGGGAGATAGGTGGAGGGTGGAGCTTCAGAAACAATACTGACTTGGTGATTGGGAGATAGGTGGAGGGTGGAGCTTCAGGCCAAAACAAAAAATGACAACATAAACATCAGTTGAGGGCTGCAACTCCTCTTTTTAAACTGGAATATCCTGGCTTGAGTGCTGTTGTCAGTGACATAAGTATTTGAAATGAACATGATTTTTAAATGTCTGTTGACATATCGGGGTCATTTTATGATTCGTTTTATTATTGCTCTTACATACAGCTCCTTTAAAGTACACTGGAACTCACGCAGAAGTTTTCCCCTGTTTATCCTACTCACGACCCGAAAAAGGTTTAATTTAATAAGGTAAGGCTTAACTCTACACCAGCCGTACATAAGTAAAAGTTCAGAGCTCAAAAGGGGACCGCAAAACGGGACTAGTTTTCTGAGCAGAGTCAGATTTTGGTCCGCGCGGTCGCGGCCGCGGTCGCGGTCGGATCCGTGTTACTAGTCAACACAATGGATTAATATTAATAACCCAATATTGCGATACACTTTGTCACCTCCATGACACATATCGTGACGTTTTTGTATCGCGAAATTTCGTGGCACGATATATTGTTACACCCCTACAAAACAGCATGCAGTGAAAAGCCCCTTTCACACAGAGATTGTGGTGTAAAGATGAACTGGAGATCCCCTCTTTATTCTGCCTCCAATCTCCAGATGGGCACTCACAATGACCACAAAAATGCAATTTCCCATCACCACTCAAAAAAACATTACACTGCAATGCACAAAGCATCACATTGTTCCATAGACCAAAGACAGTCCCTTCCGACTTGAGTCCTTAATGTCTCTGGTCACTGGCTGCTTTATACATTAAGTGCTAAATTAGGCACACCACTGAATACCAGTGCTGCACTCAGCTGCGGAAACACCAAAACACCATCAGGAATCAACACCATTTGTGGTGTTTCCTGTAGCTGTAGGAGGGAAACCTTCGGTCTACTCCTCCAGTGGCTCCTGAAACATAGCAAAAGGGTTGGCTGGGTAGCTAATGTCATACATCAAGGTCCAAAGTATATGGCCAATCCAGCTGTTCACTGCTTCTCTGACTCCAGCTACATGTGGTGAAAAACCTGGTGGTGTTTTTTGTTCTGCTCCTGCTTTAACTTGTTTGTTGCTTGGTTAGACGTTGTAACAGCAGGCTTGAACTGCAGTGAGGATAAAATGCCTGGGACTAATTTAATCCTCATTCACACACCATTGTTACACCTTTCCTGGCAGTTAACCCATCAGTCATTTGGTCCCTGTCACACTTCTGTTACTACCTCCCAAGGCAGAATAGAACAGAAAAGCGGTGGAAAGCAATGTGTTTCTCAATGCGCACTGAGGCTGAGTAAAGATGGAGATGGAATAAACTTGGTGTGTGAATTTGCCTTAAGATATTTCTCAGTTAAAGCAGGCAGTAGAATAGGTAAAAACACAAAATTGCATCACACAAAGAACATAAATGTTTGCAGTTGCCAAAACTATTTTTGAGTTCCTTCTGAGAAAAGCAGAACCAGAAAACCAGAAGAGAAAAACATTAGAAGGTAATTTGAAGCGTTCAACCCATAAAGAACAGCCTCCAGGAGGTCTACCTTTAGAAGTCGGGGAGTGGTAATCTAATGGCTAACAAAGTGTGCTTGGGTCTGGTAGGACCCAGGTTCAAGCCCCAGAATGGTAACCAAGATGAACCAAGATAACCAAGCAAGGCCCTTAACCGTAATTGCTCCCCGGGCGAAATGGTGTTTGTTCTCTCAGATGCAAGTCGCTTTCGATAAAAGCGTCTGCTAAATGACAGTAGTAGTAGAAGTCCACTTTCAGAATAAGAGTGTATTCGCTGGACAGATGAAACCAAGATAACATTTTGTGATTATAAGATGCAATGCCATATTACATTTTTTCAAATGCGCACAAGGCAGTAATACTTTTAAAGGTCTGAACTGAGTATTTTCAATTGATCCCATCAACTGCTGTTGTTTCCATACAGTGCAAAGTCTTACTGATATTTATGGCAAAATACCATAAAAATGTAAATCTAGGACTTGAGGTGGATTTCCACTTCACTTTTTTGCAAACGCGACATTTCTGAAATTGCGATGAAGGTACTGCTACAGGGAGTTGGTGTTTCCACTGAATGGTGTCTTTTCTTCTTAGACCGGAGATATACTTGCAGTTCAGACCGCGTACGTATCATGGCCGCCACACGTATCCTGCGTTCATTTGACGCGTCAACGTGCACGTTCTCAAAAAGACACCTAACGCGTACGTGACCTGCAGTTCTCGCTCTGGCCGCGAGTGGCGCTGGTTCCGGTCAGATACCAGTTTGCCACAAGTGACAACATGGAGGTCGCTGGTGCCGTTTCCTTTAACGAGATCGCAACCAAAGCAATGTTATAATCTCCTACATCATCCAATGGTGTCATGTTAACTTGTTTGTTGTTCTAATCTGCTACTGCTACTACCGCTGCTACTACCGCTATTACTAAATATTTAATCACTTTTCCAACTGTTGCTCTGCTTACTGCCGGTCACCACCAGTACGACGCGCTCTCCTCGCGTACTACGCGAGCGACGTTGCGGTTGGTGGTGTACGCGAACGGACGCAAATGGAGGCGAACGCAAGCATGAACAGCAAGTATATCTCGGGTTTTATGGTTCTCTTGCCATATTTCGGTAACTCTCTTTAGCTCACCTGTGAGACGTCTCTTCAAATAAAAAAAAAAGAAGCTCTCGACTTTGAAGAAAATGGATGATAACATCTAACTTGCCTGCACATTACATCATATAAATGAGACCAAAAATAGCTGGACGTTAGATCTTGAAGTTTTGGATTGACCGGCGATGCTGATGACTTGCAAATGCGATAAAAGTGTTTCCATTACAATTTTGCGCTGAACAGGCACACCACACATCTGAAAAACCACTTTGTGAAAGCTTAAAAAGTCATTTTGCAATATTTGACAAGTTTTATCAAATTCTAGGTGTTTCCATTTTATGTTTTTCTCTGCGCTATTTAGGTTTTGCGCAATTCTAGTAGTAATGGAAACAGGACTTTTGAGAGTTTTGTGCTACAGATTCTCATCTAACAAGTGACATTAACAATGTAGAAGATATTCAAAAACACTGCAGTTTTGCACTTTTACTATGCATTTAAAACACATAAAGATTTATTATGTAAATATGACAAATGTTGTCTTGACAAAACTGTCACCCTATAAGGACTTGAGTGGCATCAATAACCTCTTTATGCACAGGCATCTATCCCCCTCCTCTAATCTGACGTAGTTCCACACTTATGTTTTTTAACACGCTAGAACTAGAGATTGATGTTTCCAGTCACTAACATCGCTGGTGCATCAGTCAAATCTGCAGAAGGATAACAGCAGTATGCAACTGTTGAGCAGTTCCCTGTGCACCAGGAACTGGCCGTTTTTAATTCAGTAACTCAATTACCGTTACCAAACGGTGCGTTACTTCATTATTTCTGGCCAGCTACAGTGAAGCTTTTTTTCCACATGCGGAGACCAGAGGAAACGTAGTGGGCGTGTGTGTGTGCATTCAAAAAGAGAGTAAGCCGAGTTGCGCAACGTGGAGATATTGTCATTCGAGTAATCCCTCGTTTTTCGCGGGGGTTACGTTCCAAAAAGAACCCGTGATAACTGAAATGCGGGAAGTATGAACCTTTTACTTTATACAAGGCTTCAAATTGCAGAGATCAGCACCGCCTCGCACGTATTTCACTGCTCTTCTGACTGCCGCTGCATCCTGACTCGCTCTGCAGCGTCTTTTTCTTCTAAAGCCCACGGTGCAGGTGTGTTTTTTCCAGAGAAGAACATAGTTATGGGTAGTTGTTGTCGCTCTTTTTTCTTCAGGGCAAAAACATTCTTATAAACCGACATGCCACCATCGATTATATCTGAGAACTGTAATGAACGATTCATCAAAAGGTCCCATTCTTGAGCTGCTCGCTGAAGTTCATTGGCCATTCTCAGCACTGTTGCTAAGCAACCAACGTTATTGACAGGGCTGCACATAAGTGGGCCGCCAGAGCGCATGCGCCGTCAAAATCCTCAGTGCGCTGTCAATCTTGTGCTGCTAAGCGCTTTTGCGTACCAACAGCTGGGGCTCATATTATTGGTTGTGGCCAGACCAGAATACTAATATTAAAAAATCTATTGGGAGAGCTTTTCCCCAGAACCGCCACTCAAAGTTAGTACTGGCCAATCACAGCACGTCCTTACTCCCCCTCCATGCTCGTTGCGGCGGTGGGTGGGGAGGAAGAAAGGTAAGGATCAGCTTTACTGAACAAACCCCGACACGTCTCGTCAAAATGTCCAAGAAGCAAGCGCCATTAAGTAATTATTTTGGCGTTCCACCACCACCAACTACAAAGATACGCCAAACTGAACCACTACCCGAACAGAAAACATGTGTTCGCCGAGAAGTGGCTGCATGATGTTACGCGGCGACGCGTACCGTACGTTCGCGGTCCCGCGTATCCTACCCCGTAAGCTCTGCGTTGGTGCAATGCGGAACCATAAATCAGCCAGCTCCGTCACTGCGTGCAGCAGCAGCGTGCCTGCACCAACAAGACGCTGCTCTCTGATTATGGCTCAAAGTTTATGAAAACCCCAAAAAATAAAATAAAAAAGAGAATATTTTATGAAATCAATAAACAATTCCATCATCAAAATTATAACAAATAAAAGGTTCAACATATCTTGCTTTGCATGTAATAAGACTAGGTAATATATTAGTTTCATCTTTTAAGTTGAATTATTGAAATAGATTAACTTTTACACCATATTCTAGTTGAATTATTGAAATAAGTTAACTTTTACACCATATTCTAGTTGAATTATTGAAATAAGTTAACTTTTACACCATATTCTAGTTGAATTATTGAAATAAATTAACTTTTACACCATATTCTAGTTGAATTATTGAAATAAATTAACTTTGTAAAGGACCATATTGAGCCATTCATCTTTATAAGTGAATAAATATCGTTTTGCCTATAACTTATTCCTGCATCCCTCTTTTATCGATCCGGCGAGACGGGTCACTGCGTTTTTGGAGCCCCAAGTCACATATCCAGGGGCTCCTCTGAGCACCAGACCAAAATAATTATGTGCAGCCCTGGTTATTGACACAGGAAGTGAAGAAGCGGGGAGACTATTTAGCCAATCAGAATGCAGAACACGATGCACAATGCAAATCACAGTACCATGCAGAAATGGAGGCTACAGGGGCAATGGGGCATTTTTTTATAGCAGTTTTCATAGTAACTCATTACGTTTTGGTCTAAGTAACTGAGTTACTTTTTAATGAAGTAACTAGTAACGGTAACTAGTTACTATTTTTCAGTAACTAGCACAACACTGGTCAGAAGTCAGTAAAGGTAATGTGTCGCTGTGTAATTACGCCAAAACCATGTCGGACTCCGTAGGTTTCTCTGGTTCCCTCCCCAATCTGACCAGTGATGATATGTTTAGCCACATGTTATTGCTCCACCGCTGGTTGTCTTGGTGGTGTTCAGAAAACGACGTGGTCTTTATTGACAATTGGAAGACGTTTTGGGGAAAGCTCGGTCTGATAAGAAGAGACGGCCTTCACCCCACTCGGGATTGTGCAGCTCTTATTTCTAGAAATTTGGCCAATATTATTAGACACCCCCTGACAATCCAGGGTCCAGGCCAGGATACAGAGCTGGAATCCGACACGCTTCTCTGCTGCTTCTCGAGGACTACTGCCTGCCCATAAAAATATAGAAACACATTATGTAATTGGAGATTCTAACAAGGGGCCTAGCAAAATAGAATTGGTGTCAATTCCCCGCCCTCCAAAAGTTTACCAAATGAGGCGTGATATAGGCGTAATCAAAATAACCTTGTAAAAATTAAAACAAATGTGCATTTGGTACCAATTAGAGACCAAAAAATTAGATGTAGACTACTAAATATACGATCGTTAAGCTCCAAGTTTCTATTAGTAAACAATCTAATTACCGAGACCAGGAGTGATATTTTCTGTTTAACAGAAACGTGGCTACAGGAGGAAGAGTGTTAGTTTGAATGAATCAACTCAGCCCGCCTACTTTAATCATCATATTCCTCAAAGTATGGGCCGAGGTAGAGGATTAGCAGCGATCTATAACTCTAGTCTTCAAATAAAATCTAAACGTGATTATAATACGTTCGAAAGCCTCATGCTTAGTCTAAGACTCCCGAGCTGGAAATAAGAGAAGCCAGCTTGATTTGATTTGTTTGTTTATTTGCACAACATAAAAAAAACGGTACAAAAGTTTAAATAAACATAAAAAAACATGAAAATATGTGCAGGTGAGAAAGGAAGCCCTAAATGGGCTTATTCAAAGTTCTCACCAGGAAAAATAGATTGTATTGAACTAATAGCAAGAGCAAAAAAAACACACAAAAAAAAAAAAAAAACAGCATTCAAAAAAGATGGATATAAACAGACAATTTCTCGGTGTGCACGTGCAGAAGTGAGTCCACATTAAGTGGAAGCACTTCTAGACGCTTGATCAATAAGGCTGGTCTTCAATCTCTGTTTAAAACTATTAATAGACAGCTTTGTTAGTGGTAGTGTACCGGCCCCCTGCTGGTGCTTATCTGGAGTTTCTGTCTGAATTTTCAGATTTCCTATCTGGTTTATTGATCAGTACAGATAAATTCAACATAGTGGGTGACTTTAACATTCATATGGATGTTGACAGCGATAATCTTTGCATCATAGCTCGATACTTTCCCAGTATCGAGCCATGATGCTCGATACTGGGGGTCAATTATCAATACAACTTGACCTGACCTCAGTTTCCCATTTTTGCCTCGTTTGAAAGGTAGTAGCGAATGAAGGCTGTCCAAAAATGATCAGCCAGAATCTGACTGTGACGTCATCTTCGCCTGCCGAGGAGCTCACTTGCACAGTAGATTGCCTGAGGAAGAGAGGAGTCGGGCCGCCCCATCAGCAACATAGCCTATCGGAAGGATAACTGAAACCTGCCCTTGAAACGATGGAATGGTTTGTAGTGCTAAGGTCATTATCCAAGGCCGAGAATACCTCTGCCCAGTTTCCAGATTGATCCCACTACCTGAAATCACTGATGAAGCCCGATGAAACGTATTTGCTACACAAATCCGGGGGCAGCTGTCAGAAAGTGCCATGTCATGTTCCCTCCTCTCCACTGGGAGGAGGCACCCAGTGGTGGCTCAGGGTATCTGTATTGGTACCTACCACCCTACAAAAACATTTGTAGTGAATGAATGTTCTCACTGGAGCCACACAACCACCAGGAAACAGTTTCTGGATGTTTGCTATGGTTCTAAATAGAAAGAAAAAGAAAAAAATTACATGATCTTGACAAATAACTCATGAATTCACTCTTTAAAGCATGTTGAATACATATTAAATGACCACAAATCTCTCCAATAACCAAACACATGATTCTCAATAACATTTAACTAATTGGATCAAATCTATCCATTCTTCATGTCAGAGACACTTTAACTAAAATAATATAAAGAAACTACTTACATTGGAGTGTGACTGTTTGAGGTTGTGGACAGGTGTCTTTTATACTGATAACCAGTTTAAACAGTTGCCATTAATACAGGTAACGAGTGGAAGACAGAGGAGCCTCTTAAAGAAGAAGTTACAGGTCTGTGAAAGCCAGAAATCTTGCTTGTTTGTAGGTGACCAAATACTTATTTTACTGAGGAATTTACCATTTAATTCAGTAAAAATCTTACAATGTGATTTCTTGGATTCTTTCCACGCATATATATAGTATACCTACTGTGTGATGAAAATTACAGGCCTCTCTCATCTTTTTAAGTGGTGGCTGACTAAATACTTTTTTGCCCCACTGTAAGCAGTTCTTTCCTCTAGCCCAGCAAGGAGTTGGTGCTACCCGGAACCGCTTTTTCTGGCCCGGAGCCAGTTCTTTGTCAGTGGAAACAGAAAGCCTGGTTCTAAACTCAGCACTTGCCCAGAACCAGCCCTGGAAATGGTTCGGTGGAAAAAGGGGAATCAGTCACTAAGCTGGACCCATCGGTGCCTTGTATTTCCTTTCCTGCTCTTTTCATGTCCCACTGTACATGATTTTAGTCCTCTTTGACAGAATCAGGTTTGGTTTTTTTAGGGGTCAGTAAATATGGGAGACTGTGAAGAGGGCTGAGGAAGGACAAACACTTTCACACACACTCATGACCAAAATAAAAAGCCTCCGTTGGAAGATCAAATGTGTGTTGCTTCAGGTTTGGCCAAACAAACCATTAATATGCAGAAAAAAAACAACTAACTTTTATTACACCCATTCTGTTCTTTGGAAGAGATTGGACTGCATTTGGTATTTACCTCTGTAAATAGCATATAACAACAAAAATTGTGGCAATGCCCAAATATATTTGAATCAATTGCACTGCATGCACTATAATGTAATTCTGAAATCGTCCCTATCAAATCCAACAACAAAAATATCACAATGACCACCTCTTTTATGAGTGTCTCCTATTTAAAATATAAGTCATGCAGTTCCGCATAAAAGTATTCACGACTGTTTTATGTTTTGGGTCCCTTTCAAAGCCTTCGCTGGATGTGGGTGGAAGGCTCTTGATCTTCCCCTTGTTCATATTAAATAAGTCAGATTCTAGCACCCACCTCAAAAACCTATACTCACATTTACACCGGGGGCTTATTGGATGTGAGTATGAGCTTGTGTGTAGCTTTCCTTTCAGCTCAGGCCAGTGAGTTTGAATCCTTTTGAACAGGCAGTAATATGAGGCAACTATGACAGGCAGGACGACCCTTGATCACTGTTAATTACCTAAGTGGACGTGAAGCTCCCAAACCACCAGAGCGATGCTGCTAGCTCTCTACATCAGGGAGGGAGTGCATATGCTTTCTCAAACCAGCGGGAGATGTGCAAGTGCACTTGAGCATTTGTGTGTTACCATCTATCTCACCATGTGACATATTGCCCTTCAAGTGCATGTCATGCTCACAGGAAGGCGATGGTGTTATTCAACATTGTTCAAAAGCAAAGCGGGGTTTGTCAAAACTGTCAAACACAAAGGCACACAAAGGAGCTCTCGAGAAGCCAGTCTTTAATCAAGAAGAGGCCATTTAAGATTTATGAAAGGAGTTTAAAAACCCAACTACAATGAACTGTCATTACACTCAAATTCAAAACAGTTGCATCATCTCTCAGGAAATGGTCTGCACTGGTTTTTATGAAGATGATGTGCTGAATTCCCAGGTGATTAAAAAGTAAAGAACAGGAGTGCGGTATCGGTTTTATTGGTGCTCAGGGCCCTTATTTCAATTTTAGATCATTTGACATAAAGAGGAAATGAAACTTAAAAGAAATCTGATCAAAAAAAGTTAGGATTCTCACTTTTAAAGTGTCCTCAGTGCCTCATTTACATGATGAGTCAATGTGAGGTGTTAGTGAGTCATGACGGTTTAGTCAGTGCAGTGCCCACTGAAAAGTCAGAGCTTAAAACGTGCATGGTCAAAGTGTCCTTGGAAGTATCGACTAGATTACGACATAGCACTGATAGACAGCAGATGTAATCCCACTGTTTCTCAGGGGAGCGAACTTGTCAATAAAAAGAAGAAATAATGGCCTGTTTTGCACATGAAATCAGCTACTTGCTGGAAGCCCCATTCGTACTATAAATATATATCAAACAAGAGTGAGAAAGCCACAAAGGCAAAGTCCTTAAAAGTGGATAGCTGTTGAAATATAAAATGATCAATGCAGTGCATTTTTGACTCTTTAATCTGGTCTCAGCTCTGCAATATCTGAAAATCTGTTTGAGAGCAGACAGCTCATTTTGAAATTTGTGTATGAAATATGTTTTCCCTCAGGTTTTTTTAGTCTTTGGTGGGAAGAATATTTGGCTGCCTTTCTTGTAGCTCTAAACAGACATCAGCCATTTTACAAGTGAGACTTTATTGTCTCTTTTTTACATCTTTTTTTTTTCTTTTGGGGGGGGGTGGTTACCAGGCTGTCTGATATATGGAAATAGCTTGTGAATGTCTTCACATTTGTCTTCCTAAGATGTAATGAGGACAGACCCTGAGTTAAAAGAATTGATCTGTGACAACTACATCTGCACAGGCAATGCTGAAGAAAAGTTGTTAAAAGACTGTGGCTGAGGGAAGATTACATCACGCCCATGGACATGCCATCTGTCATTACTTGTGGGAAGAGAAAGCCGACTGTACCATAAGGCTCCAAGCTTCAGTCACAGCAGAGCTCAACTCGTCACGCCGGCAGGTGGTTCGAAGGCCTCTCTTAAATATATTTTAATGTCAAAACAACCAGTGCATGTCCAGTAAAAGTTGTTGGGATCAGGTTTCTTGTTTCCACATCCGGTTCTCTTTCAAATGTTTCATAAAAGGCTCCTGTCCATCTCCACAGGGTCATTTTTATTAATATGTGTTGTAATGTGTAATGTCACCATTGAATAGATCAGATCTACGTTTGTAAGCTGCAGCGTATTGTGCGTGGAAAGGAGTGAAAAGCGAGTGAAAGACAGAGGGATAGAGATGCTTGGGGAGCAGAGAAAACAACACTATCAAAGGAGGGCTTCAAAGACTATCAGCTACGTCTCCTGGGTAATTTGTGATCCTGCATTCTTTTGACTTCAAAGGACCGCTGTGTGTTGGAATACTGCAAGTGGGAGAGTGAAGGGAGGGGAGACGAGGGGTTGGAACGGGTACGGGAGGGGTTGGGGGGGATGAGGGGGGCTGATTTTTCTAATAAATGCTGACACCAGGCCTGTTTGATATTAGAATCGGGGAACAGTTTGATTTGTTATCGCCTTTGAAACTCTTCGAATGTCCTTCAGAGAGGCAGCCTGGCTACTACCGTGCCTTGAGAGCAAGAAAGGGAGAGCACAGAGTGCCAGGCTGGTAGGACAAGTCCGCAGCTATAAAGACGACCATTAAAGTGCTATTGATTAGGAGTCTCTCTGTCTGAGACTTTGCCTGTCTCAGTGTTGTGACTCATTCTGTATACACCTTAATACGCCATAAACAACGTGGTGACCCTTTAAACATTTTAAGCAGCTGAGAAGAGCGATTGGTGTTGAAGCAGTTGGGCTCAGTTGTTAGTGACGCAACAGTTCTTTTTTACTTTTATTATAGTTAAGGCCATTACTTGAAAGACAGTATTTTTTGTAAGTTTTCAATGTTTTTTCTACAACAAAGGAAAGGTTGGAACAAGGTGTAAAAGTAAAGAAACAGAGGGCAAGATCTGAAAATCACATAAATCCAGATTTTATTCACACCAGAACACAGAAAACGTATTACGTTTTAGAGGATAGACTAGGGCTGGGCGATATATCGAGATTTTAATATATATCGATATATTTTCAAACACGATATGGTGCGAGACAATATCGTTTATATCGATTTAAAAAAAAATATATATATATATATATTTTTTTTTTTTACATTTTTTTTTTTAAATGATTTTGATATAGCTTATTTTGTGACAAATTGACTTGAATGTTTTATTTGAGATTTGCACAAATGTTTTGTTATTTGCACAACTGTCAACCTCAGTGGAAAAGTCTGCCTGTTACTGTCTACATTGTATTAATTGCAGTGTATTTTAATTTAATTGTTATGCAGGAAAGGGATATTTGTTTTATTTTATTCAAGAAGCATTTGTATTCTATATATGCAGGCAGTTTATTTTTATTTCATTTGTTTTATACATTTTGATATTGTGCAGACCTCTGTTAATAAAGGAACCTGTGTGACATTTGGCACGAGGCATTGTATTAAAACTAACTGTTTTTTTAAGGGTTTGCCTCAGAAAAAAAATGAAGCTAACAGAGATGCTATGCTATAATGCTTTGGGGGAAACCCCAATTAAGGCACAGAAAAAATATCGAGATATATATCGAGTATCGCCATTTAGCTAGAAAATATCGAGATATGACTTTTGGTCCATATCGCCCAGCCCTAATAGACATTAATGTCGTGAAAACTAATAACACACCTTGAATTTTATGGCGGCAACACATGTCACAAAATTAAGTGGCAGTACAATTATAAACACCTGCAAAAACGTCTTGCAACTAATTAGGTTAACTGGCATCAGGTCAGTGACATGATTGGTTTGTAACAAGTCATGTTACAGAGTGTCACTACTCTGCAAAAAGCTGCATTTACAAACTGTGAAACAATTTCAGAATAATGATCTTAAGATTGCAAAGACTTTGAATGTCTCATCTTCTACAGACGGTGTAAAACTGTCCTGTGGTCAGATGAACTGAAGTCTGAATTTCTCTTTGAAAGCCGTTGATGTTGCGTGCTCTGGATTAAACCCTTTGGCTTGTTATCAGTGCTGAGTTCAAAAGCATGCTTCTCTGATGAAATGCTTTAATGCCTATGGAATATGCAACTTCTTGCACATCTGGGAAGGAAACGCCAATGCCGGATATACGGGCTTTAGAGCAGCATATGCTCCCATCCAGAAAATCTATTTTCCAGGGAAGGCTTTGCATCTTTCACTAAGAAAATGCTAAACTGCATACTGCTTGCGTTACAACAGTATGGATTTGTAGTTGAAAAGTTCTGATGCTGAGCTGGCCTGCCGTCCAGGCCCTTCACCAACTGAAAACTATTTATGCATCCTGATATGAAAAATGTGGTGGCTGGACTACCTGGAGAGAGCCCATGCATGCACAGGGAGGAATACGCAAACTTCACAAGAGAAGCCCCCACCAGGATTTAAACTAGAAACTTTCTTGCCACAGTGATAACCACACTGTTCAAATTGACCTTACTTTTTCTCTTAAAGGTGGTAGATTTCTTTAGTCTAAACATTTAGACCATTTTCTATGTCACATTCTGAATAAAATATGGGTTTTATTTACATTTAACAGTGTCCAAACATTTTCTTTTGGAATTGGGGTTGTAATTATCCGTAGTGACATGATGTCAGTTTGCAAAACCCCGCTAGGAAATACATTTTGGCATCCGGAGACCATTCTAACTCTGCAGCACTGTTAGTGAATATAGCAGTCAGGGTGGAATATTTGATACCTACCACTGACTGCAAGTGGAAGATGAATAGCAGAAGATAACTCTCAGGGGGAGTTAGAAAAGTATTTCTAACTGGATAGTTCACAGCTGCAATTTCTGCATACTGGCACTCTTTCAAGATTTTTCCTGAAGTGAATATACAGTACGACTGCAGTTTTGGTGCAATAGAGAACTACTGTATGGGCAGAAATATGTGCCACTAGAAACTGAATTTGAATCATTTATATTTGAATTTGAATTGCTCAACTTGAATAATTGCATTACAAAACTGAATCTGAATCACATAATTAGGGCCCGAGCACCTTCAGTGCGAAGGCCCTATTGTATCTGTAGGAATTTTTCTTTCTTTCTTTCTTTCTTTCTTTTTTCTTCTGACGAAAGGAGGGCCTTTTTGCCCCCCTAAACGTGCCCAAAAAGTCACCAAATTTTGCACGCAAGTCAGGCCTGGCGAAAAATTTGATATTTAATGGTTTGCATTAATGGGCGTGGCAAAATGGCTCAACAGCGCCCCCTTGAAAACTTTGTGCCTCAAGCCCCACGATACGGTTTGACGTACATGCACGAAAATCGGTACACACCTGTATCATGGGACAACTTAAAGAAAAGTCTCTTGGCGTCATGCCCGAAACCGAACAGGAAGTCGGCCATTTTGAATTAATCGTGTCTGTTTGGCACAATTTATGCCATTCCTTCGGCAGTTAATTCAGCCCGAACCGTAACGTGCACCCAGGTGTGTTATACATCAAAATGTGCGTCTCCCTCCTGCAACCACACGCATTACTTTTCTCTTTCAAAAGCGTTACCGTGGCGACGCTAGACGCCAAAAAGCGCGCCCACCCTTCATCTGGTTGGTTCAGACAGAAAAAACTTTGCGCCTCAAGCCCCATAATACAGTTTGACGTACATGAACGAAAATTGGTACACTCCTGTATCATGTCGCAACTAAAAGAAAAGTCTCTTGGCGGCATGGCCGAAACCGAACAGGAAGTCGGCCATTTTGAACATTCTGAATTAATTGCGTAATTTTGGAGCAATATATGCCATTCCTTCGAGAGTTAATTCAGCCCGAACCGTATCGTGAACCCAGATGTGTTATACATCAAAATGTGCGTCTCCATCCTGCGACTACACGCATTACTTTTCTCTTTCAAAAGTGTTACCGTGGCGATGCTAGACGCCAACAAGCGCACCCCCCCTTCATCTGATTGGTCCATATTTGATAGTTCCCCAAAAGGCACCAAATTTGGCACGCAAGCCAGGCCTGGCGATAAATTTGATGTTTAATGGTTTGCATTAATGGGCGTGGCAAAATGGCTCAACAGCGCCCCCCAGAAAACTTTGTGCCTCAAGCCCCACAATACGGTTTGACGTACATGCACGAAAATCGCTACACACCTGTATCATGGCACAACTTAAAGAAAAGTCTCTTGGAGCCATGGCCGAAACCGAACAGGATGTCGGCCATTTTGAATAAATTGTGTCATTTTGGCGAAATTTATGCCATTCCTTCGGCAGTTAATTCAGCCCGAACCGTAACGTGCACCCAGGTGTGTTATACATCAAAATGTGCGTCTACATCCTGCGACACCACGCATTACTTTTCTCTTTCAAAAGTGTTACCGTGGCGACGCTAGACACCAAAAGGCACGCCCCCCCTTCATGTGATTGGTCCATATTTGATAGTTCTCCAAAAGTCACCAAATTTTGCATGCAAGCCAGGCCTGGTGATAAATTTGATATTTCATGGTTTGCATTAATGGGCGTGGCCTAACGGCTCAACAGCGCCCCCTAGAATACTTTTCTCTGCCATAACTTTTGAATGGTTTGACATAGACAGTTGTGGGTGGTGTCATGGGACTCTGTAATGAGTCCTTAAGCTTCGTTGGCCTTAATTAGCCCCGCCCCTTATTCTGATTTGTTGTCCCTTTTTTCTGCTATAACTTTTGAATGGTTTGACATAGGAAGTCGTGGGTGGTGTCATGGGACTCTGTAATGAGTTCTTAAGCTTCCTTGGCCTTAATTAGCCCCGCCCCTTCTTCTGATTGGTTGTCCCGATTTTCTGCTATAACTTTGGAATGGTTTGACATAGAGAGTCGTGGGTGGTGTCATCAGATTCTTTATGGAGTCCTTGACCTTCATTGGCCTGAATTAGTCCCGCCCCTTCTTCTGATTACAAATATTAAAAAAATTAGAAAAAAAAAGTTCCAGACATTTTATCGCTATGTTGGTCTCTTCTAAGCCAGTAAGCCAAAGTGAAAGGAATAGCTGAGACATAGCTCAGCCAGAAAATTGCAGTCTTTGGTGCCAGAGGTCGGGAGTTCGAGCCTGGCTGTAATTTTTGTGTTTTTTTACATCAAAATGTGTGTCTCTGTCCTGCGACGACGCACATTACTTTTCTCTTTCAAAAGTGTTACCGTAGCGACGCTAGACGCGAAAAAGCGCTCGTCCCCTTCATCTGATTGGTCCATATTTGATAGTTCTCCAAAAGTCACCAAATTTTGCATGCAAGCCAGGCCTGTTGATAAATTTGATATTTCATGGTTTGCATTAATGGGTGTGGCAAAATGGCTCAACAGCGCCCCCTAGAATACTTTTCTCTGCCATAACTTTTGAATGGTTTGACATAAAGAGTCGTGGGTGGTGTCATCAGATTCTGTATGGAGACCTTGACCTTCATTGGCCTGAATTAGCCCCGCCCCTTCTTCTGATTGGTTGTCCCTATTTTCTGCTATAACTTTTGAGTGGTTTGACATAGAGAGTCGTGGGTGGTGTCATTTCTGATATGCTTATGGGGGGCGGTGGACGTGAGTGCGAGGGCCCGTTCATCGCTGCTTGCAGCTTTAATTTGAATTTGTATTGTTTAATTTGAATCATTGCATTGAAAATCTGAATCTGAATAGCATAATTTGAAATTGAATTTATTAGTTTGGAACTGAATTTTTATAAACTTGAAACTGAATGTCACATTATGAAATTGAATTCAATTGTTCTGAAACTGTATTTGATCCTCACTGAAAATTCAACTCTCTTTATACTTTCACATTCAGTTCTCACAATTTAAATTCAGTTCTTGCAATTCAATTTCAATTTACTGGAGTTACTGTGCCAGACATCCGGGTCTTCCGGAGGAAGAGCAATCGAGTGCAGATACAAAGAACTCCTTTTCACGTAGCCTACTATAACCTCTATTTTCTTTCAACGATATAAACGACCAATGGGAGCTAGATATTTAGAAACCTATTGTGTTTTCTCCATTCTGTGTAAAAAGTGTAGATTTATATCTTGCCGTTTTTTAGAAAGATTTCTGCTGAGGAGTGTGTGAAGATTTGCGGCAACGGGTGAAGCCTGAACTATGGTTCTGTGTTAAATCGACGCAGAGCCTACGCCATAGTAATAATAAAACGAATCATAAAATGACCCCGATATGTCAACAGACATTTAAAAATCATGTTCATTTCAAATACTTATGTCACTGACAACAGCACTCAAGCCAGGATATTCCAGTTTAAAAAGAGGAGTTGCAGCCCTCAACTGATGTTGATGTTTTCATTTTTTGTTTTGGCCTGAAGCTCCACCCTCCACCTATCTCCCAATCACGAAGCCAGTATTGTTTCTGAAGCTCCACCCTCCACCTATCTCCCAATCACCAAGTCAGTATTGTTTCTGAAGCTCCACCCTCTACCTATCTCCCAATCACCAAGTCAGTATTGTTTCGGCATCCGGGTTGCCAGCTCGGCTCTAATTATCGCAGCCATGGCAGCCTACGTTCCTGCTGCATTCTGCAGCCTACCTGGCAACCTCTGGTCGGGGGGAGGAGGGGGAGGGTACACGCCGCTCAACAATATTTTGAAAGTGACTGCAGTACCAGTTTTGGCCATTTCTTACAGACGGCTCCTTTAAGGTTGAGTCGGCCACAGAAGCTACAATGACTGAACTGATTGAGGAAATTTTCAGCAAAAACAGTTTGCTAAGTTCAGAAAATTGCATTCCTTTACTATGATACAGTATTTAAATCCAGGAAAAGACAACACTATATCACATTAAGATATCCATCACAGCCAATATCTATTCTCATATCACAATAATGATGTAATAGTGATATATTGCTCAGCCCTATCTGTAAATATATATAATATATAATATATATTATAATATATACAAATATTGATGTTTAAAGCATCACAGCTCATTGAATCAGGACCCCCGTATTGAATCAAAATATTGCTGCCAACACACAGCCCATACAGTATGACACTAATGTGTTTCCACCCTCAGTGCAAGGGGAACATCCCTGACTTTTCTCTGACTTTCTTGACCAAATCTCATATCCAGCAAATAAAGTAATAATTAATGTTTTGCTTAAAGGTATAGTCGGTGATCGTGTTCAACAACATTTCTTGTTATACTGCAGGCCTGTAAAAACTCTGACCAATTCCTGCCTTGCGATGCGACCTGGATGCGTCCTCACCCCCCTCCCCCTCTGTCCCCCTCTCCTCCCTGCGCGTACTCGTCAAGTGTCACCCATTGCCGCAAATCTTCACACACTCCTCAGCAGAAATCTTTCTACAAAATGGCAAGATATAAATCTACACTTTTTACACAGAATGGAGAAAACACAATAGGTTTCAAAAAATATCTAGCTCCCATTGGTCGTTTATATCGTTGAAAGAAAATAGGTTATAGTAGGCTACGTGAAAAGGAGTTCTTTGGGCTCTTCCTCCAGAAGACCCGGATGTCTGGCACAGTAACTCCAGTAAATTGAAATTGAATTGCAAGAACTGAATTTGAATTGTGAGAACTGAATGTAGATTCAGTTTTTCAATGCAATGATTCAAATCAAACAATACAAATTCAAATTAAAGCTGCAAGCAGCGATGAACGGGCCCTCGCACTCACGGCCACCGCCCCCCATAAGCATATCAGAAATGACACCACCCACGACTTCCTATGTCAAACCATTCAAAAGTTATAGCAGAAAATAGGTACAACCAATCAGAAGAAGGGGCGGGGCTAATGTTCACCAATTATGGTCAAGGACTCAATACCCAGTCCCATGACGCCACCCACGACTCTTTATGTCAAACCTTTCAAAAGTTATGGCAGAGAATAGTATTCTAGGGGGCGCTGTTGAGCCATTAGGCCACGCCCATTAATGCAAACCATGAAATATCAAATCTATCGCCAGGCCTGGCTTGCATGCAAAATTTGGTGACTTTTGGAGAACTATCAAATATGGACTAATCACATGAAGGGGGGGGGCGCCTTTTGGCGTCTAGCGTCGCCACGGTAACACTTTTGAAAGAGAAAAGTAATGCGTGGTGTTGCAGGATGTAGACGCACATTTTGATGTATAACACACCTGGGGGCACGTTACGGTTCGGGCTGAATTAACTGCCGAAGGAATGGCATAAATTTCGCCAAAATGACACAATGTATTCAAAATGGCCGACATCCTGTTCGGTTTCGGCCATGGCTCCAAGAGACTTTTCTTTAAGTTGTGCCATGATACAGGTGTGTAGCGATTTTCGTGCATGTACGTCAAACCGTATTGTGGGGCTTGAGGCACAAAGTTTTCCGGGGGGCGCTGTTGAGCCATTTTGCCACGCCCATTAATGCAAACCATGAAATATTAAATTTATCGCCAGGCCTGGCTTGCATGCCAAATTTGGTGCCTTTTGGGGAACTATCAAATATGGACCAATCAGATGAAGGGGGGGTGCGCTTGTTGGTGTCTAGCGTCGCCACGGTAACACTTTTGAAAGAGAAAAGTAATGCGTGTAGTCGCAGGATGGAGACGCACATTTTGATGTATAACACACCTGGGTGCACGTTACGGTTCGGGCTGAATTAACTGACGAAGGAATGGATTAAATTTCGCCAAAATGACACAATTTATTCAAAATGGCCGACATCCTGTTCGGTTTCGGCCATGGCTCCAAGAGACTTTTCTTTAAGTTGTGCCATGATACAGGTGTGTAGCGATTTTCGTGCATGTACGTCAAACCGTATTGTGGGGCTTGAGGACCAAAGTTTTCCGGGGGGCGCTGTTGAGCCATTTTGCCACGCCCATTAATGCAAACCATGAAATATCAAATTTATCGCCAGGCCTGGCTTGCATGCCAAATTTGGTGCATTTTGGGGAACTATCAAATATGGACCAATCAGATGAAGGGGGGGGGTGCATTTGTTGGCGTCTAGCGTCGCCACGGTAACACTTTTGAAAGAGAAAAGTAATGCGTGTAGTCGCAGGATGGAGACGCACATTTTGATGTATAACACATCTGGGTTCACGATACGGTTCGGGCTGAATTAACTCTCGAAGGAATGGCATATATTGCTCCAAAATTACGCAATTAATTCAGAATGTTCAAAATGGCCGACTTCCTGTTCGGTTTCTGCCATGGCGCCAAGAGACTTTTCTTTTAGGTGCTACATGATACAGGAGTTTACCAATTTACGTTCATGTACGTCAAACCGTATTATGGGGCTTGAGGCGCAAAGTTTTCTCTGTCTGAACCAACCAGATGAAGGGTGGGCGCGCTTTTTGGCGTCTAGCGTCGCCACGGTAACGCTTTTGAAAGAGAAAAGTAATGCGTGGTGTCGCAGGATGGAGACGCACATTTTTATGTATAACACACCTGGGTGCACGTTACGGTTCGGGCTGAATTAACTGCCGAAGGAATGGCATAAATTTCGCTAAAATGACACGATTAATTCAAAATGGCCGACATCCTGTTCGGTTTCGGGCATGACCCCAAGAGACTTTTGTTTAAGTTGTCACATGATACAGGTGTGTACTGATTTTCGTGCATGTACGTCAAACTGTATCGTGGGGCTTGAGGCATAAAGTTTTCAAGGGGGCGCTGTTGAGCCATTTTGCCACGCCCATTAATGCAAACCTTTAAATATCAAATTTTTCGCCAGGCCTGACTAGGGTGCAAAATTTGGTGACTTTTTGGGAATGTTAAGGGGGGCAAAAAGGCCTTTACTTTGTCAGGAAAATAATAATAATAATAATTAAAGCTGCAAGCAGCGATGAACGGGCCCTCGCACTCACGGCCACCGCCCCCCATAAGCATATCCGAAATAACACCACCCACGACTTCCTATGTCAAACCATTCAAAAGTTATAGCAGAAAAAAGGGACAACCAATCAGAAGAAGGGGCGGGGCTAATTCAGGCCAATGAAGGTCAAGGACTCCTTAAAGAATCTTATGACACCACCCACGACTCTCTATGTCAAACCATTCCAAAGTTATAGCAGAAAAGCGGGACAACCAATCAGAAGAAGGGGCGGGGCTAATTAAGGCCAACGAAGCTTAAGGACTCATTACAGAGTCCCATGACACCACCCACAACTTCCTATGTCAAACCATTCAAAAGTTATGGCAGAGAAAAGTATTCTAGGGGGCGCTGTTGAGCTGTTAGGCCACGCCCATTAATGCAAACCATGAAATATCAAATTTATCGCCAAGTCTGTCTTGCATGCAAAATTTGGTGACTTTTGGAGAACTATCAAATATGGACCAATCAGATTTCAAAATGGCCGACTTCCTGTTCGGTTTCGGCCATGGCTCCAAGAGACTTTTCTTTAAGTTGTGCCATGATACAGGTGTGTAGCTATTTTCGTGCATGTACGTCAAACCGTATTGTGGGGATTGAGGCACAAAGTTTTCCGGGGGGCGCTGTTGAGCCATTTTGCCACGCCCATTAATGCAAACCATGAAATATCAAATTTATTGCCAGGCCTGACTTGCATGCAAAATTTGGTGACTTTTGGGGAACTATCAAATATGGACCAATCAGATGAAGGGGGGGTGCACTTGTTGGCGTCTAGCGTCGCGACGTTAACACTTTTGAAAGAGAAAAGTAATGCGTGTAGTCGCAGGATGGAGACGCACATTTTGATGTATAACACATCTGGGTTCACGATACGGTTCGGGCTGAATTAATTCTCGAAGGAATGGCATATATTGCTCCAAAATTACACGATTAATTCAGAATGTTCAAAATGGCCGACTTCCTGTTCGGTTTCGGCCATGGCGCCAAGAGACTTTTCTTTTAGTTGCGACATGATACAGGTGTGTACCGATTTTCGTTCATGTACGTCAAAGCGTATTATGGGGCTTGAGGCGCAAAGTTTTTTCTGTCTGAAGCAACGAGATGAAGGGTGGGCGCGCTTTTTGGCGTCTAGCGCCGCCACGGTAACACTTTTGAAAGAGAAAAGTAATGCGTGTAGTCGCAGGATGGAGACGCACATTTTGATGTATAACACACCTGGGTTCACGATACGGTTCGGGCTGAATTAACTCTCGAAGGAATGGCATAAATTGCGCCAAAGTGACACGGTTAATTCAAAATGGCCGACTTCCTGTTCGGTTTCGGGCATGACGCCAAGAGACTTTTCTTTAAGTTGTCCCATGATACAGGTGTGTACCGATTTTCGTGCATGTACGTCAAACCGTATCGTGGGGCTTGAGGCACAAAGTTTTCAAGGGGGCGCTGTTGAGCCATTTTACCACGCCCATTAATGCAAACCATTAAATATCAAATTTTTCGCCAGGCCTGACTTGGGTGCAAAATTTGGTGACTTTTTGGGCATGTTAAGGGGGGCAAAAAGGCCATCACTTTGTCAGAAGAAAAAAAAAAATAATAATAATAAAAATTCCTGCAAATACAATAGGGCCTTCGCACTGCAAGTGCTCGGGCCCTAAAAATTCCTGCAAATACAATAGGGCCTTCGCACTGAAGGTGCTCGGGCCCTAATGATGTGATTCAGATTCAGTTTTTTAATGCAATTATTCAAGTTGAGCAATTCAAATTCAAATATAAATTGTTTAAACACTACTGTCAATCGCACGAAAGGGAATGGTCTTTGAAAGAAGTGTAAACTCTGGGGCCAATAGAAGTCAATTTGTGCGGTAATGAAGTCCTCACTATTTTCATCTGGGAAATGGAGGAAATGTTTTGTTATAGTTCTTTAGAGCTTCTCAAGCTTTTGTATATGAATAAATACTTGGATTCAATAGACTACTTGAACTTGCTATGGTTGCCACTCTGTGTCACCTGTCTTCTTGACATGAGAAAGGGGTGGAGATTCATTTAAAGGTGGAATTAAACTCACATTTCTCTTATTTCACAAATATTCTCAACAAGCCTTTGCTGTACTTGATACGTGTTGAACATGTCCCTGTCGTTCTCATGGGAAAAGTTGTCCAGTTCTATTCAGAATGGCTAAGGGGCTCGTTGAGCGTGGTCTTTTTATTTTCAACAGACAGTAAGGATTATGGGTTTCTAAGTTGGAAACAATGGTGGAAGGAGTCGAAGGCGAAATCCATCGGTGATGTGGTTTAATGCACGATAATCAATACAAAGCTGAAAGGACTTTACTTTGGCAAACATTCAACCCTTAGAGGTTGATGGTCTGAGTATTTTTGCACTACCTTGATTTTGCCTTGAGATAAATTTAGCATTTGCCTCTTAGGACGCGGAGCCCCAGGTAGCAGATCAACTGAGCAATTGAAGGGTGGTGATGAGCAAAGAGAGAGTTCTCGTCACTAAATGCTTCTTTCATTTTACTCAGGTAGCATGGTAGACAAATTGACCCCATTCAGACCTTGAATGAAATAGTCCATATGCTAGGTAGGTTCAGGGCAGATTCAGATCTGGTCACTCTGGATACATTTGAAAATGGTTGGGGATACTTGTGTTTAATTTTGTGTGTGAATGACAACAATACAGTCATTTGTTATTTGTTTTATTCTACATAACTCTGCTGGATCTTTCCTTGCGTAGTATCCACCCTGATTTGTATTACAAATATCAAAATTACGTTTGGAAGAAGAAGAAAAGATTATGGTAGATCTTCTTCACCTCACCATGTGAGTTTTGCCTGTTATTTCCAGCAGCTCCCTTTGGAGATTAAAATGAACAATAAAATCTATAATTGCAAGCAAAAATGATATGCATGCTTGTTTGCATACAGAGTGGGAAGGTCAGATCCGATCACTCAGGAAGCATTTTGGGACTCATTTTAGTTCCAGGTGGGAACACACATGCCAAGCGCTGGCAATTTGGGACAGGATTTCTCAGGCAGGGCCGCCGCAAGGGGTGTGCGAACCGTGCGACCGCACGGGGCCTCGCGCCCCAAGGGGCCTCGCGCTATGGGCCGTTTTTTTTTTTTTTTTTTTTTCAAATTTTTTTTTTTTTCAAATTTTTTTTTCCTTTTTTCCCTTATAAATATCAACAGTCACGTTCCATTACAGACCTAAATGTGTACTAGTCTGTGCATATCAATAAATATATGTGCAATGATGCGCGTGTCTGTTGTTCAACACAACTGCATCAGACCAAGCGCAGACACAAGCTGCTCTGATCCAGACGGGTGGAGTGTGGAACAAACTGTCACTCAATGTCGAGAGAAAGAGACAGATTCAGGAAATTTCCATCAGGGGATGAAAAAAGAAAAAAACTAAAGAAAATGGAAGAGTTTAATGCCTCTCTGAAAGGCTCGTTTGATAAATTTGTTACAAAAATCACAGATCCGACCGGGTCTCAAGCAGCCGTGGGGCCCCGCGTTGAGGCAAGAGATGATGATGAGGCAGGGGAAGGTATCCAGTATTTTGCTAATTGGATAGTTAAAATTGCGCATATAGACACCCGATCCGACCCGAAAAACCCCAAAATTTTGCCCCCCCCAGCCATTTCGCACAGGGCCTCGCAAATCTCCCAGGTGGCTCTGTTCTCAGGATGCCTGTTAATGCAAAGTCTGAATGGTGCCATAGTCCGGAGGATTAGGAACAGTATTCACAAAACAACTTGAAAAAGCTATGTGGGTACAGCTAATAGGAATTAGGTGGTATGACAGGTCATCCTTTATATGAAAGATTTCCATTTAACAGTCACATATGACTGCTGAAATGAAGATTATATGACATCCATGGATGATTTAAGACTAGCAGTATGGTGTTTGCTTGAAATTCAATTCAATTCAATTCAATTTTATTTATATAGCGTCTAATACAACAGAGTTGTCTCTAGACGCTTTACAGAGACCCATACCCAGAACATGACCCCCGAGCAGTTATTACATAAACAATGGCAGGTAAAAACTCCCCTAGTGGGAGAAAAACCTTAAGCCAAACAGTGGCAAGGAAAAACTCCCCTTTAGGAGGGAAGAAACCTTGAGCAGGACCAGGCTCATCAGGGGGGACCCTCCTGCCGAGGGCCAGACTGGTGGGTCAGGGACGGCAACAGCACAGCAGGCAGGTGGAAGCAGCAACGGGATGACCGGGGGTGGGGACCGCAGGCCAGCACACAGCTCCCGAAGCTCCGGCCCAATCAGCAAGTCCCAGGTTGGGGTGCAGGGTCAGGAAAAGACTTGTGCTCCGTAATGCAAGCTACAAGCCACCCACGGCCACCTGCAGGAAAAAGAAAGAAATGACTATCTGATGGTGGGTTCACACCTTGGTTTGTTTACTGTCATTAATTCAGTAAGCAGGCGTGTCTATTAGAGGAAGACAAATATGTAAATATCGGAAGAAGATTAATGTGTGGTGGAATATACCCATGTATAAAGTCTGTTTTATTACAGTCGTACATGTATTGGTTGTCATCGTGCGGAGTCTTTCTATTAACTTTTATTTATCCTTTTATGAAGGGAAGGATGATCACCCGGGTAAATGGACTGAGCTCAGCTGTGTAAAGACGTCAAAGAAGGCAGACATGAGAGCAAACAGATTCAAAAAGTCAAGACAATGCTGGCCCAATATCTGTGTTTACCAACTGATGATAAACAACAATCTGGCAATCGGCAGAGAGTTGACCTGGGCAGAAATGCTATGACTTCACGAGGAGATGGACCACAGGTGTACACGATGATCACCAGGGAAAATGGGTCGCCCTTTCAAAGTCTACACACACACACACACACACACACACACACACACACACACACACACACACACACACACACACACACACACACACACACACACACACACACACACACACACACACACACACACACACACACACACACACACTCATCATCAATCAAGACAGACCACAAAACCTCCATTGTGAGATATTTGACTTCAGTTATATTGCACCCTTCCTTTCACAAAAAATGCAAACAATCATATTAATACACATCAAAGTAGATGTAGGCTGAAAACACCTGCAGTGTCATTGCTTTGCCCAACGTTTATAGTATTCACTGACCCATGGGAGTATTATGATTTTGATTATTCTTCAGGGTGATTGATGTGTCATGCACCCCATGGCTTCTATGCATATTAAAGCATCCTTCACCATTGATCTATTGATGCATGGGATTGTGTAATGAATATGCAAAACTGTAGGCTGTACATCTGAGCAACTGGCTACTTGTGACATCACCTTCAAGTCACAGGTGTTTGATTTATGCTGTCCAGACAGGACACTAGTGGCTTGTAAATTAGATGTCATAAGTACAACAATACTAGCACTCCTGTGTCTGTGCCAGCTGAAAAACATCCCGGCATGCTACCTCCAAATCTCCAGCCCCTCCTCACAGCCCCTGCCAGAGTCCCTCCCATCCTTTTTCGTCTCTCTATCTGCTCATTAGTGCTTGGTTTTCAACAAAGAGCCATCTGGGTATGGCTACCTGCCAGCTCAGGTGGGCCATTACACAGAAAAGACAGCCTCTCTTCAACATCTGTCTGGCAGGATCAAAGACATTTCTGTTTACCCTCTTAACTCCCCCTCTCACATTTTCCTCCCTGTCTCTCCCTCCTCCCCACCTTCCTACCTCTCCTATTTCTGCCAGTATAAGTTCCCATACATTAAATAAGAAGCAGGCTAAATGTGGCATCCCTCCCACCCTTCATCTCGATCTCCACCTCTTTGTCACTTTGCAGATCTTTCCTTCACACTTACGCTGCCATGCCTTCTTCGGGACAGCTTCATTTTCTCTTTGTGGATGTTTTTTAGTTAATGGTTTTCCTCTGCATATAATGAGGGAGACGTTCTACTCACAATATAATAGACGTCAAAGTTGTGAAATTAACAAATGCATCAAGCTGGCTTCTCCTGTAATTATTTACCCTTTGGTTTTCAGATGTTAACATGTTGCTGTGAGTGTTTAACAGATTTCACACATTGGCAGCTGCAAGTAGTGGCTGAATTGTAAAAGCAGACCAGTGGTTCCCAAACCTTTTCTAGTCCTTTTCTTGTCTCCAGCTAATTAATCACACTTGTATAGTAGATAATCTGACACTACTGAAAATGTGAAAGAAAAACAATAGTTTAAATAGTGCACATTTGTATAAATTAAATATAAACACCAATGGCATGCAACGCACAATTATTTCCATCCGTGCACCTTAGTAGCACATTTTTGTAAATTTCTTCCAATGAATTCCATAACTTACCATGCTTAGCCTGACACATACATTAAAGAGGACAAAACTTTGATTTGATAGCTGAAGAACCAGTTTTGTCCAAAATACCTATTTTATTTTAGCCTGCTAGGTGAGTAAACAAGTTATTGCAGGTGTCTTTACTGTGACACTCAACATTATCAGGACAGACTGGGCTGCTCTGAGCTCAATAAGCTCATATATTATCTGCACAACTTACCAATTTCTTTCTTTTTTAAATATATATATATATATATATATATATATATATATATATATATATATATATATATATATACCGTATTTTCTGGACTATAAGCCGCTACTTTTTTCATAGGTTTTGAACCATGCAGCTTATACAAAGGTGCGGCTATTCTGTGGATGTTTCCTCCACCGCTCGGGGCGCTCTAACCAGAATTAGAATCAAAACTAAGACATAATAAATGCAAAGAAGAATACGCTTCTTCTTCTTTAGCAGATAGAAGTAGGTAGAAGCAGATTTCAAACAGATAAATAGATAAATAAATACCGGTTATTTTCTCTTGGTTCCGTCCCGTTTTAATCAGCAAAGTTGCTGCCGTGTTAAAAGACACTGTTAGGAAAGGTTCTATTTAGGTACAAACATGAACATCATTTACAGTTCAAAATCCTTCTGTACATGTAGTAAATATCTAATCTAACAACATAAATATCTGCGGCTTGCATATCTTTTTTTTTTTAAAAAGAGTGGATGCAGCTTGTATGCAGGTGCGGCTTGTATATCTTTTTTTTAATTATTTTTTTAGAAATAGAGCGGATGCGGCTTATATGCAGGTGCGGCTTATAGTCCAGAAAATACGGTATATATATATATATTTTTTTTTTTAATACTTATCACTTTCTTGATGCTTTTTTTTTTTTACTCCTCCTGTTTTTCTCCTTTCGTTTGTCACTGCCAAATGGATAACATCTCTTCATTTTGACAGAACCTCATCAGTTTTGTTTAGTAAGATGCAGCCAGAGTGAGCGGTAGAAGCGGGGCCCCTTTAGAGAGTTCTCCACCAGCCAACCACTGTCATTGCAAATTCTCCTCATTGTCACTGCACTGTTGCGATTCAAAGCTGGTTGGCCATCGGGGGCCCCCTTCTGGCTCAGGGCCCCAAGTATTTGGCTGGTATGCCTGTTGGCAAGTGGTGCCTCTGATTATACTAGCAATGTCCAAGCATTCAGTTATTCATTCATTCATAACCCCCCCTGCAATGACTTTGTACCCCCCGCTTTGGGAACCACTGAAATAGACCAATAAGCATGGTGGACTATATATGCAGAGAGTTAAAGAAAAACAAGCCACATTTAGAGCTTGTAATATGATACAGATGGGTCTCCAGCATACCTGTCAAGTCTCCCGTTTTGGCCGGGAAACTATCGTATTTCACCCCTCTTTCCCATCCTCCCGTATTAGTATTTTCCTGTTTTGTAATATAATATTTTTTAAACAGCAAACTAAATTGTCACTAATTCGCAATAACTGCCCCCTGCTGTAGCCTGGTTCTCACGAGGTTAGCGGCAACAACGGGAACAAACTCGGAACAACAAATCAGAGATGGATGGATGTAACAAGAGAGAAGGCATTTCTGCCCAAAAAAAGTGAAGACTTCCTCTAAATATCTCTAAAAATGGGAAACCGAATTTACTTTCCTAAAGAGGAGCAGGATGGGGCTCAGTTACGAATTCTGAAAGATGTGTAACTGCGTTTTTTAGTGTCTCTCACGAGGGAAGGACCGATGTCCGTCAGCAGCACCAGCGTTGTGTAATCAGTCAGTGAATACCAGAGAGCCACATGAATAAAAATGACAAATTAAAAGAAAATGTAAATGTGTCACTTGAAGACAATCAATATGTATATAAACTGAAAATATTTAAAATGAATAAATGTGCTTTAATTCACTTTTAGTATTTTCATTTAGGCTCTTTTATGGGAATTACATACATAGGAATGTCCCCAGCATTTCAGTGTCAACAAAGGTAGAACTATCAGATTCTGAGCACATAATTATAATTTGCAAGTGGTTGCCAGGTAGTTATTTTACATTTCTCGTAAACCTGTCTTAGAATGTAAGATACTGGACCTCAGTTGGTGGAAAATTTCCCGTATTTTTGTTATTATATTTTTTATTTGCAAAATAGACAGACAGCTTATACATGCTGCTCTACAATTTGTAAACATATTGAGTCTCATCATCTACGCATAGAAGAAAGAAAAAAAAAGAAAAGGGAAAGAAGGGAGAAGGAAAAAAAAAATAAATAAAAGTAACCTAGAATTTGAATAACAGGGCATCCTTGCACAAGCACTTATGGCCCTTTTCCACTAGTACCTACTCAGCGCGCTTCTACCCGCCACGCTCCCGTCTTGCGCTTTTCCACTACGGGCCGAGGCGTGTGGAGCCGTGCCAAGCAGATACTTTTTCTGTACCGAGGCTGCCGAGGTTCTAAGCGTGCTGAGTCGGCCCTGGATCTGACGTCATCACCCTCCACGCCACTGATTGGTCGGGGGGCGGGGCCGTCAGACGTTTGAATCAGGAAGTGGGAGTCAGCGCGAGAGCGACTCGCGGCTTGCAGCGATTTTATTATACAGCGCAAACGTCTGTTTGGTGATCCAACTCTGATGTTCATAAACCTGCTGGCTGAGGAGAGAGTTAAAAAAGGGATGTAGACGGGCGATAAGGAACGATCAGATCCACCAGGAGCTCTGTTTCTTCTCAGCCGCTCGCGGCTCCAGCTGATTTCTGATCAGCGCCGACACGAACAAAGCGGTTGCGCAATCGAGTACGTCACAGCAGCTTCACCCTAACCCTCTCACCTGGGTGTGGAAAAACAAATGAGGACAAAGCGAGTAGAGGCGGTACGAGGCGTGACGAGCCGTCCCGACAGGGCCGGTTCTAGAAAATGATGACTAGGGGTGCATCTTTTAGATCAGAGGGGGTGCACATGCCTGACACGTTATTCAATACTAAATTATGCATTTTCCCATAATTTCAAGCGGAATGATAATAGCAAAACAAGAATATTTAAAGTGTATTTCAAATGCTTTATTGCAGCAATATGCTGCAGAACAAAGAAAATGCTACATTTAGCATTTAATGCTACATCTAGCAACAGAAAATAAAACATAGCAACAAAAATAAATATAACCATAAATATACAAGACTGTCTCAGAAAATTTGAATATTGTGATAAAGTCCTTTATTTTCTGTAATGCAAAAATGTCATACATTCTGGATTCATTAAAAATCAACTGAAATATTGCAAGCCTTTTATTATTTTAATATTGCTGATCATGGCTTACAGCTTAAGAAAACTCAAATATCCTATCTCAAAAAATTAGAATATTCTGGGAATCTTAATCTTAAACTGTAAGCCATAATCAGCAATATTAAAATAATGAAAGGCTTGAAATATTTCAGTTGATTTGTAATGAATCCAGAATGTATGACATTTTTGTTTTTTTTAATTGCATTACAGAAAATAAAGGACTTTATCACAATATTTATAATTTTCTGAGACAGTCCTGTAAACTTGCTTGTGTGGTTGTGGTTGAGCCACTTGCAAATATCCACTTTGTGTTAACGGAGCAGCAGAGAGCAGCGTCTTGCTGGTGCAGGCGACTGCGCGCTGGACGCAGATGAGTGACGTAAGGCTGATTTATGGTTCCGCGTTACACCAACGCAGAGCTTACGGTGTAGGGTACGCGGGTAAGCGAACGTACGGTGCGCGTCGCCGCGTACCCTACGCCGTAGGCTACGCTGTCGATTTAACGCGGAACCATAAATCTGTCTTGACATGCGCGCATTTGTCAGTTTTCTTTTCGTCTTTTCAACTGAGCATGCAAACACATAAACTGAGGGTGCAATGCATGCTTATGCACCCTCGTAGACCCGGGCCTGCGTCCCGAGCCGGGGCGCGCTGAGTAGGTACTAGTGGAAAAGCGCCATTACATTCTCCCGGCACTCCTATACAGGCATATATATACCTAAGATAATAGGCAACTGTCAACTCCCAAAAATGGGAAAACGATAGTGATAGTTAAAGTATAACCATAACAGTCATTATAATAGAATATTTATCTGCCCCATGTACCCCATCTTTCATCAATTTCCCATATTTTTAAATCCAAAACTTGACAGGTATGATCCCCAGTCCCTCTGCAACTGCAGTTAATATCACGGAAAGCACTGATGTCTTTTTTGCTAGGTTGCCCCCTTTGTGGTTCCGAGATAGTACATTCATCTGGTCTGGCCCAGTAGATACGGGGGATCAGGGAAAGTGTTATCCTTTAAGCCAGGTGCTGCTGTTCAACACAGCAAGTTCCTGCTGACTGAAACACTTCCCTGCATGCTTCTGTCTGCTCGTCTGACGATCTTCTCACATGCTCAGTGTGCGTGTGAAGAGGTTACTCAGGCCTTCTGTCTGAGCTGTGAGAGTGCAAATGCAAGGAATGTGGCGACAATGTTTGATTGCGGAGAACAGACTTTCTGGTAGCCTGCTCGATGTAAAGCTGGAATCGCTCTGTTGTTGTTTTCAAGCTTTTTGCTCAGACCTAATAAATATTGATTAGTCTTCCTTTCAGGATCAATAGTGACGCTATTTTAGTTATGCCTGTTTGCCGGGATGCATTCTGATCAATGACAAAGCTATTTTTTGTGTCAAGGGCAGGACTTCAGGCAGGATGAGCGAGAGAGACGGGCTTAGCTGATGGAGCGTTCAAGGCTGCAAAAACTTCATCAGCTAAACTAAACTCCTCCCGTCTATCCCATAAATAGTCTTCTCTTCTGAAAGTGTTGCAAGTGAATTCATCTTGAGAGATTCTGCATGCTCTGTGTTACACATAGCAGCATCCGTGACAATTACATCACTGTCAAACTGCAACATGCCACCCGCTGTTCTGTGAGTTTTGACAAACACTTCAGGGGAACCCAAGCTGGAAAGTGACACATCCCCTCACATTTCTTGATCTCTTTCTTTGACTCGTCCTCTCTCTACCCTGGCACTTCTTTCTCCTACAATGACTTAGAGCCAGAGGAGTGGCTCTTAGTCCATATTTCTCCGGCACCGTGTTCAGCAGGAGACGGCCAACTGGAGCGTAAAACAAGGCTGTGGTCTGCAGGTAGCCGGTGGTTGAGCTCACCTGGTGCTAAATTTGCTTTGACAGGTGAGATCACAGCCTAGCGGCGGGGCGCTGCACCCAACAGAGAGGCGAGAAGCATGAGGCTGCAGGAGCGCAGCCTCTCAGGGCCTACCTCTGCACAACAGCTCAGAGGAAGAGAATAGAACCTCCAATAGATGAAAAGGCTGGACTGGCTTTTACGGGGGGACATACTAGTATTTGAGATCACTTTTAGAATGAGAATAAAATGCTTAATACAAGCATTGGTCATACTTAACATGTTTAACCCTTTATAGTAACAGAACACAGGATATTATGTCATTTGTCATATAGAAGATATTAAAATAATGAAAGTAAAATACTTGTTTTTCTACAAATTTACGCACTAGTTAAAAGCGACGCCCTATCAATCAAAGAAGAGGACATTACACATGAGGTGCAAGCTGTTTTCGAGCCCGGGTATGATTTTGTTGATGAAATCTGTACAGAAGGGGCTTTTAATCTTTCATGGCCCTGGGGAGACTAAGGCCTTCTGGTCTTAACAAGATAGGAATTAAGGCTACACTAAAAATAGACTGGATTTTAGGGTCATAGCTACTGTTTGTTCGCCAGAAGGAGACCTTAAGTATCATGACATATTCTCAGCTCATTACCAGACCATAAGAACAATTTTACAGAACAAATGGGTGAAATTAAACAAGAGTTAAGTTGAAAATAGCTTCCTTTTTAACGTTTCACTGGAAAGCGATAGTGCTTTGCTGTGCACTTGTGCATGTTTTTTTTCTACAATTTCTGTTCCCCCCAGAGTTTTTATTTGTTTCACTCAGATGCAAAATGCACCACAGGGAAACAACACCTTTTGTGTGTGTGTGTGTGTGTGTGTGTGTGTGTGTGTGTGTGTGTGTGTGTGTGTGTGTGTGTGTGTGTGTGTGTGTGTGTGTGTGTGTGTGTGTGTGTGTGTGTGTGGAGACACACAAAAACCTCTGTACTCAAACTTATCCCGGCTCCATAGCTGCAACTCAGCAAATGTGGCGGGCAGGGTTTAATTTTCTGCCCCCCCCCCTCCACTTCAGCCCCAGCCTCATGCATTTTTCATCGCCACCATCCTGTTCCCACCCAGTCACTGCTGCTGCACAATGCTATTGATCGGCGATTAAGCCATCAAACTGTTATAAAGAGGTTAATATTTTAAGGCTGTTATGCCTTTCCGTCCCTCGTACATTAATGTGGCCCCTGTTGTATAGTTTCGAGGGTTTTTTAAGAGTTTTAGGAGTTTCCGCTCTTGTGCGAGGTCAGGTTATGAATGTTTGATGTAATGCAGACGACAGTGTTTTTTGTTTTTTTGCCCCCCCCCCCCCCCCCGCTCTGATACAATGCTTACCCTGGCACAGAGGCGGTGCATTCAATAAGCGGTTCCAAAGGTTGAAGAGGAACAATGTCAGTCACGGGGAGACTCGGGGGGAGGGTCATTCACTGCAGCCCCACATGTAGGATGTGTCTAGTTGTTGACCAATTTGTTTATGCTAATTCTAATAGATCTCTGCAGACCACCTGGCAATATTGAAGGTTCAGCATTAATTGTGACCCTTGGGCAAAGAATTTGCAGTCTCATCCTATTCTAGCAACTGATGAGCATCTTGAGTTATTTTTAGGTGTTAATCCAGAGGATGGGCTTCTCTCTTTTTCTTCAAGTAATGCATGCACTATAGATATGCTTAGCAACACTTCCTATATGTATGAAATTATATTTTCACTCTTTCTCAGACTATATTTTAATAACTGGAAGTTCTCAACACTTTTTGTCGGGTGAAAATACTCACATCAGACACATCAGCTGTGGCATTTACAATTAATTATTTTAGTTTTATCTTTTCCCTTCTCACAGTTTTGGTTAAATTAACATTTATTAATCGGCTTTATTTTTCTAACTTAACCTAGTCAAACAAAACTTTTCAGCCAAGGCAATAAAAATACAACTATCTTCTTTTTTTTTCTATGTTGTTTTATAGTTACCCGAAGGCAGCATTCAACCACTTGAAATCAAATTTATGACAGTGAATGGGAGCTAAAGGCATGTGAAATTGGAAATTGTGCAGTATTTTGTTTTAGATGGCATTTTAAAATGTGACTATTATCTGATTTTTTAGCATAAATTAATCATTAGTTTTCAGAATAGAATCAGCATCTACAGCCATTATAACAATAGTATTAGATTTAACCTTAATAATAATAAACTTTCCTAAAAACAACCTCCATCAATTAATATCCTGAAAAACTGGATATTAGTCAAATGTCAATTTATCAGCAGCACTTGAAATCTTTTGAGTATTTTTTTTTCCTGATCAAAGTAACTTGCAATGGTTTAATAAAACGTTTGCCTCACTAAAGCCTCTATATACCTATTCTCCTGCTGACATTGAATCCTGAAATTATGAGACTGACCTGATTAACTGGAGTTCCTGAGGAGATCTTTCACTTCCTGCTGAATGACAAGTATGTATTCATGTTCAACTCTTATGGAAACTCATTCATTTTTGAATGCGCAGAATAACCCAGCAGGTACCTGAGTACAATGTCAATTGGAGTATGCCTTCTAGGTGCCTTGTGTATATGAATAATGCTGTAAAACAAAGATTAAATGGGATACAAAGTGTAAGATAAGATATGTACATATGTGAGAAGTATAAATTGCCAAGCCCTGGGAGCTGGAGGAATGGTGCAAAAAGAAATTATTGTACTGAAGTGGGAAATAGCAATAAGATAAATATGAATAAGATAAATAAATCATGAACTTGTACACTTGGGAGATGGTGGGGGTCATAAATAAAGAAATCAGTCACAGCAGTTAAGATGCAATACAGTTAGCATCAATAACAATGAATCATACAAGAGTCAGCATGTTGTGGTGTACATTGTGTCCGTGCATTGGAGCTTTTACATGAAAGAAGGAAGGGAGGGGGGCATGGCAGTTATGTGGTACAAGTGTCTCCCTGGTCAAGCAGGGACATATGTGACATTTGGGAGATGGATAAAATGCTGTGATCATGTAGGGGGGAGGAGAGGGCTTCTGCAGATGCTCACAACACTGTGGTTGCAGTAGGTTTTGCAGATTTCTCCCTGTGTCTAAGGCTGTGAATCCAGAATTTTCAGGTCCTTTTTCATGATACTTTGGAGAGCATCTCTCTTTAAGTGCAACTAGACTATGTTGCAGGCATGGCTGACTCCACTGTGCACCTGTCAAAGTCAACCAACTGCTGGTGTATCGGGTTTCTTTTCTTCAACTTCTTCAAGAAGTTGAGCTTTCTAAACCACCACTGTTATGATTGTGGGCCATTAGAGCTCTTGACTGATATGAACTCAAAGAAATGTAGGTCTCCATTCTTTCTCTGTTGAATCTAATAAGATAGTGGAAATTGTTCTTGAGCCTCGTTATGTCCAAAATCTGTAATTTTGTCTGTGTTATAAGCAAGACTCCAGCAACTCTCAAGATTTTCAGCCTGTTCTCTTCCGACCTATGAAACTGATGTTGGAGTTGGGTATGGACTTGCAGTGTGTTGCATTTGTTCTCAGAAGTTGTAATATCTAAGTTCCTAGTGTCAAGTTTCAACTGGAATGACCCATAAGGTCAGAATGCCAAATCAGTCACTTTTTATCAGTGGACATTGTGCTGTACTGTTTTTATGTGCTAAATACCGGAGTCCAGAGTTCAGACACGATCATGGCATATAATACATATTTTATCAAACACTTCTGACTACCTGTGAGAGTCCTTTTTTCTCCAACTTTGTAACTGGAAGAAGAAGTTTGGTTAAGTATTTATTATAAGTAGGGTTGTACCAATCAGGAGTTTTTAGCTCCCCATCCGATCCCGATCACTTGAGTTTGAGTATCTTTATCACAACCCGTTCAAAAGTTATGGCAGAAAGTAGGAACTATCAGATATCGACCAATCAGATGAAGGGGCGGGGCTAATTTTCAGCAATTATGTTCAAGGACTCAAAACCGAGTCCGATGACACCACCCACGAGTCTTATGTCAAACCATTCAAAAGTTATTGCAGAAAATCGGAACTATCACATATCGACCAATCAGAAGAAGGGGCGGGGCTAATTTGCACCAATTAAGGTGGAGGAGTCAAAACCAAGTCCGATGACACCACCACGACTCTGTATGTCATACCATTCAAAAGTTATGGCAGAAAATAGGATCTATCAAATATCGACCAATCAGAAGAAGGGGCGGGGCTAATTCATGCCAATTATGATCAAGGACTCAAAACCGAGTCAGATGACACCACCCATGACTCTTTATATCAAACTATTCAAAAGTGATGGCAGAAAGTAGGGACTATCAAATATGGACCAATCAGATGAAGGGGGGGCGCGCTTTTTGGCGTCTATCATTGCCACGGTAACGCATTTGACTGAGAAAAGTAATGCGCGTCGTCGCAGGATGGAGACGCACATTTTGTATGTATAACACACCTGAGTGCACGTTACGGTTCGGGCCGTAACTGCCGAAGGAATGGCATAAATGTCGCCAAAATTACACGATTAAGTCAAAATGGCCGACTTCCCGTTCAGTTTCGACCATGGCTCCAAGAGACTTTTCTTTAGGTTGCGATATGATACTGGTGTGTACCGATTTTCATGCATGTACGTCAAACCGTATTGTGGGGCTTGAGGCACAAATTTTTCTAGGGGGCGCTGTTGAGCCATTTTGCCACGCCCATTAATGCAAACCATGAAATATCATATTTATCGCCAGGCCCGGCTTGCGTACAAAATTTGGTGACTTTTGGGGAACTATCAAATATGGACCAATCACATGAAGGGGGGCTCACTTTTTGGCGTTTATTGTCGCCACGGTAATGCTTTTGAAAGAGAAAAGTAATGCGCGTAGTCACAGGATGGAGACGCACATTTTGATGTATAACACACCTGGGTGCATGTTACGGTTTGGGCCGTATTAACGGCCAAAGACATGGCATAAATTGCGGCAAAATTACACGATTAATTCAAAATGGCCGACTTCCTGTTCGGTTTTGGCCATGGTATGGTGCCAAGAGACTTTTCTTTAAGTTGCGACATGATACAGGTGTGTACCAATTTTCGTGCATGTACGTCAAACCGTATTGTGGGGCTTGAGGCACGAAGTTTTATAGGGGGCGCTGTCGAGCCATTAAGCCACGCCCATTAATGCAAACCATGAAATATCAAATTTTTAGCCAGGCCTGGCTTGCGTGCAAAATTTGGTGACTTTTGCGGCATGTTTAGGGGGGCAAAAAGGCCCCCATTTCGTCGGAAAAATAAAAATAAAAACGAGAACAATTCCTACAGATACAATAGGGCCTTCGCACAATTTTTCTATAGGGTTTAGCACAGGATTTTAACTTATTTGGAACTGGCTCTCCATGCATGAAATAGAGTCCCACTGAGAGAGGGAAACATTAGTGGCGTGTGAACAAAGACAGGTTGCCAGAGGTGAGAATGGACATGTCACGGCTTTTATTTTGACAGTGTTCTTGAGGGGAAAGGAGGTAGATAAATGGAGAGTGCCATAGGTGGTAGTGCGGCGGGATTCACACCTGCAGGATTTTGGAATGCTGAGTAACAAAGTCAGTAAGATAGCAGCAAGACTGCAGGATGTAAAAGAGCAGGATGTTGAGGAATTGGGACGTCAACTACAGGCCAATGTCGTGCATTAAGAAGGGCAGATTTTAACTACATATTATACAGTATTTCAAACGGACACAACTATTCATTCTCCACAAGCACAAATGCAATCATCTGATACGCTGCCTCTCGGTCTGTCAGTCATTTTTCCCGCTCCGCTTGACAGTGCAGACAAGTGACTCATATAATAATAGAGGGGTGCTTTCCATTAGTGCCTGTCAGTTTGTTGCTGTTTAAGTCCTTATGCTCTCCTCCAGGGCAGAGCTGGATAACACGCTTGAGCAGTGTCCCAATCATTTTGATCACCTGTGACAAAGCGCAGCGAGACCCAATCAATACACCACTCTCCCCAGGGTCGAAGAATTATTGTAAGTCCTCTGCCCTGCGCGCCTGCTTGTGAGAGTGGGTTGCATCTATTGTAGTTCAACACAAAACCTTCATGTGACAAAATATGCACAATTCTACATGAAATATGGATCCAAAAGAGGAAAAACCAGCAAAAATTCAAGAATGAATGGGAAATGAGTATAAAAATCCGAAGAAATTAGTGAAAGTTAACAGAGAAGTAAATAAAGAGTCTGTGGGAGATTCAGTAGTGTAGTGCGGGGGGAAAGCTTTGAGATCAGTCACCGACTCCTCAGGGACACTGTTCACAGCTATATTAATAAAAAACCGAGGAGGTAGAGAGGCATTGTTTGTTTTTGGCTAAATTAACACCAGCTCATGGTTATAATATTCATTGTAGGAGAGTGAATAGCCTAAAGAGCATTAATGTTCATGTTTTCCCCAGACTCTAAGAAAGGTAAATGCTAAAAATAAATGAGGTAATGGGACTAAAGACCAAATATGAGTTAGATTTCAGTCTGGCATTTCTTTGGTTAAAGATCAAGCCTGAGAATACCTATCTAAACACCAACACACACATACTGCGTGTTCACAACGTCCAGCTGTTTGGTGTCTTCATTAATCTGTTGTGAGCCGTGTTTTTTCCTTTCACTTGTCAGCCACATTTTGTAGCTGGTCTCTGTTGCCTTTTTCTTTTTTCTCTTCCTCCTCCTTCTTCGCAGCTCCGGTTGTCTCTGCTACCCCCAACACCTGCAAGAGTTGGCTTCTCTTTATTGGTCCGTGCTGTGCCCCAAACCAACCTTCCAACCCAGCGTGGTGCCATAGCTTCAGTGCAGAATTGTCTCATTATCCAGCCCCATTACCACTGCAGACACCAGAGAAACAAGGCAATAAAGGACATCAGACACTCCCCCTTGGTTAGACGGCCACCGGGTTCCTGGGAGAGATAAGGGGTGACTAATAGTGCTTTTCCACTAGTACCTACTTAGCCCAACTCGACTATCCTCGCCTCGGTTTGGCTTCTTTCCACTTGGGGTCTACCCGGCCAAGTAGATAGTTTTTTCTGTAACTATTCTGGCGAGTTTCTAAGCGGCTGAGTCGGGCTGTATCTGACATCATCACACTACATGCCACCGATTGGTCGGGGGGTTGGGAGTCAGACGTCTGAGTCAGGAGGCGGAAATCAGCGAAAGAGCGACTCTGACGGCGGCTTTTTGTTCATTTTATTCGACAGGCAATGGGAGCACAAAAGTCTGTTTCGTGATCCAACTTTGAGGTGCAGATGTTCATAAACCTGGTGCTGAGGAGAGAAATAAAAAGGGATCTAGACGGGCGATAAGGAACGACCAGATCTACCAGGAGCTCTGTCTTTTCATAGCTGCTCGTGGCTCCCTGCTGACTTTTCAGCAGTGCCGAGAAAAACAAAAGAACATTTAAAAGCATTGTTGCTTGAAGCTTCTCTCACTCTCATTTTTTAACTTGATATCGAACCCAAGTCACAGACCCAGCAGCACATCTACTGTATCATCTCCTCCATGTTCTACATCTTTAGTGTTGTTGTCTTCTTCGTTTAGATCACACAATCAAATACATCACAGCAGCTTCGCTCCAACCCTCCTACTTCTGCTCCAGGTGCTGAATTGTTATGGAAAAGAAACCAGGCCGAATTGAGTCGAGCCAAGCTGAGATGAGTAGAGCCGAGTAGGTGCTAGTGGAAAAGTGAGTCATCAGAAAGGCTAAAAATGTTATTTGCACGTGTAGGGTTCTGTTAAAATCCCTAAAATGTATATTTATGTTTTATTTATTTCATTTCACTGGGTTTTTTTTTAACTACAGGAAATGTAAATTGTGTTTTTATTGTTTAATACGGGAATATATATAGGACTTCATTTCCCAGAATCCTTTTTGTTTCATGTTTTATATTAATTTTATTTAAAATGGATATTGTTTATTTTTGTGACCCTGTAAGGTGTGCAGGAGGATGTTCAGAATATATCCCATGGTCTGTAAAAAGACTGTAAAAATATTGACTGTGGGTTATATTTTATAAGGGCCAGTCTCGAACATTCGGGGTCAGTGTGAGAGGAGAGTGATAGAGGGGAGCAGGTGGACTGGCCGGCTGCGGGTTTTCTGTGAATGTGGAGAGAACGGTAAATGTCTGGAGACCAAGTAGGCCCAGATATTATTGCAATCGAGACTTTAATTGGTCGGAAAATTCTTGTGCCAGTATTTTGGTCGGACGTGCTTGTTTTCGCATGAGGGTGGAGTTTTTCCCGAGGCCGCCACAACGTGGTCATCCGACATTTTCTGGAAGGTGAGACTGGTTATCCCACGAGCAAAGAACCAGACTTTTTTCGCAGCAGAGACACGGACGAAAAAGGCTGTCGTCATGATGTTCGTGTAGGTGAGGACGGAACGAGCAGACGAGTCGAGGCTAGGAGACGAGGACGTGTCGTCGGGAGCGCAGACGGCGGGGAGCTCTCTGGACGTGTTGGAGGCAGTACTCGAGTTGAGGGGGGATGAGGGGGGATGCCCCCCCCCCCCTGAAATAAAAACAGTCAAAATCATCCCCCCAGTAAAACTGCCATCCCCCTTTTCCATCCCTTATGTCATTTCATCAATTAATGTGGTTTTACTGCTATTTCAACATTTAGAGTCATCACCAGAAAAATAACTTATTTGACAATTTTCACCTGTTTCAAGTAAATTTTCACTTGAAATAAGTAGAAAAATCTGCCAGTGGAACAAGATTTATCTTCTCATTACAAGCAAAAAAATCTTGTTCCACTGGCAGATTTTTCTACTTATTTCAAGTGAAAATCTACTTGAAACAGGTGAAAATTGTTGTTTTTTCCAGTGATGAGTCTTGTTTTAAGTGTAATAAGATTTTTTTTTACTAAAATGAGACATTTTAACTAGAAATAGGACAAATATTGTTATTTTGAGTTTTTGCAGTGATCCATTTTACTTATCCTGTGAAGGACAGAGTCATATTGATAAGTTCAGAAAACTGTTTTTTATTGTTGTGTTTTGATGTATTTGATGTAAGCCCAGTGGATATTTAAAGCTTACAGAAGGCTGCATTTAACTGCTGCTATGTCATTCCTGCAGTATTTCTGCAGGTGTTTTGGTCAGTGCTATTATTTGTAATATATTATATTATTTGTAATCAGCACAAATTATCTGTCCCCATATGATAAAATCCACCTTCCCCCCTGATTTTTTTTTACAACTCGAGTACTGGTTGGAAGCCTTTGTCTGGCTACACCGCCATGTTACTTCTTCATTGAGAGGTTGCGTGAGTACTTGACATTGGATATCAAGTGCAAGATCCAGGTACAAGTCTGTGTTTGCACACTAGGATTATTTTCAAACTTTAAAACTGCTATTCTTAAGTGGATAGAACCTTAAGTGCACCAACTCTTCGGATGGGCCCCAACGGTTAGGGAACAGTATCCAAGCGCTTGGGTTTAGATTGATTTTCTTTGTGGTTGTAATAAATGTATGTGTATTACCTGTTACATCTTGTGAGTACACTTATTATTTTTTGAGTTCTTTATTCATATTTATTTTGTTTCTGAAGGCTTACATATCTTGTGCTAGTACGCATCTAGCATAATAAGTTTTCAGTGGAGGCACCGCGCTAATTATTTCCTTTTTCCCATTTTAATATCAAGTCCCTTGTTAACTTGAGACCCCCCAGCGAATTCACCATCTTAAAGCTGAGAACCTAGGACCTGTTTAATTTTATTGAGTGTAACTAGGGTGTATATTTTAAACGCCAAGGGAAAAAGGGGTTACACACGTATCTGTACAGATTTACTTGAAGGCAGATGATCTCTTGTGTACAATTCAAAACGAGTGAGCAGACAAACTATTGGTTGATCGTTCACTGGTGATCCTACTTCCAACTGTATCAAAATTACTGTAAAACAAAATTGCAGCGTGTAAAAGTTAACTGTATAAACTTTTTTTCTGCCTAAACTCAAGTCACATGAAGTCAGGTTGTCTGAAAGTTTCTTCATAAAAGGAAGAAACAAACAAAGAGGACTAAAGCAATAAAAGAAGGAGAAGTTAACAGTTGCTGTCATGGCCTACAAAAACTGCTGTATTTGGTTGATTTGCAAACACTTTTGTCTTGCTTTTCTGACATTTTTGTTAGCTTCAAAGCTCAAACCTAATAGTATATTCTCACTGGATGAAATGTTTATTTAAAGCAACGCGCAAACAGACTAAAAGACCTTACATGTGGCAGTGCTGGGTTGACATTGCTGTAGTCAGATGTGCTTGTTAAAAGGAACTAGTTTGAAGACAGACTGAAACAGGAGCGAGTCTATCGTATCACGCTCATGCTTTATCAGGTTCTTTAAAAGAGCTCGACATAGCCTTTTTCCAGCTTTGTGATGTTTTTTTAATTTTTTTTTATGTATGTGTTGTGCAGGGTTTGAAAATCTGTGATCTTAAATCATAATCAAAGCTGCAAGCAGCGATGAACGGGCCCTCGCGCGAGCAATTTTCACCAATAAAGGTCAAGGACTCAAAACTAAGTCTGATGACACCGCCCATGACTCTTTATGTCAAACCATTCAAAAAATATGGCTGAAAATAGGAATTATCAAATATTGACCAATCAGAAGAAGGCCCTATTGGAATTTTTCTTTTTCTCGTTTTTATTTTTATTTTCCCTACGAAATGAGGGCCTTTTTGCCCCCCTAAACGTGCCCCAAAAGTCAAAACATTTTGCATGCAAGCCAGGCCTGGCGAAAAATTTGATATTTAATGGTTTGCATTAATGGGTATGGCCTAATGGCTCAACAGCGCCCCCTAGAAAACTTCATGCCTCAAGACCCACAATACGGTTTGACGTACATGCACGAGAATCGGTACACACCTGTATCATGTCGCAACTTAAAGAAAAGTCTCTTAGCGCCATGGCCGAAACCGAACAGGAAGTCGGCCATTTTGATCCGAGTGGACCATGTTCTCTGCCTCCATTGTCGACGCGGCGGCTCGAAGTTGTGGTCGCAAGGTCTCCGGTGCCTGTCGTGGCGGCAATCCTAGAACCCGGTGGTGGACACCGGAAGTACAGGATGCTGTCAGACTGAAGAAGGAGTCCTACCGGGCTATGTTGGCCTGTGGGACTCCTGACGCAGTAAATGGGTACCGGCAGGCCGAGCGAGCTGCGGCTCGGGCGGTCCTGGAGGCAAAAACCCGGGTCTGGGAGGAGTTCGGGGAGGCCATGGAGGAAGACTTTCGGTCGGCCTCGAGAAAATTCTGGAGGACCGTTCGGCGCCTCAGAAGGGGGAAGCAGTACTCTGCCGGCACCGTTTATGGTGTAGGTGGGGAGCTGTTGACCTCGACTGGGGAAATCGTCGGACGGTGGAAGGAATACTTCGAGGATCTCCTCAACCCGACTGACATGCCTTCCACTGAGGAAGCAGAGAGTGGCGACTCTGGGGCGTGCTCATCCATCACCCAAGCTGAGGTGGTTCATAAGCTCCTCAGTGGCAGGGCACCGGGGGTGGATGAGATTCGCCCTGAGTACCTCAAGTCTCTGGATGTCGTAGGGCTGTCTTGGTTGACACGCCTCTGCGACATTGCATGGAGGAAGGGGACAGTGCCCCTGGAGTGGCAAATCGGGGTGGTGGTCCCTCTTTTTAAAAAGGGGGACCGGAGAGTGTGTTCCAACTATAGGGGGATCACACTTCTCAGCCTCCCCGGGAAAGTCTACGCCAAGGTACTGGAGAGGAGAATACGGCCAATGGTTGAACCTCGGATTCAGGAGGAACAATGTGGTTTTCGTCCCGGTCGTGGAACACTGGACCAGCTCTATACCCTCCGCAGGGTGCTCGAGGGTTCATGGGAATTTGCCCAACCAGTCTACATGTGCTTTGTGGATCTGGAGAAGGCATTTGACCGTGTCCCTCGTGCCATTCTGTGGGGGGCGCTCGGTGAGTATGGAGTCCGGGGCCCTCTATTAAGGGCTGTCCGGTCTCTGTATGATCGGAGCAGGAGTCTGGTTCGCATTGCCGGCAGTAAGTCAGACTTGTTCCCGGTGCATGTTGGACTCCGGCAGGGCTGCCCTTTGTCACCGGTCCTGTTCATAATTTTTATGGACAGGATTTCTAGGCACAGCCAGGGGCCGGAGGGGATCCGGTTTGGGAACCACGGGATTTCGTCTCTGCTTTTTGCGGATGACGTTGTCCTGTTGGCTTCATCGGACCGGGACCTTCAGCATGTGCTGGGGCGGTTTGCAGCCGAGTGCGACGCGGCAGGGATGAGAATCAGCACCTCCAAGACCGAGGCCATGGTTCTCCACCAGGAAAGGGTGGCGTGCCTTCTCCGGGTGGGTGGAGAAGTCCTGCCTCAGGTGGAGGAGTTCAAGTATCTCGGGGTCTTGTTCACGAGTGAAGGAACAATGGAGCGGGAGATTGACAGACGGATCGGTGCAGCATCCGCAGTTATGCGGTCGATGTACCGGACCGTCGTGGTGAAGAAGGAGCTGAGTCGAAAGGCGAAGCTCTCGATTTACCAGTCAATCTACGCACCTACCCTCACCTATGGTCATGAACTTTGGGTAGTGACCGAAAGGACAAGATCGCAGATACAAGCGGCCGAGATGAGTTTCTTCCGCAGGGTGGCTGGACGCTCCCTTAGAGATAGGGTGAGGAGTTCGGTCACCCGGGAGGAGCTTGGAGTCGAGCCGCTACTCCTTCACATTCAGAATCAGAATCAGAATCAGCTTTGTTTGCCAGGTTCGAACATTGTCCAACAAGGAATTTGACTCCGGTAGTTTCGCTCTTAAGAGGATCAGCTGCGGTGGCTTGGGCATCTGTATCGGATGCCTCCTGGACGCCTCCCTAGGGAGGTGTCCCAGGCATGTCCCACCGGGAGGAGACCCCGGGGAAGACCCAGGACACGCTGGAGAGACTATGTCTCTCGGCTGGCCTGGGAACGCCTCAGACTCCCCTCGGAGGAGCTGGAGGAAGTCTCTGGGGTGAGGGAAGTCTGGGCATCTCTGCTGAGGCTGCTGCCCCCGCGACCCGGGAACGGATAAGCAGCGAACGGTGGATGGATGGATGGATGGATTTTCTGCAATAACTTTTGAATGGTTTGACATAAAGACTCGTGGGTGGTGTCATCGGACATTGTTTTGAGTTCTTGACCATAATTGGTGAAAATTAGCCCCGCCCCTTCTTCTGATTGGTCGATATTTCATAGTCCTATTTTCTGCCATAACTTTTGAATGGTTTGACATAAAGAGTCGTGGGTGGCCCTTGGGGTTGGGGGTCGGCTTGGGGGGTCTGGGGCGTGGGCCTCTGGTGGCCCCTGGGGGGCGGTGGGGGGGGCCGCGGGGCCCTGTCCCTAGCCGGTGGGGGCCCTGGGGGCCTGTGGGGGGGGTTGCCTCATGGCGTGGGGGGGGTGGCTGGGGAGGGCTCGGGCGGGGGGCTATGGCTTGGGCGTCTCCGGGCCTCCCGGGTCCCACCCGGAGGGCCCGACCCTGCCTGGGTGGGGGGTGGCTGTCTGCGCTGGGGGGGCATTGCTGCCTTGGTCCTCCGTCGCTGGGCGGGGGCCAAGTGCCCCTGCGGATGTGGGGACTCCGTGACCCTTGGGGTGTCCGCCGGGGTGGCCTCGGGGGGGGGTGGGGCCGGGTCCGGGGAGCGGGCCTCCCCTGACCGGGGGGTGCACGGGCGGGCGCGACGGCGGGGTGGCACCATTCCCAGGTATCTATGTCTTATGTTGTCAGTATGAATGGGAGGATGTTGGACCGTTTCCCCCTCCGTCTGGGGGCTCCGGCGGCGCCGGGGGCGCCCGTGGAGGTACGGTGGGGCCCTGGCCCGGGCCCAGAGGGCCGCCCCCCGTCTACTGGACGGCCGGTGGGGGGACACGGGTGTCTTATCAGGGCCGGCTTTGCTGGTCCTGCTTCCTGGCTTCGGCCTCCGCTCCCCCTCTTTCCCCCCCCTACACGATTCATACGTACATAGGCGAAGGGCGGGGGGTCCGGGTCGTGGGGGGCACCGTCCCGCGTGGCCCGGCACTCCCCGCCTCACGGTTTTAACAGCAAAATAGACACTGCACATTCAACACTTAATAAATACATTTGACAAGGACACGTAGTTCGGGAGGGGGGGGGGTCGGTGTCAATCGATACTTGGCCCTCCCCCCTCCCTGTTTTTATGGCATTAATCACACGCACTCAACACCAGGGGCGGGAGGGGGTCCCACATCACCCGCGTTCCCTCACCGGCCTGGGATAGGTGGGTCGGGTTACCCGGGCCTGGCGGGGCCCGCCGTGCAGCCTGGGGTGCCTTCTGGCGGTGCTGGACCCCCCCGGGGAGGGGGAAACGGTGCGTGATTGTATGTCTGTGTCGGTGAGAATGCGGTATGGAAGGGTCCTGCCATGGAGGATCTGAGCCTCCATTGGCAGGACATCAAAACTTAATAATTTATGAACATTATATTATACAAAGATGGTTATTATTATTATTATTATTAGTATTATTATTATTATTATTATTATTATTATTATTATTAGTATTATTATTATGTATAGTATATTATATTATTATTAGTATAGGTATCGGATAGGTGAATGGATGAATGAATGGGATGCCTGGGTCTGGGGCCCTCCGTTGTCGGGCCTGCACGGGTGTCGCCTTGTTGGGGGGTTCCCTCTCTCCGGGCCCGTCTCCGGTCCCCCCCGCTGCCTCTGCGGCGGGGCGCCCCTCTGGTCTTGGAGGGCCACTTTCGTGGGGGACGGGTGCGCCTGCCCGCGTCGGCGGCCGGGGCGGCTCTGTCTCTCCGGGCAGGCTGGCCCCCTGCCGGGTGGGGGTCGTTGGCCTGAAGGGTGAGGGCCTCCTGGCCGCGTGTCCGGCCCGGACCGGGTGGCCGGGGATTGCCTGGGTCGCGGTCCGCCGCCGCGGGATCCCTGGCTGCTTCTTCCCGCGCCGTGGGGGCCCCGCCCGCGGGCCCCCTCGGCCGCCGCCGGGGGGGGGGGGCCTCGCAGGCGTTGGGTTGCCTCCCTTCTACTTCTCCCCTCTGTGGGGTTGCCGGTGGCCTGGGTTCCGGGCTCTTCCGTGTCGGCCTCTGGTCTCGCGGGTAGCGGGGTTGCTCCCCCCCCTCCCCCACTATAGATACACTTCAGGTGGAGCTTTGTTTGGTTTATTACACACACACACACACACACACACACACACACACACACACACACACACACACACACACACACACACATATAGTCACTTAGTCACATGCATATACACACACACACACGCGTGATCATATACATACACACACACACACATAGACATACACACTGGCTTGTTCACCTGCATGCTGGCTCTCTAGTTTTTGGGTTTAGGTAGCGGTAGCGATAGCTTAGCTCAGACTGCGATCAGATCTCAAGATTTAGGTCGATTGCTGTTCTAGTTTTGGTTGGCTCCGTGCCGGTTTCGTGCTTTGTTTGTGGTTTCTTTTTGTTGCAGATTTCCAGTGCTTGACGTGTGTCTCCGTGTGTTCCTGCTTCCTGGATTGGCAGTGGAAGAGTCGTGGGTGGTGTCATCGGACTCGGTTTTAAGTCCTTGACCATAATTGGTGCAAAGTAGCCCCGCCCCTTCTTCTGATTGGTCGATATTTGATAGTTCCTATTTTCTGCCATATTTTTTGAATGGTTTGACATAAAGAGTCATGGGTGGTGTCATCGGACTTAGTTTTGAGTCCTTGACCTTTATTGGTGAAAATTGCACACGCGAGGGCCCATTCATCGCTGCTTGCAGCTTTAATTTAGCTTTTTATTTTAAAGTCAGAAGTATACTGATTTAGCCGCCTCATTCATAATACAGCTTAGCTATTACAAAAACAGAAAAACCTGAGTGTTTGATAAAGGTGTTTCCATCACTAAGATCCTAGTAAAGTAAAATAATAAAACCATTAAAATAGATAGAGAAGAGAATAATAAACAAAAAATGAACTACTATGAAAAGGAAAAAAACTAGTTCCTACAGCGTGTCATTTTCACAAAATCTGAATAGTTTAGTTACTTTCCACCATATTCCTGCATTACCACAAATGACTTAACTATCAAAAGTATCGATATTTTAGTTTGAGAATCGTTATCAAAGCATACAGGTCTGGTATTGGAAGTATCGATCCCCACATCACTACTGGACTCGTAAGACTTGCAGGAGACTTAAACTAATACAAAAGAAACAGAACAAAAGAAAAAAATCAGGCAGGTAGATACATACCCCACAAAATTGATTTGTGATGTTAAAGGGGACCTATTATGAAAAACACGTTTTCTCTTGCTTTAACATATATAAAGTGGTCTCCCCTCAGCCTGCCAACTCAGAGAAGGAGGAAAGCAACCAAATTCTGCAGTGTCTGTACAGCCGCCCGGATGAGCCATCCAGTGTGATGTGACTTCTACGAGCCATTCAGATTCTGCTCCCGTCGTTACGTAACAACAAAAGCGATGCGTGAAACCACGCCCACAACTAACTCCGCCGGCCGGAGCTTCCGCAATTTTTTCGTAGTGGTGTATAGCGTCGTTCGCGTCATCGTGTCAGGCAGCCAATCAGCACAGTGCCTCATTATCATAGCCGCCCGCCCACTCAGAATCCCGCATAGAGAATGCGGTTAGAGACTGGGAAGATAAAGACATGGCTCAGAGGCTGAATTTCTAATTTATAGCAAAAACAATCAAAACCTTGTTTTTAAGACATTCAAGGCCTGTTTAAAATAGGTATTAGATGCCATAATAGGTCCCGTTTAAGACATTAAGTTAATTTCCTCTCTGAGATCGACCTGCTCGGTTACCCAGGCAACAAGTCCAACTGGAGCGGGGGTGGCTAACCAATTCGGCTCAAAGAACCACAACCAAATTTCTATACAATTTACGGCTCATCATTAACTTTTGTTCGACAAAGCCATTTCTCACATGAATAAATCTTCTCCTAGTCATACCATCTGTAAACCACACACACCAAGATGACATAAAAACATCTACACCCAGAACACACTCACATACAAGAGGTATGTAACCCCCATCCCTTCCACTCCAAGCTCAACCACCACGTAGCATCCCCACCCCCCCAAAAAAATCCCCTTAACTCACAGCAATATTGCACACAACACCACTTTGACATTCCCCTTCACAAAACAGCAATAGCAGCACACAACCCTCTTGCAACATGCTACAATAGCAAAGGTAGGAGTTACTCACTGGCCAGTTGACCCATCTTCGTTCAATGTCTTTCTTTTCCACAGTCTTTTTCAGGTCTGGTGTGTAGCCACTCGAAGCAGCTCCTTGGCATGTGTGTCCATGAGAACAGAGCAATGTTTTGGTTTGACATCTTTCAGTTTAGAGAAAACTGATTGACATACATAGGTTGATGCAAACATTGACATAAGCTTGAGTGCAGGCTGTTTGACATTGGGATATCTGTCTGTTGACACTTTCTTCCCAAACTCCCAGGTTCCCTCAGGCAAAAACACACTTAAGTTTGTCATCCTTAGAGAGTTTAATCATCTCCATCATAAATGCTGCTTCATCTGCCACTAAAGGAGCTTTCAAACAGTCTGACTCTGCAGTGAAAGGGTTGATTAGGAATGAGATCAGAGGTCGTTTTTTGCTCCAGGTTGCAGAACCTATGCTCAAAATTCTGCAGCAGCTTTTCAATCAGTGTTGCATATTTTATTTTTTGTGACCTCAGCTGCTTCTCCACATGCTTTCACCAGTAAGGGAAAATGCATGAACTATTTCTTCTGAAGATCAGTCTGGAACATCTTGAGTTTGTGGACCAAAGGAAAAATACTGTGCACCAAGTCCGTCAGCAATTTGATCTTTATTAGCTTGTTTGGGTAAAGCAGGATGACGAACAAAAATCCCAAGTCTGAAATCCATTGGGGGGGGGGTCATGTATCAAAGGATAATCTTTACCTTTCTCCTCCAGAAAAAGCTTCACAGGGCTCAAAAGTAAAAAAAAAAAAAAATGGGGAGAGCACATTGCTTCTTGAGAGCTATCTCCCAGAGCAGTGGAGAAGAAGATCTCTGTGAAGGTCCTCACTGAGTTCGGATTTAAGTTTTTTGAACTGTGATTCAGGGCATGATTGTGAAGAAAATTCACAATCTCAGGTACAGGTTTTCAAACGTGGTCCATATTAAGCTTTTTGGATACCAGGTGCTCTTGGTGAATGATACAATGAAATGTCCAAAAATATGGATAAAGCTCATCATTTTTTGTACAGCCCTTTGAGGCCATTTGCGGCCCCCAACATAGCTGGTGCATTGTCTCTCGTTATTGCAGTCAGTTTTGAACGAAGCAATTATGTCTCATCCACAACCATAATTAGCGTCTCCATGAGATCAATGCCGCAGGTCTTCTCTTTCAACGGCACAATTTCAAGCAACTCTTCCTTAACGGCACAGTCTTCTGACACAGACCACACAAAAATCGGCAACTGTGGTTTATCTTGGATGTCGCAAGTTTCATCCAGAGCAATGTTGATGTACCGGCTCTTCTGAAGGTCTGTATATAACTGTGTCTCAGTTACATTGTTCAGTCATGTGACCCATTGGTTTCTGAAGACGGTGTTGAAGCCAATTTTCTTTGTATGAGTCGCCTTGTTGCTCAGCAAGCCGACGGGAACACGCCCACCGCATGTCAATCAAAGTTAGCTTTGCTCCTAGCTCCTTTAGCCAAACCCCGCAGAAATGTCTGTAGAGGTGCCGTCAGGCATTTGCAGCAGGATGTACCATTTAATATGTCGACTTGATGGCCAAATCAATGACCATCACCTTTACAGATGCTGGGTTAATACAAACTTTAGTGGTTGGCGCATTCTTTAAACCATCATTACATCATTTATCCACGACTTCACAAATTCTCCCACGCTGTATGGCTTTTCGGCAAGAGCAGTATTCCATGTCACGTCATTTGACAGTTTCAGAGTGTTTTGTAAATGTTTGAAAAAAAAGCTTTGTCTGTTTCTCTGATTGACGTTTCAAAGCATTTACCTTAAGCTTGAGTCGCTCTGTCCCTCTGGGAAAATCCGCTCCAAGTTTGAAGCTTTAAAAGTGCGACAGTGACTTCTAAAATATTCAGTCGAATATATCCGGCAAAAGAATGTAATTCCTCCCATTCAGGCAAGAAGGTTCTGTGTTCATCTTCATATTTTCATTTAGCTTTTTGCTTTCCTCCATCCATGGCAATTCTGTCAGAAAGTTAGAAAATTACTCCTGCTAGTCTGGCTAGTAACCACATTGAAATGTTTACAGTTACCAAGAAAAAGTCCAGCGCGATTACATCATCACACGAATGCAAACGCACACATTGTAGATAATCATTTTAAATAAAATAATTCTATGCAACAGGAGAAAAATTAGTAAGCACTCAATGAAGTCGAGACGCACAGTAGCGGTCAAAGTGTGATGAAAGGTCTTGTAAAAGGTTGCAGCAGATTTTTTAAGAAGAGATCAGAAAATGTGTATAAGTGCCTCCTGAACAATATATTTTCTTAAACCTGTGGCAGTTTGTCATGCATTGTTAAAAAGATCAAGTTTTTTACAATATTGTCATACTTGAGTCAAGTTCACAACTACTCTCTAACCATCAAATGTAAACATGTTTAAAATTAAGCACATGTAGGTGTGTGCTGAAACTCCTGTGCATCTGTGGTCTGTAAAAAAGTAAAATATAGTTTTACTGTGGTGACTAGGCTGGTTAAGGTCTAGAAAACTGCAGTGTAATGATGCACCGCGTTGGACAGGTCTGTAAAAGGACACATTATGGGCAAAATAAAAGGAAAGTTTTAGAATAACTGTGTGGTCTATGCAGTTTAAATGGTTCTTATTGATGTTAAAAGTTGTCTTTGCAGCAGAGCTGGCCTCAAGGACTGGCCTGTGGCCCTTGTCCTGCATATCAGCTTCAGTTTCTGCCCACTTTCAGTCACTAAAGGCCATTAGTGCTCACAAAATCAAAATGGCTATTTTTGCCATCTGCAACAAAAAAAAGGTGTTTTAAGGTAAAATTACCAAAGAAAAACATGCTTATACTGTATACATGATGTATAACATCATATACACTTGGCTCTTCATCTCATGATTGAGTCATCTCTTTACTTTGCTTCTGTCTTCTCAGAGCTCCAAGAAGCAACACATAACGTTGATCTAACTTTTTTTTGGATTCAGGATGGAGGTGGCGTGGCAGAGGAGTTGGGCTGGCGAGGACACAGCGCTGAGAAGGAGGAGGGGGGGGTTATCTGTCCTATGAGACAGATGGCGTGGGGGGCTGGTCTGTGATGGGCTGGTGTTGGACGGGCTCCATGTGCTGTAGTGGGTAACTGGGGGCCAGGGTGGAACGTAGGCGGCACTCTGGTCCTCAGCGCCGCAGTATTCCTCAGACACAGGAGTCCACTTCCCCCGCCCATCTGTTCCTTCCATCGCAGCGATGGCAAACGTTCCCATACACACATGCATGCAGGCAAAAATATATATGCAGGCGAACACACGCAAGCACACACACAAACACACACGCACACATATACGTCAGAGACTGCCCCCCCCTGCTAATCCTCAGCTTTGGGTTCAGATACAGTGCAGAAGCAGCTCTCTCCTCAGCATCCATCCTCTCCATCCTACTGTATCTGTCATTGTCCAAGCATTTGGGCAGTCCTAGATAACACTAAAATGGTCCCATTTATACCTGTTGCTAACCTTGATCTTCGTTATAAGAGAGCAAGTGAATCCACAGACTTTGAGGAGAAGCTGGGCAAAAGAAAAAGAAATAGAGATGTAAGCAGCCAAAAAACATGTTGCCATAAGGTGTGTAATGTATGCCGAAGAATGATGTGTGATTGTGACTGATGGATCAGAAATTTTCTCAAATCATAAATGTTTTCTTAATCAGTCTAGTAATAAAGATTCTGACACATTCACAGCGCTCAGAGTGATAAGGACTTGAATGAGAATTTAAGATCAGAGTCGAGAGGCTATCAGTGAGTCAAGGTCAGAAGAGACGGAGAACAAGGTGTTTTCATCTTCTTCAAACATGGAACATTTGCAATCATCAGATGGAGACCTGATATTTATTTATTATTCTTAGGCTATATTAACAGCAAGACAAAATGCTTATAATTTCAAAACTGTTCTTTGTAAAGATGGAGATGTGTCAGTAAACGTGTGCTTGAATGTACTCAATAGGCCTGAAAACGCTGTACAATACAGGCCTGTTAGTGGCGCTGTGGCTCAGGCGGCATATCAATACAGCGTTTGGATGACACCAGTGGCGTAACATCATGGCGATAGGCCCCGGTTAGGGTTGCCACCCATCCCGTAAAATACAGAATTGTCCTTTATTTGAGAAAAAAATGTTGCGTCCCGTATTAAATAATACGGGACGCGATTTGTCCCGTATTTTCATTAATTTTTACACCAAATTCTAGTTGAATTATTGAAATAAATTAACTTTTACACCATATTCTAGTAGAATCATTGAAATAAGTTAACTTTTACACCATATTCTAGTTGAATTATTGAAATAAATTAACTTTTACACCATATTCTAGTTGAATTATTGAAATAAATTAACTTTTACACCTTATTCTAGTTGAATTATTGAAATAAATTAACTTTTACACCATATTCTTCACCTGTAGCTATATTATACATCTGGGCTGATGTGGACATACGTAGCATAGGAGGCTATTTCAGTTGTATGGTTGTCTGTCTCTACAGTCATGAAAGTTCAATGCTATTAAAGCACTTTAAACTTTAAATCAAAGCATTTTGTTTTTCATATAAAATAAACACATTTTTATTCAGTTTAGAAGTTTTAGGGCTTTTTTTTTGGCTCCTGCGCTGCTGAAATCAGGGCGTCCCTTATTTCTATTTCTGAAAGGTGGCAACCCTAGCCCCGGTGCAAATATTTTTTCGTGACTATAGAGAACTGCTCTTGTCGCCATGTAGGTGAAATCTCCTCCTGGTCCCCCGGCGGTCGGTTCAATGCTGTTTCATTTATGGAGGTAGCTGGCAATCTATCCTCCGCCGGGACGCTGTGCTTTAACTCTTTTTTTTCTTTTCTCTTTTGTGCAGCTCTTTTTTGTTTGGGCTTGCTAAACATGATGCTATGCTATTTTTGTTGTCTATTTTCCTTTGTTTACTTTTTTTTCTTGTTGAAAACTCACATCGGGTCATCATGCATTGAACATGAGTAGCAGGTAGCCTATTAAGGCTTTTTTTTTTTTTTGTCCCTCCTTCAGTTCGGCGTCAGGTCACTGATGCAGCTGCACCGGTTGCACCGCCAATATTTACACCTGTGGATGATACGCTGGCTTTATAAAATACTTTTGTGTTCAGGTCAAACCTTGTTTTCGTGTGGATGGAGCCTTAAATTAAAAAAAAAAAAAGAAAGAAAATTCACAGTCATATTGTAAGTGCTAATTCATTTGTCAATTGTTTTCCTCTTTTTCTTCCGACTCCAGATTGTACTGTGAGACAGTGGGAAAACACCCTCGAACAGGTTGTGTTTCAGTGAAAGGAAACCGTAACAGTTGGTGGAACTTCACATACAGATATGAAGAAAACTCGAGCGGCAAATCTAAAGAAAAACAAATGCTTTTTTATTTTTTTGTGCGCTGTGAATTGACCCAATTGTGACGGCTCCAAATCTTCCCAACACGTTTCCTTCTGTCATTGTCTGTTCTCTACAAAGGAATCTTATGTCATCTCAGATAAGTAGCAACAATTATATCTATCATTTGGATCATGGCAATTTGCTTTTGATGGCTCATGGCCATATTTCTTTTCACAGAAACCCACTATAAGTGATTTCATCTGTAGATGTTGCACTTTTGATCTAAAGTTGTAAAATATTGGTTTATCATCTCTGCTATTCCTTTTTGGGAGATGTGTCACACTATGGCTCAACATTGGAGCACAGTGGTCTTGAGATCTTTCATGGCAAGACACACTTGCCATGAAAACCAGCCCACAAGTTTTCAGTAGACTCTGTACAACCATGTTTTTTCTGTATTTCTTTCATCTCTCTTGGAGCCTGTTGTTGCAGTTCCAAGAGAGGAAATGCTGCCTTTCACCATCAGCAAAAATTTGCAATACCAAGATTTGACATCATTTACACCCTTCTTGTAGCCAATTTCTACTTTGATCCAATGAGCAACCCTCACTCAAACTGCCATAGTCCCCAAACCTCACAGTTTCATAACAACACTGCAACTATGACAAAACTTTGGCATCTAATAAGTTTGAACAGTAGTAGTCTTTAAGCATAGCAAAATGTTATCCATGTGCAATAACAAATTACTTATATCAGGAATGAGCAAATGGTTTGAAATAAAATGCTCCAATTCTGACAGTTGCCTTGGCGTGTCCATGTTGTGCATACAGGAAGTCAAAGTGAGTAATTTCTGCAGACTGATTCTGAACTGCCATTTCTCCCATCACCTGTCTGCATCAATCAATCAAACTTTATTTGTGAAGCACTTTTCATACAACTTGTGCAACACGAAATGCTTCACATAACTTAAACAAAAACAGAAA